>NC_141149.1:72847249-73447249 GCF_053477565.2 Lygodium microphyllum | reverse complement strand
GCCAGCTACACATCAAACGATATAACTTATCAAACTTATTCAATCAGCTTGTAAGTAGATATATATATATATATATGCGGCTAATTCCTTACCATTGTTTTTGTCCCTAACAATATCCCATATTGCAATCGGAACAAGACCCTATTCGTTGGCCTTATCAAAATGCAACACAATTAGCAAAACGAAGTTCAAAACACAACGCAATATTCTACAAAGCATGTACACTTGAAATAAAAGGTAAAGAATAGCAAATTAAAGTGAAGCTAAGAATGATAAGTGGCAACTATGTGTTTAATGACACTATGTGTAAAATGACACGAGCATTTCATTATTGTATATGCATCTTTGTAAGCTCCATCTCTCTATCTTTTCTCATTCCTTCTACTCCATGTTTGAGCAACTAAAAGCTTCTAGTTTTGAGCGCGATTGAACATGTGATTTGGAGCAAAACATTTAGGGAATTCATTGTTGTCATCTGTTTGGTGGGTTTCTTTCAACCTCTATATCCTCCCTCTACCAAATTGTCACCAGTAGGGGGAGCGGCGTGTTTGATCATGCCATTTTGAATCCCCCCTCCCATATAAAGAATTAGCAGCCTTTGGACTCTCTAAAGGCCCATGCCCACTTTTTTTTTCATTTTGGTCAAATTTGGACCTTTGAGATGTCTAGTCTCCTATAATTTCTTCATCCAGCCAAATGGCTGATTGACAAGTTGAAAATTTTGACGCATTTGGCTTGATGCCCCAAACAGCTGAGAAGTAATCTTTCTTCAGTCCCAACCGTCAAAAAATTTATGAAAAATCCACAACCGCTGCAATGGTCAAAATTTGCAATCCTATCTTCAGAGTCTCTTAAAATGGTTGAGTTCGCATCTTCCACTTCCATCAGCTTTGAATTCCTGTGTTAAACTTGCATCATTCCGCTCCTTTTCTGCACTTCCTGGGTGTTTAAATTTTTCTTTCATTGGCTACCATGGGATAGGGTGACTCAGCACATTCAACCCCACAAACTGATTTGTATAAACAATAACCACAACAAGCATCAAGCTGCCACAAAACAAAAATACATAACAAAGCACAAGCACAACTATCACCCTACCCCCTGATAGAAAATCAAGGCATGAAAATCCTCAAGTGATAGGCCCAGCATAATCTAACAAAAATCCATAGCAAGTCGCTAACCAAATGCGCGCTCCAACACAAAAGATTGGCTAAAAAGAACCATCAAAGAAGTCATTCTAGGTGGTGGGCTAAATTATGGATCCAACTAAGGATAACTAGACCAAGAACTCCTACTAGGCGAGGATTGCTATAGCCTCGTCATCATAAATTTTCTTTTACCACATTTTTCTTTCAAGGTTTCCATACTCGGGCATGTAAAAAGAAGGGAGCTAAGCATAATGACCCAAGGAGAACAGGGTATCTGCCTTAAGTCTCCTAACTCAATATCCTACCAAGCTCTCACAAAGCGACAACTTTAATCTTTTTCTCTTTCACTCACTTTTATTTTAGTTCAAAAACTTCTTAGTATTTCTTTTCCAATAATAGACCATCCGTAGAAAGACAAGGCATCGGCCCCAGGAATCTATCTACAAGCCTTCCTAAGGCGACGAACAACTTCTCTTAAAATTGTTTTTCGTTTTGTTTTTCTATTTTAGGGGTCAGAACTCCTTTTTACACTCCTCTATATTTTTTATATTGCAAGTATATTCGTACTTGTCTCTTCTTTTTATTGTAATAGGCTTCTCTCAGTACAAGATAGAGGCATTCTACTAATGTTTATAGCAATGAAAATGTTCATAAAGAAATTTTTCCCCGTCGTCTAAAAAAACTTCGGTATTAGCAACGCCATAGAACAGTCGGTATCAACATTGTTATATCCGCAAATAGCGACGCTAATAACGACGCTTTGTGACGCATGTTGTTGTGATGATAGCGACGCCTGCAGTAAATCTGAGACACTAATAGCGAGGGCAATAGAGGAAAAAAGAATTGTGGCAAGGCAACAAGCTGTGTACCACAAATAGCACTATGTGCTTTATTTGGGCCATACAAATAGTTTCAGTAAAGTGTACAATGCTCGTGTAAATAAAAGCAAAATCATAACACTAATACATTAAATAAATACATGATCGCGTAGTGAAAGTGACCGGTACAATCATGGCAAGATACTACTACTAGATAGAAAATACCTACACAAATCACGTGACAAAAAAAGAAGAGTATGTGAGCTCCAGGGATCGAAGCGCGAGCTATACATCCTTGCCATCCGAAACCTTGTCCTGCCGCAAAGGAGCATCGAACGAACTCTGCAAAGAAAGAAACAACTACATATCAGTCCACTATATAATAATGCATTTTAATTAAACTTAGTAACTACAGACAAGAATAATGAGTGACTTACAGGGCCACTGCATCCATACAATCAATCGATCAATGCAGTGAGATCGTGTCTCTCTGCATATCGACTCTCTAGGCTGGTGGGATCGTGGTTTGTAATGGAGTGCTGCAAAGAAAACAAAATACAACTGTGAGAAACATGATTGTTAGTATAAGGGATATTGCGAAAAAATAAGCAAGCAGAACAAAAGAAAAACTTACAAAGTCCTCCAGATATGTCCTGTAGTCGTCACTCCCAAGATGATGGACCACTTCTGCCTCCAGACGTGCCCTCGCCGCCTCGCACGGCTGTCTCTAACATCCTGGAGAATCTCTAGTCTCCTCCCTGAGTCGGCGAGACGTCTAAGTCTAGCCACTTGGGCTTTGAGGTTCCACTCTTAAATGTCTTGCATGCGTCCAATCATTTGTGTGACATGCATGTACGTATATACTTCATCATCCAACCCGTGGAAAACCTATCTGGCTACGGTTGGTACCGAAAACGCCTCATGCAAGGATGCTACTATGTAGTCATTGCTCCCCTCCGATGTGTTCTTCCAATGATCCAAGACGTTGTGCCGAAAAAGTTAGCACAACTCTCTCATACGAGCCATCACCCTCCTCCCCTCATCATTCATGATGATGGTTCTTATCCTATCATCTACAAGGTATCCATATCCCTCTAGGGTATGCCTAAGATGTGTCCTCTCTCGCCTGCGACCACGCTCCTCGGCATATCCAAGAGACCCATGTACATCTGGTGTACCTACGGGGGTACTATCTCTCAAAATAGCACCCATAGGGATGCCACCAATGGACGACTGGAGAGACTGGAGTAGACATCCCCACAAGTGTGATAAATCCTACGGGTGACGCAACTCAAGCAGAACAACGAGACAGAGACACTGCATCGGTACCTCCATAACAACCACCTGAGCCACGCTCTCTGGAACCACCACAAGAGCAAGGAGTAGCACTTGTATCCCGAGCCGACCGCGAGCTCACTACATCCATTCTCTACAACATCCCCCTGGACCACTCCCTCCGTCTGGCCCAAGTCTGGAGCGTCGACCTCGGCTGCTGGAAACTAAAGTATCAGAGTGCACCGAAATAGATCTAATAGAACGGCCTGATGGTGTGCGAGACAGCCCCTAGTCTGCCATATCTTTGAATCGAGCCATCTAATCTGGAGACATACGGTTGAGGATCTCATATAGCTCCTCATCGCTCATCCCTCAACTCATCGTGTTGATCTAAATATCTAGAAAGGTCACATACACAGACAGAAATTGATGTTAGTATAATCAATACAGATCATATAAAGTACAATAATATAAATCTTTAAAAAATCATCTTACTTAAAATGCATATCTTATGTACCCTTATAAGCGATTCGTCAACAAATTGAGTAGGTGGATGTTCCAAGTATGAAATACCCTATAATTCCCATGTCAATCTCTTGACACAATTCCGCATACACTGGAAAATCGATAAACATGTAATCACAAAAGAATGAGTCCAGCTCATTCTCAAAGAATTATTGGACTCTTGTATTTCCATCATTGTTACCCGATACTGGCTCCTCTACATGCTCCAAGCTTTCATTGACCTCCACCCCTTGCAATATCTACCACGCCGCACTATATATTTTATATTGTATATTGAAACACTCAATTAGTTATTGCACATAAAATATAGATACAACAAATCCTAAACACGTAATCACCTTTGGACTACATCCTCTCGAGAATTCCCACTCCTCGGTTGAGACCTTCGCCCCTTCGTGAGATGTTGTAATCAAAGCTCTATGCAACCATCGTGTTGACATAAACCACAGTATCTCCTCCATTCCCTCGGGATATCGAATCGGTCGATGGCGCATACTACATCAAAATTCAAATCGCGCTTCCTCCCGATCTTTCCTAGCTTGGTGGTACCTAGTGAGCCATGTCTCCAAGGAGGCATGATGTAACATACAAAAGTGATTCACTTTCTCCTCCATTGCAGCATCCATTCTTTTTTGTACTCCATTTCCAACCACCACATCTCCGGTCATCTATCATCTTCCTTCAGCAACCATAGCATACTATTGTCTGAATCCATCGTTGGTAGCCATTGTGAAATATGCACTAACGCCTCAGACACCAACCAACCTTCAACCATGCTACCTTCTAGTTGAGCTCGTTGTTGCACAAAGACTTTTAGGGTTTTCATGAAGCGCTCCAAGAAGAAAATATCCATTGCGTATGGATAGGTCCTTTTGTGAGGATTTCTCAAAGAGATAGACCGTCTTCATTGCTTCTCGCCTTGCGTATTCAATAAAGGATATCTTAATCTCCTTATGTCAGATCCATTACACTAAAGTTGACAACCTGTAAATCGCCCCGCGTATTTTGGAGTAAGGCATCCTGCGATCGTGATCGATAGTACAAATTGCCACAAATGAGGAAGCATTATGAACAACGACTACACTCCAAATAGCAAAATACGCAGGTCACTTACAATCCATTTGTAGTACAAACCTGACATATCTTATGCCAATCATGGGATTTTAGCCCTGATAATTGGTCGTCTTTAGAAAACGCGGATCTGAGAGAATGCATCATACCCTTCGGAGTGTGGATAGACTTGACTATTTGCTTTACAATGCACTCTTCTTTAGTGGACAAAACCCAAGGAGCACGAGGTAGCTGTAAGCGACCATCAACACTCGATTGTGGCCAAAGCGCCTCCATCTTGCCTACCTCCTTCAAATCCTTTCGTGCCCCTATAGTATCTCTCTTTCCTGTGATGTGGTCCCATAGTAAGCTGCCCACGTTGTTGAAAATATTCATGGGATCCAACAAGTGGTTGATCTATAAGTGGGTCCAATATGGCAACTCATAGAAAATTGAGAACCGTCGCATTCCGTTTGGATGTGACTCTGTGTGGATCATTTTTAGCTCGTACTAGCTTTGGGCATTCATACGTGCTGGAGATCGTCCTAGAAAACCTTCCCTGAGTTCATGACCCTCTCGCAAGAAAGCAGCGTGTCCTTCATATACCATCTTCTTGATGTTTTGTGACCTTTGAGAGTCTAACTGTGACCCACACAATGGACATGCATGATAACCAGCGGTAACCAGACCTGTCCCAACACCTCTATCCAAAGAATACAAACTTGAATAAGCTATGATAGATATTACCAACGATAATGGAAGCCTACTTGCCTGCGCACTCTCCAAATCCCGAAAATTCATTATGCCATAGATGTTACCAACAATAACGACGCTAATATTGACTATTTTATGGCATCGCCAATAACGATATTTTTTACGACAATAGGGAAAATTTACTTTATGAATATTTTCATCACTTTAAACATTGGTATAAGACTTATATCTTGTAGTGTCGTATTCTTCTCGAAACAATGTTGAATCGTTGATACATGCATGGATGCTATTGTATTCCATGCCAAGCTTTCATAAAACATGTTGTGCATCATCACGAGACTTAGGCATGGTATTTGTAAGTGGTAATATATGATACTTCAGTAACCTGAAAAAAAATCATAAAACACCTTGAAAAAGCACTAATGTTTTTTATGATAATGCTGAAAAGAAATCAACGAAGCATACATACAAGGTATCTAAATAACTCGGTTACACTCGCATCGCTCCACCCATATTTTGCTTGCACACTTAGATGTGCAAGCAGTGTCTTCAAGTGAGATATACAGCACCCATCATATAATGGTATGGCTGCTTCCTCTCTAAGTGGATCATATGTCTCAACATCCATGGGTATCAATGCATCAATCATTGTCTCCATCTCGGGCTCCAAGATTGTAGGAAAGTTTGGAAGGCTGCATTTCTCCTCTAGTATTGATGGTATAGATTGGGTAGTACCTTCCAAGTGGTGGATTGGCTCAGGCACTCCATCCATCGCATGCCCACGAACTCTTCTAACTAGCCATGAAGGGTGCACTCCTCCTTGGGACGAGACGTCACCTCCCTCGATAGAAAATTTGCCAACCACACCCAATGTTTTTGTATATGATATTCAATTAGCTTGTGAATACAATGCATGATTGATATACACTTTTCTTATCGTTTGCTCAAAATCTGAGATTTCCTGATCAATGATCTTTGATTGAAAGTCATCGAAGCATCATATGCGTTCTATAGAGAATCGACATTTTCGTCTAATTGCTAGCTTACATTGAGAGCAAGGACATGGAACATGCTGATTAAGATACGCCTCACGATCTTGAATATCACGACCTTCATCGTTTTCCATTTGGTCTATGTTACGACAAACAATTTGTTCTTGTTATCATTCTTTTTTTCTTTCTTAAAATATTGTTTGAGAATAGATTTCTTCTCTTGTAACTCAACAAAATTAACGTATGCAAAATCTCCACCCATTCACAAATTAATGTATGTCGGAGTGTTTTTCGCCTCGTGGTATTGTACTGGATCTCGCCACCACCACCACCACCACCACCACCACCACCACCACCACCACCACCACTACTACTACTACTACTACTACTACTATTACCACTACTACAAACAAGAAAATAAGATGTTAAAGAACAAGATCTTACCCTCTCTTTTTTTTTATCGATTCATTCTCTTCTCTCCTTCAATCTCTCTCTCTCTTTCTGTTTATTTATTATATTAAATGTTTATTCCATCTCTCTCGTTTCTTCTTTCTTTTTCTCTTCCTCTCCCTCTCTCATTTCCTTTAACTAAAAATCTCTCTCTCTCTCTACTATCACTACTACCACTACCACTACCACTACAATAAATAAGAAAAGAAGAAAAAACAACAACAACAACAACAATTACTACTACTACTACAACAAACAAACAAGAAAAGAAGAAAAACTACTACTACTACTACTACTACTACTACTACTACTACAAACAATAAAACTAAACAAAAAATAACAAGAAAATAAAAAAAAACTACTACTACTACAATAACAACAAATAAGAAAACTATTACTACTACTACTACTACTACTACAACCACGACTACGACTACCACAACAACAAACCACTACCACTACCACTACAATAAACAAGAAAAGAAAAGAAAAAAAAAAACAACAACAACAACTACTACTACAAACAAGAAAACTAAATAACAATAAACAAGAAAAGAAAAAAAAACTACTACTACTACAAACAAGAAAACTAAACAACAATGAACAAGAAAAAAAAAACTACTACTACTACAACAAACATGAAAACTATTACTACTACTACTACTACAACCACAACTACGACTACTACAACAACAAACCACTACCACTATCACTACCACTACAATAAACAAGAAAAGGAAAATAAAGTAACTACAACTACTACAACAAACAAGAAAACTAAACAACAATAAACAAGAAAAGAAAAAAAATCTACTACTACTACAACAACAAACAAGAAAACTACTACTACTAATACTACAATAACCATAACTACGATAACTACGACCACGACTACGACTACCACAACAACAACAAACAAGAAAAGAAGAAATTAAACAACAACTACTACTACTATCACTACCACTACCACTACCACTACTATGACTACCACAACAACAACAAATAAGAAAAGAAGAAATTAAATAACAACAACTACCACTACCACTACCATAACAACAACAAACAAGGAAAAACGAGAAGAGGAAATAAAACAACAACAACTACTACTACTACTACTACAAACAAGAAAAGAAGAAATCAAAGAACTAATACTACTATCGCCACTACTACTACAACCACTACAAACAAGAAAAGAAGAAATTAAAGAACATAATCTTACCCTCTCTTTGTTTTTTATTCATTCATTCTCCTCTCTCCCTCCCTCTCTCTCTCTCTTTCTCTCTTTCTCTATTATGTTTAATATTTTCTCTCTCTCTCTCTCTCTCTCTTGTTTCTTCTTTCCTTTTCTCTCTTCCTCTCCCTCTCTCATTTCCTCTCCTTCTCTCTCAACATACATGATTTTTAACAAAAGCAAGCAAAAAAAGGAGAAAAAACAAAAACAAAGCAAGAAGGAACAATGTACTCACCGTAAAGGCGCGAGGATGGATTCGGCGGCTCCTCTTCACAACGACGATGGCGGTGAGAATCTTTCCTTCTCCCTCTTTCTCTCCCTCTCTCTCTCAAATGCAAGATGCAGTTTGCTCTCCCTTTCCCTCTCTCTTTTCTTCGTTCGTGCAAAATGATGCGCTTGAGTTTCAACCCGCGTTGTTTCGTTTGAGTATCGTCACTATTTGCGTCCCTATTTGCGACGCAAATAGCAACGCCGCTAATTTAGATCAGAAACCACCATCGCTATGCGCCTATATCCTTGTAAAGTCTAACTACCTCACACTAACAAAAGCTCTAAGAAACAACTACCTAGCAGGCTAGCGGAACACGGTCACTAGGAGTGCCTTCTAAAAATAGGTCTTAGAATGTCTAACAATATCTTAACACGAGATAGACAACTACTCGAACCTCCCTCAGATATATGTTACCTAACACTAGACTTCATGCCTTGATTACCGATCCTCAACAAAAGAAAATTTCTCCAAAATGGCATAAATACATATGGCATAGAGAGAAAATACTCGTAAAGAAAAAATATAATCTTGACTTGGCTAGAAGAAGCTTCCACATAGCAAGAGGCTCCCTCGAGATTCCACAAAATCTATCTAGCACAGCACTAAAACAGCACCCATTAACTACACCCGCACTCGCATCCGCACTCAATAGACACATGGCCCGCTTGGCCTAATGAAATTTCACATTTCACTACAAAATGACTGGCCCTCTTGGCCTGATGAAATAATCCACAAAACAACCATTCAATAGTGTATTGCTAAAAGAAACCCTTGGTCCTGACATAGCTCCACTAAAGCATAAGACCGACTAAAGATAAGGGCTCCTTAGGTCCTACACTAAATTATGCATCAAGTTATTGGCTAACCCCCTGTTGGAGCGCAAATCCGATGCTAGATGCGCACGTAGTGAGTGCCAGAAGGTCCCCAAGAACAAAGAACTCTACATAAACTTCATAAAAGCAAGAAGAGAGTTTGCACAACATGAGACAAAAAGATATGGGTACAATCTCCCCCCATGCCTTCTGTGAGCGCTCCAAAAGGCATATATTTATAAATTTATTAATCTCCAAGATAAAAAATAGCCCAATTTATAATTAGTATACTTTTAGTTTTTGTGTTTGCTTTTCTCCAAATAAAGAATAAAGAAGTTGGATGCCCCAAAGGTCGAGTTGTGCCCAAATACAATGTCCAATAATGAGATATTTAAATCGAGTACCTATGCCCACACAAAATAATAAATGTATGTCAAGCACTTTAATAAATAAGTGCGTCTAAATAAATATTAGTACCACACCTTTAATGATAAGGCGCACGTCCATCAAAACTGATAATTTCTTCTAAGTAATCTGAATACACACAATCGCCATGTGCTTCCCAACTCCACCATTGCCTACTCTACACATCAACTAAAGTATTCACAATTGTTAGAAAATAATAAAATTAAACCGACAAAAGTGAATACCTAGCACTCTTCAACTACAAAATAAATAAATAGATTGGAACTCTGCTCTAACCTCAATTTAATACGAGTGTACTCTAAACTCATAAATTTTCATTAATTTAAATATGTATTTTGCGAAATCACCCGCCATGGAATCACCCATGTGCACATTAAATTAACATGATGCCCGAAAAAGATAGGCGTCCTTGTTAACTTCTCGCACAAGAAATCCACCTTGTGTATGAGCCTCGGTAAATAAATATAGTTTTATGAAATCCACCGTAAAACCTCACGAAATCCACCGTGAAATAAAAACCTTATGGAATCCACTGTGGAATATACCTCCTAGCATCATAACCCCAAATAGTAGCATGCATATTGGCAATATCATCAACAGCTTCAACTTTGTTCAACAATGATATAACAGATGTAGGCAATCTATGTCCATAAATAATTTCAAAATGTGCTTTTTGTATAGCTATGTGTGGTATATTATTGTATGTAAATTGAAGTAGATACAAGTGTGTATCCCATATTTCTGGCTTTGAAATTTTATATGTACACAAAATATCTAAAATTGTATTATTAGTAGCTTCTATTTACCCATTGGTTTTACGATGAAATGTAGATGAAAACTCAATCTTAGTACCTAAATTAGCAAACAAAGTAGTCCAAAAGTTGTTGCAAAATCTAGAATCATGATAAAAAATAATAACTTTTGGCAAACCATGGTTAGTGAAAACAGTCTTTAAAAACAGTTGTGCAGCTTGAGATGCAGTAAATGTTTTCTTGCATGGAAGAAAATATTCTTCTTTGCTAAATCAATCTATAATAGTCCAAATCATATCATGATTAGCTTGTGTGTTAGGCAAACTAGTGATAAAATCCATTGAAATATGTTCCCATGGTCATTCAAGAATTGGTAAAGGCATTAAAAAACCATATTTCTTACCATGGTGTCAGTTGACTCTTTGACAAATTAAATACTCAGAAACAAAGTTAAAAATATCAAATTTCATTTATGGCCAGTAAAAATCTTCAACCAATGTTCTTAAAGTGAAAATAATACCTCTATGGTCTTGATATGGAGGACAATGAATTTTTGCAACACAAATGATCTAAATGGAACAGTTACACACTATTTTTTCTCATAGAACATAAATCCATCAGAATAAGATAAAGAATCAATTGGAATCCAGTTATTAGTAACTAATTTATTCCAATCACCTTGAAAAATGATGTCATGGTCATAAGTATCCTTCATAGGAATAAGGGAATCAAAAAAATAAAACGAAAATATTATGGATATTTGGTCTTCTATTCAATGCATCGGAAATAACATTCTCTCTTTCGGGTTGATATTGGATAAAAGCAGCCCATTTTATATGATGGTCAGAGATTTGTGGCTGACTAAGGAGATGTTTGATACTTTACTGGTTAGTTTTAATCATAAATTCGGAACCCATCAAATAGTGTTTCCATTGACATAAGGCTTGAACTACAACTAGCAATTCTTTATCATAGGTGGAATACTTGAACTCAAAAGGTATAAGTTTGCAACTAGAATAGGCTATGGGATGTGAACCTTGCATGAGAACAGCTCATTTTCCTGATTCGTTAGCATCTGTGTGACTACTAGAAAGAATGGTTGATTAAAATGAGGTAATTACAAAACAGGTGCATGTGTTAAAGCATGTTTCAATAATTCAAAAGAATTTTTTTGATTATCAGACCAATAATATACAACACATTTCTTTAACAATTTTTTCAAAGGTAATGCAAGCAATGAAAAATTTCTCACAAATTTTCTATAAAAGCTGGCAAGACCTAAGAAAGAACATAACTCATGCACATTTTTAGGGATCAACCAATTCAAAATTGCTTCTATCTTTTTAGGATCAACTTGAATACCATGAGAAGAAATAATATGACCTGAGTATTCTATGTGGGTTTGGAGAAATTCACTCTTGTTAGGATTAGCATACAATTGATTCTTTTCCAACAATTTGAAAACCAAAGATAGATGTTCATAATGCTCATTGTCATTCTTACTAAAAACCAATATATCATCAAAGAAAACAATTACCAAATGCAGATACTTCAAAAATATTCGATTCATCATACGACTGAATGTAGCTGATGTATTAGTCAAACCAAAAGGTATAACAAGGAATTCATAATGTAGCTAGTGCATTGGTAAAAAAATATTCGATTCGTCATACGACTGAATGTAGCTGGTGCATTGGTCAAACCGAAATGCTCATTCTCATTCTTACTAAAAACCAATATATCATGAAAGAAAACAATACACAATGTTGACACTTCAAAAATATTCAATTCATCATACGATTAAATGTAACTGGTGCATTGGTCAAACTGAAAGGCATAACAAGGAATTCATAATGACCAAATTGAGTTCTAAATGAAATTTTGAAAATATCAGGTGTATCCAATTGTACTTGATGATATCCAGATTAAGATCTATCTTACTAAAACTAGTGGCTCCTTGTAGTTTATCCATGAGGTCATCTACCCTAGGAATCGGATATCTATTCTTAACAATGATCATGTTTAAGGGACGATAGTCAATGCACATCCTGTAGGTATTATTTTTCTTCTTCACTAATAGGAGAGGTGCACCAAAAGGAGAAATACTGGGCCTAATGAGTCCTCGAGTTAACAATTCTTCAACTTGTGCTTGGATTTCTTTCTGTTCAATTTGATTGTGTCTATAAAGTGCTTTACATGTGGTGGTTGAGAACTTGGGATTAAGTGTATTTTATGATCTTCAGGACATGTAGGTGGTAAACTAGGTGGTAAGTCAGCAGCAAAACAATCTTTAAATTGTAGAAAAAGTTGTGCATGCCTAGGATACATCTAATTTTTCTTAGCTTCAATTATTTCATTCACCCATACTAAGTATGATTTGCTACATTTTCTCAATGCACGTTTAGCATGTGTGTGACTAAACAAGGAAAAAATATCAAATGTGTGTGTTCCATGTAATATGATTTGTTTTTTGTTAAAATGAATTTTCATGGAATGTGTGGAATAATCTATATCGGGATTATATTTGTGACACCAAGGCAATCCTAAAATAATGTCACTAGCTTGCAAAGGCACAACCAAGAAATTTATGTGCTCAACATAATCGCCAATTTTATTTCTAAATCGTGAACTTGTTGGGTACCATTGTATATAGTGCCTAAGAATGCAACCTTTATGTGATAATGAGTTGGAACAGTAGGTAAATTCAATTCTTTTACTAACTTTGTAGAAATAAAATCATGTGTGCTTCCATCATTATACAAAGCAATCTTTTTGTGACCATGCACAAGACATTTCATCATTAATAATGAATGAGGATTCGGCATACTAGGTACAATATCTAAAGCATCACCGATATCTTCATCATCTTTCGTGAAATCTGGCATATCTGGATAGTCTTTGTCTTCAGTCCCTCCCAAGTAATTGATTTGAACAGCTGGCTTCATGGATTGACAGTTCATTGCTAAGTGTCCAAGTTGATGACACTTGAAGAAAACTACAGACTTTGCTTTGAAAACATTATTGGTAATGGTAGGAAGTTTGGGTATATTGGGATTTGGTTGGAGAGATAGCTTAAGATTTGAATTTATGTTTGATGGTAAAGGAGGGGATCAAGTCTAGGATTTACGAAAAGAAGAAGGAACAAAGCAATTTTGATTGGATCTTCAAAAGTTAGAATTGAATTGCTTTATACCAAAGTTATCGTTAGTTTGAAATTATTGTGGTCGCTTTTCTTGTCCACAAATTTTATCTTCTGCATCATGGGCTAGAGAAACTGCATCCTCCAAAGTCTTTGGCTTAAACATGTTCACTTTCGCATAGAACTAACTAAGCAAACCAGACATATACTTGCACTTGTGGATCACCTCAGAAACATCTTCAAGCATTCGAAGTTGCAATAAGACGCTCCAAAAACACTCACTGTATTATGGTATGGATTCACAATCTCTTTGTTGCAGAAGATCCCACTATTTGATTGTTGGGTTTCATGGAATTGAGGTGGAAGAAAATTCTGCAAATTAATTTCTTTTGAAAGGTCTCCCAAGTAATAGGACAATCAATACTCTTGCGGATAATAGTCCACCATAACGATGCTCTGTCCACTAGATGGTTATAGTTGCACATTTGAGTTTATCTTTTTCAGCATACTGCTCTTCATGAAAATAATCATCAAACTAACTTATAAAAGCGAGAATAGTTTTGCCCTCATGTAGCCCATTAAAAGTACGAAATTTTACATTTCTTTTACTTATCTTGGCTTCTTTCCTGAGAGACTGTGCTTCGAGTGTCACATCAATCGTATGTCGAATAATATCTTCGGGTTGCATCCATCTTGATCAGCAATGGATTATTGAAGAGTAGCCATTTAAGCTTGCAAAGTTTGGCATGCTCTTCGTTCCTCTTGTAGTTGCATCATGATTAGGTCTTATTTTTACTCCATGATTAGTTTCGGTAAATCATCTTCTGCCATAAAATCTTCCATGGTTTGATCGGACATCCTTCAAAATCTCAAATACCCTCACACACTCGAATTCTCGTTAGAGGGATGAGCATGGCTCAAGTTTGGGTTTACAAGGCTTTTTTAAAAAATGGATTTTTTCCATCTTGCTTCTTTTCGAGTACGGTAATTGATGAAGATCCTCTTCCAAGCATATACGTCTTCTATATAGTATGCATATGACCATTTGCTTGTTGAAAATTGTCTCTACCAGGATGCAAGTACAAATAGGGGCTTATTGGAGTTGCAAAACAAGTTCATAATAAACTAAATGTGAACATCCACTAGGAAGGGAATTTAAAGATTGAATTGTGACTTTAGTTAAGCTTAGCTTTAAGATTTTTTAAAGAAAAAGCTTCAATTAATCTATTGGTAGCGCGTTGGCAATGGGATGTCAACGTCAGTCTTGTCGCCGTTCAAATCATACTCCCGCCGTTGACGATTGAATTTGAGGCTTAAGCTTTTTCTTTCAAGCTTTGTAAAGCTAAGCTCAACTTAATGAAGTTTTTCTTCTCTGTTAACTCTTTAAAAAAAAACATGTTCGTAAAAGAGCTTGGGAAGTGATCCTCCACCGCTAGAGAGTGGTCCTTTGGGATCGGACAACATAGCAAGCGGTTCTTCACCGCCAAGAACACGATGGTATTGACGATTCATCGTGAGACTACCTGTAGAGTCTGTTCATTCCAGCAGCTTCGCCTTCGCGTTAGATGGTAAGTGATTGGAAGCCCTTGATCTCAACTTCACTCTGATACCACTAGTGCGCAAATCAGATGCTCGATGCGTGCATAGTGAGTGGGGAAAGGTCCCCAATAACAAAGAACTCTACATAAACTTCATAAAATCAAGAAGAGAGTTTGCACGACATGAGACAAAAAGACAAATTGGGTACAATCTCCCCCCATGCCTTTTGTGAGCACTCCACAAGGCATGTATTTATAAATTGATTAATCTCCAAGCTCAAAAAAAGCCCAAATTACAATTAGCATGCTTTTAGATTTTTTGTTTGCTTTTGTCCAAATAAAGAATAAAGCGGTTGGGTGCCCCAGAAGCTAGGCTATGCCCAAATACAATGTCCAATAACAAAATATTCAAACTGAGCGCTTATGCGTATACAAAATAATAAATTTCTGTCAAGCACTTAATAAATAAGTGTACCTAAATAAATATTAGCGCCACACCTTTAATGATAAGGCGCACGGCCATCAAAATTGATAATTTCTTCTAAGTAATCCGAAAACATGCAATCGCCTGGTGCTTCCCAACGCCACCGCTACCTACTCTACACATCAACTAAAGCATTCACAATTGTTAGAAAATAATAAAATTAAACCAAAAAAAGTGAATACCTAGCAATCTTCAGCTACAAAATAAATAAATAGGTTAGAACTCTGTCCTAACCTCAATTTAATAAGAGTGCAGTCTAAACTCATAAACATCCATTAATTTAAATATGTATTTTGCAGAATCATCTCCCATGGAATCACCCACGTGCACATTAAATTAACATGACGCTCGACAAGGACAGGCATCCCCATCAACTTGTTGCACAACGAATCCACCTTGTGTACGAGCCCCGACAAATAATTATAGTTTTACGGAATCCACTGCAAAATCTCACGGAATCCACCGTGGTCTCATGGAATCCACAGTGGAATATGCCTCCTCGCATCACTTGCATAAATAGCAAGGGGTGTGACAGATATGATGATAAATAATCCTATGTGTTCTTGACAGAATAAGAAGGGCTCAATCACTATCTAACTCATTATCTAAACTAGCCATTGACGGCCAAAATAGGACGTGTCAAAAAGCCCCCAAAGTAGGCATGGGCTAATATTAGAAGGTAATGGTCAGAGCTCCCTTCGACCACAATTGAAAAAGACATCTTCAACAAAAGCATACTTGGCCAGGGAATTTGCAAAGTGATTTGGTTGTCAAGGAACTAGCTGACAAGTCATCGTCTCAAAAATATGCAACATATCCAAGGCTACATAATGATACATCCGTAGGATGGGATCCCACACACTATAGGTTCCATTCGATTGGTTGATCAATAACTACAAGTCACCTTTCACCAATAACCAGCTAATATCACCACATCGGGCTATATTCAGCCCCATTATAGTCAAGGCCTTGTATTGTGCCTATTAGTAAAAGAGTGTCCTAGATATACTCCCATTTTTATAACAACCCTACTTTGGGTATCTTTAATGATTACGCCAACACTCGCATGTTTAGCAGGAACTCTCTAGAAGCTCTGTCAAATTACAACTTATAAACCCACTCTTCAGTGATAGGCCACACCATACTGATAAGCTCACTCATACTTATGATCATCAAAGTCAGAGCCAAGAGAGAGAATGTATGGCACGTATAATCCCTCCTTCCTTGCTGAACTCAAATAGGAATACTCATAAGAATCCTTTGAGAATGGTGGAAATAAACATTACTATCCCATGTGAAGGATCTTCTTGCCACTCAATAACTTGATAACCTTTGCTCCACTAGATCACTCAACCTTGGTGGTAACGCTACTCTAAATATGGATGCTTAATATAAGGAATGATTATTCCCATCCAATTGTCTTGATACATTACTGCAAGTTAAAGTTGAATCATGAAGGACTTGCACAAGCACCAAGTTCGACGTCAACCCTTACACGTTGTCGAAGGGTTTCGAAAGCAATGTCGCGACTTCAGAAGTCCTTGATAAATTTCAAGATAGAAGATCAGTTCTAAAATAAGAGATATCGGTGATAAAAGATGGATCAATGGATCATCTTGTGTTAGATCTTTTCTATTCAAAGTCGTGCACAGTTGAGAAGTACAAGGTTTCTGAATCTCAAAATCACAGCAGTAGAGATGTATTCACAAACAATTTGCCAAGGATTTTGCAATTCATGGCCACACTCAAGAAAGCTTGAGCTTACAAGTTGTAAAAGGACATCTTCCCATTCTCAGCAAGAATTAGACCTTTGTATACAAGGTTTCTGAAGGCTAGCTTATTGAAAAGTGCAATTGTCAATATCATAAGTGTTTAGAACCAGTCAGGGTCTGGTCTAAACTCTCTGTCACTATGTTACTTGATATGAATTCACTATACATCCTATATACATTCAGCATATCCAGGTAGATAAGTGATATTTGTGTAAGGAAAGGCTATCCAAGCAAAAACAGGGGCTGCCACAATCTCGACAAAGGTCAAGAAAGAGTACAGGATCTAGTATGTGAGCCACTGTTGATCATCTTCTTTCGACTCACTTTTGATGGCCTGGACTGATGCATACAAAGGATAGAAAAGCATCAGCAGTGCCAGCAGCAGCCATGGGCGTGCCTTCCAAGAGCCACTCCCTAGATTGCATTAAGACATTCTGTCTTCTAGTTTCTTCCTACACTTTTAGAAGTCTGTCACGCTCTAGTTCAAACAAAGATCCTCCAACTAGCTTATTCTCTGGCAATAGGCAAGGTCCATTTGTAACATCCAAGATCCCTGTAGCAGAAATTGTTTGTTGGTATTGTTTGTCTTTTCTCTGAGTTAACTCATGGCTTCCTCTTTGTCAATCTGTTCCAAAGTTGCAACTAGTCGACGACTTTCTCCCACTCTTTGCTATAATGCATAACGATGCTGTGGCACTCGTCATTGTAGTTGTCAATGCCCATGGACAACACCTGGCCTCCCACCAACAGACGCTCTCTGTGAAGATCCATGGTCTTGTAATCATCCTTGAAATCGATCCAGCGGCCCATTCGAACGACGACTTTCTTCTTCAGTTGTTGATTGCATTCGCCCCCTTCGTGATTATGATCAGCATCTCACATAAAAAGGTCGACATATATCCGTCTCCTTTGCTTTTTCTCCTCTGAAATCTCTTCCCCCCCACCGTTGCTTGCGTCCTCCCCTTTTAGCTCTTGTTCGGCAGGTTCCTGCTTTTTTTTTCGTAATTCTGAAAACATGCCCCATTGAGTGGTCTTCTCAAACATAAGTACTTTATCAACGGCAAGATCCAGCTCATTTTCCGCTGTCTGATGTACTTTCCGCATTTTATCATCTACAGCATCCCTTTCAGTTTTTATGGTTTGCAGATTGTAATCGTACCCTACAGAGATGATGTACTCCCCATTTTGAATCTGGTCAAGATCCATAGCTGCAGATTCGACAGCTTGCACTCACTTTCCTTTTTCATTCACCTAATCTTCAGTTAGAATTTCAGAGCCATCGGTTATCTGAAAAGCAATGCTGCTCACAACTCTTCAGACTACTTCCATAGTGAACCGTGCGAACAGTGTACACATAACTTAAGGTCACCAATCGAGTGTCAGCATCATACAGTAGAAGACTATTTCAGCCTGGGAGAAGCATTATACCAAAATGCAGTATGACTTGACTACCATGACATATGTTTAGAGAAACTCTGATGTTTCCAAATGCCCGTATGAGCATACCTATTACATAACCCCACAATTTTTCTGATACGATTTTCTTTTTTCTCTTCCTTTGCCTTGGAGGTTGTAGACTACAACCCTGATTACAGCATCAAAAATAGCCTTCACATTCTATTGTGTTTTTGAACTGCATTCAATATAGACAGCAGCTTCTATCTGCTTCTGAACTTCCTCTCCGAGAGCAGTGCTAATAGGGATAGCACCAGGATGGTCCATAAAGAATTGTTTGTCATCTCTTAGATCAAGTTTGGTTCCAACAAGAATAACAAGAACTCCAGGTGCTTAATATGTCAATTTAGGAATCCATTTTTTTTTTATAATGTTCTCATAGCTTGCCTTGCTAGTCAAAGAAAAAGCTAGAAGAAATACATCTGCTCCTATATAGCTCAGAAGCTGCAACCTGTTATAATCTTCTTGGCCTACTGTATCCCAAAGTCCAAGGTTGACGGTAAATCCATCGACAATAACATTGGCACTGAAATTGTCAAACAAGAAGGCAGGTCTTGCCTACTGCCCCATCTCCCACAGTCACACACTTGATGAATCTGGGATTGTTCATCATGATGGGTGAACAGAAATGTGAAAGCTTTGATGATGGAAGGGAGCAGCTGATGTTGTCATTCACATGTCTGTGTTGATGTTGTGCATGCCCAGCTCTCGAAGTAAGAGAACCTAGTATGATGGATACTGGTCAGCATACACAGGGAGAGAGCCCTGCTTGCTTCAAGCTGTAAGAAATCAATGGTTCCTTTTGCTTCAAACCCCTCTTCACTATATTACCCACATAAAATAAAAGAGCAAACATAACGACTAAGTATGTACAAAGTATCATATCACACACACAACTTTTGGGTGGATTTCACACCTCGAATGTGCAGCAATACGACATCCACCCCCTCTAGTCCTGCGCATCCTCCGGATGGGCCAACTACCCATGATCATTATCATCAAGATCCACAAACAGATCAATCTCTTCATTGTGCATTTCCGGTATATCAACAAGATTATCCGTCATATCATCTGTCTCTTCCATTGGAGTTTCTTCTCGTTGCTCTTCTCTTGCAAATTCTTCCAATGCATAATCTTCATCATCTCTTTTCTTGAAAATCTTGATTCTTTTTCCAGCAATAGGCACTCTAAGCACTGTCCCATCCAATTCTATCAGCTCATATGTTGCATTATCAAAGACATGTCTGACTATGTACGGCCCAAACCATCTTTTCACCATCTTCCGAAGTGCAGTATGTTGATTTTCAAGGCTGCTATCAAAGACTAATACCCAATCTCCCTCTTCTATTGCTCTAGGCCGCAAGCGATGCCTGCTGTCAAACCTGTCCTTATTTCTTAGTCCAGCAACCTTCAACCTGTCAATAGCTAGCTGAATATCCTCTCGTCTTCTCTCCAACTGCCGGATCCGAAGAGCTAAGAGCTCCTCTCTCGATAAATCCTCCTGCCAAGGTAAAACTGACCAAGTCAAAGCACAAGTCTCAGTCGGCATAACCGGTTTCTGACCATACATCAACTCTGCGGGCATATATCCTGTGGTAACACTGTGAGTCGTACGATCAGCCCACAAAGCAAATGGTAGAAGTCTCAGCCATTCTCCAATCCGTCCTCTACATGCTTTGGCTAATGCTTTCACTATCCGCGGATGCCCTCTTTCACTATTTCCATTTCCCTCTGGATTGTATGCTGTGGTTAGAGCCAACTTGATTCCTAGTTGAGAGAAAAACTCCCTAGCTTCATCTGCATCCAATTCACCGCGATCCGCAGTGATCTTACCCACACAACCATACCTGTAGAAAATTTCTTCCAATAAGAACTTACACACTGCACTAGTGGTCTTTGTTCTCAAAGATATGCCCTCAACATGATTGATAAGATCCTCTCTAGCCAAAACAATATACCTCATCTGCCATAGACCCATAGGCATAGTAACCAAGTCAACTACCCACTTATAATGAATGCATAGCGGATAGGTCAGATGAAGCTCATCTCGATGACGCACTACCGAATACATCTGGCAGTCTCTGCAAGTCTCAACAAAGTGAGAAACATCTCTATACATGCCTTTCCACCAATATTTCTCCTTGATTTTCTCATAAGTAGCCCACACTCCTCTATGAACAGCCCAAGGACTCTCATGAAACTCCCTCATCACCTGTTAACTGTGTCTCTCTATCGCAGACAACCCGCAAAGGTAATCCGCCTCTTTTCTTCGGATGCTTCCAAAGAAATCCGTCCTTGAGAAAATAACCATAGGATTTCCTTCTGATCTTCTTGAACTCTTCATCTGTCCATTCATCTCTTTTGCTTAGTGTACTAAGGTACTTGCCAATCTGCAACCAATCTCCAACATAGAGTTCTTCTATGAAAGCCACAATATCATAGACATGGCAAACATGATCAACCATAGTGGCTAAAATTTCTGCATCATCCTCTTTTGCAAATAGCATCTCCTCATCATCATATCTGGCTCTAGACAGCATATCTGCCAACACTGGATTATCCTTCCCTGCTATGTGTTTAAATTCTGGATTTAATGACTTGATGTATGCAATCCATCTCAACATGGCTATATCCGGAGTAGAGCAACTCGTAATCATACCAATAAATGGCAAGCAATCTGTCTCTACCACAACTGAAGCTCCAATAAAGTACTCCTTGTCACATTTGAGAGCCGTAACAATCCCTAGTAACTCCCTCTTGATTTGCGGATATCTCCTCTGTCTCTCGTTTAGGATTTTCGCCCCAAACCGAATAGCATACATGTTTCCATCTGCATCATCTTGACCCACAGCCCAACCTATGCCAGTTGGACTAGTGTCAACTGTCAATACAATAGGCCTTCCACAATTATAATCCGCTTTCCTGAGAGTAGGAGCAATCTGCAATAACTTCTTCAATTTCCGCATGGCTCTAGTGTGGCTCTCATCCCAATAGAATTTCTGCCCCTTTCGAAGCAGCTGATATAAACAATCTACTATGTGTGCAAAATGGGGTATCCAAATCATACAAAACACACAAGCTCCAATGAATCTCTATACCTCTGAAGTGGTAGAACAATACTCCGTAATCTTGCCTATAGCATTCACCTTATCAGGTGAGGGTTTCCTGCCATAATATCCACACATATGTCCAACAATGACAACCTCATTCACTCCAAAAACAGATTTTTGCCCTGAAAGTGTCAAGTTCACTTCTTCTAACGTGGCCAAAATCTTCTCACAAGCTAAAATATGATCAGCCACAAAGGATCTGCATCCCTGCTCATTTAGACTCTCATTTTTATCTTCTTCTGCACACCCCTTAATGGGCACATCATCCAAGAAAGGCATAGTAAGGTGAGGTATATAATCACAAAGGACCTTATGCATGGCATTCATCATATGCACAACAGAATTAGTGGCACCTTGAGGCAAGGTACACATCCTGACAAGCCCAATAGGAGTTCTCATGGTGGTTATGTCCTTGCTTTCCAAAGCCAGCTGAAACTGATCATATCCTGAATACAAATCACCGAAAGAATAGATGGCATGTCCAGCAAATGCTTCTGCAAACTCATTCACAATTGGACCTATACCAACATTCCTGATAGTAACTCTATTTACTGGCTGCATGTCCTGTATAAATCGGAGAGTACCATTCTTCTTTGGAACCGTAAACCACCTGTTTGAGTATGGTGCAGATGAAGGCTCAAGAATTCCCATCCTGATTTTCTCATTCAACAAATCAATCAGCTTTGGCAGGTGTGCTTTAGGCACTGGAATAGGTCAGAGATTCCATGGAATATGAGAAATAGTAAAAATGACCATAGGAGCAACAATATCAAGATTCACACATCCAATCTCATGCGGGAAAAAAGCAAACCCTCTTCCATGTCGCTCAAGCATCTCCTGAAAGCATTTCCTCTCTGTGGGTAGCAAGAAATCACCATTTCCAATTTTCAATTCAGCAAGAGTCTCTGCTGAAAATTTATGACCAATATGCTCCGGATTCCTCAAAATTGGCTGTTTGGCAGCCCTCTCTATTTGCTGATCACTGTCAGGTGGAATCGGTACAGCTACCGGCTCCACCTTCTTATCCACAGTTTTGTATTTTGTGTCAACCCTGGCTTCATTATACTCTTCTGCATTACTCAAATCTTGCTGTAAATCAGCAATTCTGCACTCCAATGGGGCTGAATATCCTCAACCCTCTGCTCTATGGACTGCATAGAAACAGCCCTAAACTCTGGATGCTGAAATATTTCAGCAATAAACTCTATTGGCTGAAAGTTTTCAGCCCTCTGTGTCTCTGTAAGCTGATCATAACCAGCTGGAAACTCTGTTTGCTGAATTTCTTCAGCACTCAACACTTTTTGCTGAGCCACCTCAGCCTCTGACTCAATCTATGACACAAAATCTGCAATATCATGAAATATGTCCAGGGATTGCACTAATACATTACTGTGACAACTCTACATATCAGTTTTCAGCATATCTTTCATCTCTTCCATCGTATCTGCACAAATCATACTGTCATACATCCCATCTATGTGCTCATCATCCTCTAAAATTCCTGCATTTTTCAAATTTTTCTCCTTCCTACATATGTACTGCCTGGCAGCTCTAGGCAACCTAGAAATCTTCTGATAGCTCATCAAACTGTTTGCTGAAATCCCAACAAAACTGGAGGAGAAAACACTGCTGCCAGGAGGCGAGAACTCCAATCTCCTTTGCTCTGTACCACCGTCGTCTCGCGAAACGGCGGTACCTAATGAAAACCCGAATCCCTCATAGTGGGCAAAGGTGCATCTCTGAGAGTATCCATGTTTCTAACATGGTTCACACACACAGTCATAAACTGAACTGCTCTCATGCCATCTTTACTGCAAATCCATGCATAAGCAGAACCATCATCCATTACCTTTGTTTCCATGCGCATCTCTGTGATGAATGGCTGTCCAAGAATTATAGGATAAGAGCATGAATCCTGCACAAAGAAATGGAAATCCTCCTCTACATCTCCAATAGAAACCCTGACACTGGGACAAGCAGCATACAAATCACCTGCAGTGTTATTAGCGGCTCTCATATGCCACCCATGCTCTACATCCATAGGCCATCTGTTACTCTCATAAACTCCACGAACTATGAGCTTAATCTCTGAACCATGATCCACCAAAGTAACATAAGGCACCTGTTTCTCTCCAATTTTTACCATCGTCTCTGTAGTTGCCCTAGCCTAATGACTCCACGAAAAGTGACTACGCGGTATCAAGACATGCTCATCAGTTTCAGCATAATGCATAGGCTGAACCCTCTTCTCTAGCTGCGGAAAAACAGAAGCATTCTCAACCAAAACCTCATCCTCATCCTCTTCCAACTCCCCAATCCAAACTCCCTGTGTATCAGTAGTAGGCAATGCATGTCTCTTTGATGCCAGGAGGCATATTCCACGATGGATTCCGTGCCACGGTGGATTCCGTGAGGTTTTACGGTGGATTCCGTAAACTTAGATGACCGGGGCTCATACGCAAAGAGGATTCTTTGTGCGAGAAGTTGATGGGGATGCCTGTCCTTTTCAGGCGTTTCATTAATTTAGTGTGTACATGGGTGATTCCATAGCGGGTGATTCCGCAAAATGCATATTAAATTAATAAACGTTTATGAGTTTAGAGTGCGCACTCGTAATAAATTAAGGCTAGGATTTATTTCTAACCAGTTGATTTATTTATGTAGCTGAAGACTGCTAGGTATTCACTTTTGTCGGTTTAATTATATTATTTTACTAACGATTGTGAATGCTTCAGTTGATGTGTAGAGATAGCAGTAGTGGCGGAGGAAAGTATTGGAGTCTAGCGGGTATTCGACCTTTGGACTATATTTTGATAGGTGCCACGCCTATATTTTGTTATGTCTATAGAGACATTGATTATTGATTATTATTTTGTATGCGCTTATGCGCCCGGATATGTTATTTCTATTTGGACATTGAGATTGGGCGTGCCAGACACTATGGGCATCGTCCATTAGCTTTATTTTCCTATTTTTGTAGAAAGCAAACTCAAAAGCTAAAAGCTTGTCATATTTTTGTAATTCGGCTATTATTGAGCATGAAGATTGGAAATATACATAAAATACATGCTTTGTGAAGCGCTCACACAAGGCATGCGGGAGATTGAACCCAATTTATCTCTTGCCTCTTGTTGTGCATGTTTTTACATGGTTTTTTGTGCAAAAAGGTAGAGTACTTTGTTCTTGGGGACCTTCCAGGATTCACCACGTGAGCTATCTGCGACCAATCTGCGCACCAGTGGTATCAGAGCGGAGCAGAGATCAAGAGCTTCCAATCGCTACCAATCTCGGGCGAAGGCGGAGCTCCAGGAACAAACGGGCTCTACAGTCAATCTTATCGCGAACCGTCGATATAGGCAGACTTCTGGCGATCAAAAACCCCTATTTCCACTGTCAGATCGCGAAGGACCAGGCTCTACAGGCGGAGGACCACGCATTCATCTCCAACAACAAGTCGTTGAAAAACAGTGAGAAAAGTCTTAATCTTCTCAATTAAAAGCTTAATTACAAAGCTTTATAAGCTTAATAAGCTTAAGGCTTCTTCAAAATTACCTCGGCGTATCAGAAGATGGGCCCGAAATTATCGCGCGGCCAAAAAACGGCCCCCCCCCACGAAATTTGACGACGGCCTGTTTAGTCCTTCTTAAGCTTCATAAGCTTAAGCTTAATTACTTAAGCTTAAGGCTTTCTGCAAGTTACACAGGTCAGACAAGTCGGCAAACTCCGGGTCTCGCACTTCTGAAGTTAAGTTCCGCAAGTCGACGGTAATCAAGTTCTGCAAGTTCTGCAAGTCGGCCTAAGTTCAGCAAGTCAACAACTCTGCAAGTCTGCTAAGTCTGCAACTCTGCAAGTCAGACTACATCAGAACTGACTAGTGCTTAAAACTCATAGAAGACTTGTTCGTATGCAAAAACTCTGAACTGGAAAGTTGTTCGCAGCAAGTTGTTCTACCTATCTGCAAGTTTGTTGAAGTACTTTTAGCAAACGGAGACAGAAATATTACAGAATTTCTAAAAATTGAAGAAGAAATACCCAAGAATACATAGCCTTGTAACCCCAAATTTGAGCTACGCTCATCCCGCTAACCTGATTTTGAGTGAGAAAGGTTTGTTGAGTTTTATAGGATGACTACCCCACATATGGATGATCCTATGGCTGAAGATGACCTACCTGAGCCTACCATGGAACAAAAGCTGGATCTAATCATGCTACAATTGGAAAAAGAGCGAAGAGCTAGGAAAGCCTTGCAAGCGCAATTGACAAAGCTACAAAGAGCATCCACTGATAAAGAAGAACCTCAAGCTGAAGATTTGATTCGCTGTACCATCGACGCCACCCTTGAAGCACAAACCATTCGCAAGGAATCCAAGATAAGTAAACAAAGTTTCAAGTTTCGCACTTTCAATGGCATAAGAGAAGGAAAGACTGTTTTATCATTCATTAGCCAGTTTGATGACTATTTCCATGAGGAAACTTATCCCGAAAAATATAAAATCAAGTGTATTACTAATCATTTGATAGACAGAGCATCACTTTGGTGGACTGTAGTCCGCAAGAGCATAGAATGTCTTGCTACTTGGGAAGATTTTAAGAAGAAGTTCATGCAAAATTTCCTTCCACCGCAATTTCATGAGAAGGCTATCAAGTAATGGGATTTACTTCAACAGCGAGATCCTGAGCCTATTCCACAGTATACAGAGCGTTTTTGGAATGCACTTCTACAGCTACGCATGCTTGAAGACGTACCAGAGACGACACATAAGCGGAAGTACATGTCTGGACTTCTTGGACATTACTACGCTGAAGTAAACATGTTCAAGCCTACTACCCTTGAAGACGCCATCTCCTTAGCTCACGACACTGAAGATAAGTTACGCGGAAGAGATCGACGACCACAACCATTCCAAGCTAACGGTAATTATGGATCTAAACAATTCAATTCCAATTTCAGAAGGTTTAATCCAGGTCATTTCTCATCACCATCTTTCCGCAAGAATTGGCCTAAACCACCTGCATTACCATCCACTGTCAATCCAAATCCAAAGCCTATTCCACAAGCAAATCCAAATGTACCCAGACTCCCAGCCATTGCAAATAATGTGACCAAAGCCAAGCCAATAGTATGCTACAAGTGTCACCAGCCAGGGCATCTCGCAGCAAATTGTCATTCAAAGAAGCCACCAGCACATATCAACTACCTTGGAACTATGGACGAAGACGAGCATGAGGATATGCCGGATTTCACTGAAGAAGAAGATGATCCTACTACTACTTCCAACACTTTACCAGGTATGCCTACTCCACATTCATTGTTGACTATGAAATGTATGGTGCATAGAAAAGAAAGAACTATATTGCATGATGACGGTAGTACCCATGACTTTATTTCAGCAAAATTGGTAAAGGAATTGAAATTGCATACTGTACCTATGCATTATCGCATAAAAGCTGCATTTTTAGGTACTAGGTACAATGGCACACAAGAAGTACAAGATTTAGAAATTCAAATTGGTCCATATATTGAAAGAAGAAATTTCTTAGTTGTCCCATTACAGTCAAGCGACATTATTCTAGGAATGCCATGGAGACACCAGCATAATCCAAACATAGATTATTCTATGCACATAATGAATATTAATTTTCAAGGAAAATCTATTACATTATATGGTATGCATGCATCTCATATTTTTCCACTGCTTTCGCATACTCAAGCAAAACGTGCACTACGCAAGAATACTAAATCATATCTCATTTGGGTGAATGAATTGCATGCAAAGGAAAATCATATGCACCCTAGGCATAAGGAATTTCTTGCATATTTTAAGGATTGTTTTGCAGAAGACCTACCACCAGGTTTACCACCTTTACGTCCAGAAGACCATAAGATTGATCTAATACCTGGCACACAACCACCTTGCAAAGCACCATATAGGCACAATCAAATAGAGCAAAAAGAAATCCAGAGTCAAGTTGAAGAATTACTAAATAGAGGCCTAATTCAACCTAGCAGTTCTCCATTCGGTGCACCTGTGCTCTTAGTCAAGAAAAAGAATAATACCTATCATATGTGTATTGACTACCGAGCATTAAATAAGATCACTGTAAAGAATAGGTATCCTATACCTAGAGTTGATGACCTTATGGACAAACTGCAAGGATCTTCTATATTTAGTAAAATTGACCTTAAGTCTGGATATCATCAGGTGAGGTTAGATAGATCCGACATATTTAAGACTGCATTCACCACACAGTTTGGCCATTATGAATTCTTAGTCATGCCATTCAGATTAACTAATGCACCTGCTACTTTCAGTAGAATGATGAACCGTATTTTTCTGAAATATCAATATTGTGTGATTGTCTTCTTTGATGATATTTTGGTGTTCAATCAAAGTGAAAAAGAGCATTATGAGCATTTATCATTAGTTTTTCAATTACTGAAAGAAAATCAATTGTTTGCAAATCCTGAAAAGGGTGAATTCTTTAAGACAGAAATAGAATATCTAGGTCATATTGTATCAAAAGAAGGAATAAAAGTTGATCCTAAGAAAATTGATGCAATATTGCATTGGCCTGTTCCTAAAAATGTACATGAATTACGCTCATTCCTTGGTCTTGCCAGTTTCTATAGGAAGTTTGTACGTAATTTCTCATTACTTGCTTTACCATTGACCAAACTTCTTAAGAAAGGAATTGTTTATCAATGGACTGAAAATCAGCAGAAATCCTTTGATTTACTCAAACGTGCATTAACCAATGCCCCTGTTCTACAATTGCCTGACTTTAATAGACCATTCTTTCTAGTTGTGACCGATGCTAGCGGATCAGGAATAGGAGCCGTATTAATGCAAGACAACCATCCAATAGCATATTCTAGTTCTAAGCTAAAACCCTCTGAGCTTAAATATTCCACTTATGATAAAGAACTATTAGCAGTTGTACAAGCATTAAAACAATGGAAGCATTATTTAATGGATTCAGAATTCATGATAAAGACTGACCAGCAAAGCATTAGACATCTACTTAGCCAACCCCAAATTTCTGACCGTCATATCAAATGGGCTTCCTTCATTCAAAGTTTCCATCCTATCATTCAATACCAACCTGGAAAAGAAAATGTAGTTACTGATGCATTGAGTAGAAGACTTGCAATTCATAACATTTCTATCATATCTTTTGATTCTTTGATTGCTATGAAAGACACATATCACCAGGATATTACTTTTCATTCTGATTGGAAAAAATTAGTTCAAAATAATTTCATTCCTGTTGATTCATTGTCATATAATGATGGATTTATGTTCTTTGAAAAGAGACTGTGTGTTACTATTCCATTCTGATCTTTTGTTTTGAATGAAATTCATTGTCCCCCATATCAAGGTCATAGAGGTATCATTTCTACATTACGCATGTTAACTGAAGATTTTTATTGGTCGCATATGGATGCAGATGTATCTAATTTCGTTTCTGAATGTTTGATTTGTCAACGAATAAAGAGACATCATGGTAAACAGTATGGATTATTAATGCCTTTATCTATTCCATCTAAACCTTGGGAACATATTTCTATGGATTTCATTACTGGTTTACCAAATACTAAATCTAACCATGACATGATTTGGACAATTGTAGATAGATTTAGTAAGCAAGCATATTTCATTGCATGTAAGAAAACTTTAACAGCATCACAAGCAGCACAGTTATTTTTGAAAACTGTTTTTACTAACCATGGATTGCCAAAAGTGATTATTTCAGATCGAGATTCTAGATTTTGTGATAATTTTTGGATTACACTGTTTGCAAATCTAGGCACAAAGATTGATTTCTCATCTGCATTTCATCCAGAAACAAATGGACAAACAGAAGCCACAAATAGCACCATTCTAGATCTTTTACATGCATACACTATCTCTAAACCTCAAACATGGGATACTCATTTGCATTTATTACAATTTGCATATAACAATACACCGCACACATCTACAAAGAAAGCACCTTTTGAAGTTATTTATGGATATAGATTATCTACACCTGTTGCATCTTTGTCTAATAGAATACAGAGTGCTGATGATATTGCTGTTATGCATAATAGTATTTTTGATGAGGTAAAGGATATGATTGCTAAAGCCCAACAATCATATACCAAACAAGCCAACAAGAAAAGACAAGCCATGAATTTCCAAGTTGATGATTATGTTTGGCTTAGAATAGAAAAGCGTAGACTGCAAAGTGTAGATAGACATCCAGTTGTCAAATTAGCTCCTAGATTCTATGGACCATTTAGAATTATTCATAAGATTAATGACAATGCCTTCAAGTTAGAACTGCCATCTCATTGGAAAATTCATAATACATTTCATATTAGTCTATTGAGACCATTTAGAGGCCAATTACCTATCCACCCTGTTTATGAAAACCCACCTTTATTAGAGGAAGAGACTGAAATACTTGAACCAGAAGCCATCATAGACACTGACTACATGACCACTAGAACTGGCCGAAGGTATTCTAGATATCTAGTGAAATTTAAGAACCATCCTGTAGAGGAAGCACAATGGATGCACACTAGAGACTTAAATGCTTTCCCCACTCTGTTAGCTCCACATTGAGCTAATAGCAATTGAGGTCAATTGCTATCCCACCCTGGGGGTATGATGCCAGGAGGCATATTCCACGGTGGATTCCGTGCCACGGTGGATTCTGTGAGGTTTTACGGTGGATTCCGTAAACTTAGATGACCGGGGCTCATACGCAAAGAGGATTCTTTGTGCGAGAAGTTGATGGGGACGCCTGTCATTTTCGGGCGTTTCATTAATTTAGTGTGTACATGGGTGATTCCATAGCGGGTGATTCCGCAAAATGCATATTAAATTAATAAACGTTTATGAGTTTAGAGTGCGCACTCATAATAAATTAAGGTTAGGATTTATTTCTAACCAGTTGATTTATTTATGTAGCTGAAGACTGCTAAGTATTCACTTTTGTCGATTTAATTGTATTATTTTACTAACGATTGTGAATGCTTCAGTTGATGTGTAGAGATAGCAGCAGTGGCGGAGGAAAGCATTGGAATCTAGCGGGTATTCGACCTTTGGACTATATTTTGATAGGCGCCACGCCTATATTTTGTTATGTCTATAGAGACATTGATTATTGATTATTATTTTGTATGCGCTTATGCACCCGGATATGTTATTTCTATTTGGACATTGAGATTGGGCGTCCCAGACACTATGGGCACCTTCCATTAGCTTTATTTTCCTATTTTTGTAGAAAGCAAACTCAAAAGCTAAAAGTTTGTCATATTTTTGTAATTGGGCTATTATTGAGCATGAAGATTGGAAATATACATAAAATACATGCTTTGTGAAGCGCTCACACAAGGCATGGGGGAGATTGAACCCAATTTGTCTCTTGCCTCTTGTCGTGCATGTTTTTACATGGTTTTTTGTGCAAAAAGGTAGAGTACTTTGTTCTTGGGGACCTTCCGGGATTCACCACGTGAGCTATCTGCAACCGATCTGCACACCACTCTTCCTCTTCAGGACCTCCTGAAACTGATCTTGAAACTCTCTTTTCGAGATGCCCAAAACCTCAGAAATAGTGAAAGTCACCTCACTGCCAAGTATCTTGTCATTAAAGATTTTCTTCATGTCCGTAGATGTCTCAATGTCGGACATCAATCTAAACCCTAGCTGCTTTCTCTCTTTAGGCTCTTGTCTCTTTTCTCTCTTTTGAGCATCTTCCATCTGTCGTTCTGGCCCTGGTCTCAAAGACGGTCCTGCAGTAGGTGGAGTAACAAACTCACCCCCTCTAGTTTTTTTAGCTGCACTCGGATTTTCTTCATCCCTCTTACGCTTCCCCTCAACAAGTACATCTGCTCCCTGAGACTTAGCCAAATAAGCATAAATAGAGTACATGTCAACAGGCGAATCCCAACCTGTCTCAGATCTAATGCTAGAGCCTGCACTAGTCAAAACAGTTTGCTGAATTTTTCCCTTGTTTGCAGTCTCCATAGCATAAGTCCATAGTGCTGACTGATTCTCTGATCCCTTCTCAATCTGGACTCCATAAGTAGAAGCATCTCCTCTAGCTGTCACATAAGAAGTACGCGCAGCCATGTCATCCACTAACTTCTTCATTCCGCCTTTCCCAAAGTTGGTAGCAAGCGGAGCTCCTGTTTCAGTCAACCAAATCTTACCATCTTGTCCCCAAAATACCAAATTCTTCCTCCTTGCATCCTGAAAAGATTCACAATCCCTGCAATGCTGATGGTCCGTACTATCGCACCAAATACATCTCCGATCTCTCCTAGGTGCAGTAGGAGCACTCCTAGGTACAGTAGGAGCACTAGAAGAAGTAGTAGGTGCAGTCGAAGCAAACTGCTCTTTCAATTTTCCCACCAACTCCGCTTTAACTGACTCCAGTGTCAAATCTGTTATGCCTTTGATTATGTCATCAAGAGAGGTAGGCACCGATGGAGCGGATGGTTTTGGAGGAGAAGGTGCTGGCATTGGTCGTGGAACAGGAGGAATAGGTGGAGTGGAAACAGTAGGCACTGGCATAGGCCAAGAAACTGGCTGAGGAGGAGAAGAAATAACAGGGATAGAAGCAGGCATAGGAGCAGAAGAAGGTGTCGGTGTCATAGAACCATTCTGTAGGCGGGTCTTCCATATCCTCCTCTTGGTCAAAGTCGAGACTGCATCCTAGGCATCCTGCCAATCCGTTTTAAGTCCCATAGGCTTCGTGCGATCCTCAAGAAGCTCTCCCAATTCTTCCTGAAAAGCAGGATCTGCAGCTTGCAAGAAAAGCTCAACTTTTTCAACATCCAATGCTCTTTGTTCAATGGCATCAAGCTGACTATACCTCTCTTCAAATTCTCAAATCAACTCTGAAGCAGCTAGACCTTTGTTTGGCATGTAGACCCACTCTCGGAATGACCGCCGAGTAGCCATCCCAAAGTCCTCAAGGAAATACTCTTCTTTCAAGGCCTTCTTAAAATCTTACCAATGCAAATTTTGAATAAAAAGATCAGTCATTTTTGCCCTCAAGGCGGGTGTGACAAGATGAAGGAAGTACTTACTCATAAGTCTAGCTGGAACTCCAAAAAACCCCATCTTGATCTCATATGTCTTCAAATATGCTGAAACATTACAGCCATCAAATAGCTTCTTCTCATTCTCAACTGCTTCAATCGCCTTAGTCGCGTTGTTTGCATTCTCTTGCTCCGAATATAGTTGCCTTTGCTGAGACAACTGATGTTGATGCAATTGTTGTTGCTGCTGCATATATAATTGTGTCTGCTGATTTTGGAGCTGCATATACATGGACATATTCTGCAAAATCTGCTTTAGATCATTTGTTGAAGTACTTGACGCAGCAATCATTGATGGAGCTGAAGTAGAGGACGCAGCTGGAATTGTAGAAGAGGCTGAAATAGATGCTGAAGTATCTCCCATCTTGAAATTTCTGCGACGCTTTCACGTCGGGTTCACCAAAGATATCAAAGGGTTTCGAAAGCAATGTCCCGACTTCAGAAGTCCTTGATAAATTTCAAGATAGAAGATCAGTTCTAAAATAACGAGCCTAGGTTACTTGTTGGTCACTTAAGTCTGTTACTCCTGGTCCCATGTGGACCTAGTGGACTTTTGGCAGTTTTTGGCATCTTTCTTGGGTTCTGACCATATTTTTGTACCTAAATTAATGTGATTTATCCTGCAGACTGTCAATTCCTTCCAGATGACCAAGTTGTAGGTTCCCATAGACTTATCTTTCATAAATATACATGGTATAACTGAAAATTATATGCTAAATACAAAAGAACTTGTATAACTAAGGTGGTTATTGGATAACAATGTCTGAATTTTGTATGGAAATTTCTCATATAACTTCCAGTGAAGCCCTTCTGTGTTCATAAGAATCCCATGATTTATATTATGAACAATAAACTCTTTGACATTTACCCCCTCCTAACCTGCACATCCTCTGGCATGTGCCATTTCATAAGATTACAGGTCAAGGAGGATCTTCTTCATCATCTTCATTCTCTAAGTCTTTTTCTTCCTGCATGTCTTCAAGTAGAGGGCTTATATTTAAGTCATCAAGTTCATAAGTTGAAGATTCTCTTCGTTTGAAGAGTTTGATTCGTTTCCTAGCTATTGGAATCTTTATCATGGTTCCATCCATTTCAGCCAACGAGTAAGTAGCATTTTTATGTACTTCTTTTACAACATATGGTCCAAACCATCATTTGGCTAACTTCCTATGAGCACTATATTGATTGTCCATGCTGCTATCATAGACAAGAACCCAATCATTATCTTGAATAGCTCTTGGACGGAGTCGATGATGCTTGTCAAACCTCTTCTTATTCTTTAGTCTTGCTATTTTTAGCCTTTCAATGGCTATTTTGACATCTTCTGGCCTTCTTTCAAGTTGCCTTATGTATAAAGACAGCATTTCTTCTCTATTCATGTCTTCATCCCAAGGCAAGATACTCCATGTGACAATGGATTCCTCAATAGGCATAACCGGTGGCTGTCCATACATAAGTTCAGCTGGCATATATCCTGTTACTACACTATGGATAGTTCTATCAGCCCATAATGCGAATGGTAGCATTTTAGGCCATTCCCTCAACTTCCCTTTGCATGATTTTTCTAAAGCTTCAAGAATTGGTTGATGGCCTCTTTCACTCTTACCATTGCCTTCAGGATTGTAGGCTGAAGTAAGAGATAGCTTAATTCCCAATTGAGCAAAGAAATGGAGAGCCTCATCGGCATCCAATTCCCCTCTATCAACAGTTACTTTAGCAACACATCCATACCTGCAAAATACTTCTTCAAGTAGAAATCTACAAACAGCATGAGTGGACTTTGTTGTCAAGGCCTTTCCTTCCACTTGATTTGTGAGATCTTCTCTATCAAGTACTAGATATCTCATGTTCCAAAATCCTGTAGGCATGGTTACTAAATCAATAACCCATCTATAGTGAATGGATAAAGGATAGGTAGGCTAAAGCCCATCTCTATGCTTTACCATAGAATACATTTGACAAGCATGACAAGACTTAACAAAATGCTCAATGTCTTTATACATGTTTTGCCACCAAAAGTTCTCTTTTATTTTGGCAAAAGTGCCCCATATGCCTCTATGACCAGCCAATAGGCTTTCATGGTATTCTTGCATGACCTGTCTTTGTGTCTTTTTATCTCCTAAGATACGAACAGGCACCCTTCCTTTCTTTTTTGCATGCCTCCAGAGGTATCCATCTTTAAGAAAAAAACCATAGGCTTTTCTCTTAATTCTCTTGAACTCTTCATTAGTCCAACCTTCCTTCTTTGTCATAGTGCTAAAAAATTGGCCAATTTTTAGCCAATCATTTGCATAATATTCTTCTTTAAAGTGTGAACAAACCATAACAAAACATGGAATATGTTGTTTACTAGCTGTCCATTGTCCTTCTTTGGTTGATTCATCCTTCCTTGCTGATGTAAAAGTTGTTTTAATAGCTGAACCTGTTGTTCTTGCTGTAATTTTTATTGTACCTGCATTAACAGCATCATTTATAAACTCTGATTCTTCTTCATCCATCATTTCTTCTTCATCCATATATCTGGCACGTGAAAGCATGTCAGCAAACTGGATTATCTCTACCTGCAATATGTTTCAAATTAGGATTTAAGGATTTAACATAGGCTATCCATCTTAGCATGGCTATGTCAGGAGTGGAACAGTTGGCAATCATGCCCAAGAGTGGAAGGCAATCTGTCTCAACTATAACATGTGCACCCATGAAGTACTCCCTGTCACATTTTAATGCAGTTACTACTCCCCAAAGCTCTCTTTTAATTTGAGCATACCTTCTTTGTCGTTCATTAAGAACCTTCACTCCAAAGCGGATTACATATCTGTTGCCTTCAAGGTTGTCTTGTCCAACTGCCCATCCTATTCCAATAGGACTTGTGTCCACTGTGAGTATAATGGGCTGTCCATTAGAGTAGTTAGCCTTCTTTAAAGTGGGGGCTGAAATCAGCATTTTCTTGAGTTTCTGAATAGCCTGAGTGTGTTCTTTTGTCCATAGAAACCTTTGGCCCTTTCTTAGAAGCTGATAAAGACTTTCAGCAACATGGGCAAAATCTGGAATCCAAATAAGGTAGAAGACACATGCACCAAGAAATCTTCTCACCTCTGAAACATTTATACATTCTTCTTGCATTTTGCCGATAGCATCTATTTTGGATGGAGAAGGCTTTCGACCATATGGACCACACATATGTCCGACCACAAGGACTTCTTCGACTCCAAAAACAGATTTAGCTCCTGAAAGAGTAAGATGGACTTCTTCAATTTAGACAAGATTTGAGCACAATCATTAATATGTTCAGAGACAAACTTTCGACATCCAAGTTCATTGAGTTCTTCATGTTTCTCATGAACTTCACATCCTTTGATTGGAACATCGTCAAGAAAAGGAAGAGTCAATTGAGGAATATAATCCCTCAATACTTTATGCATAGCGTTCATCATGTGAGCTACTGAGTTTGTAGCCCCTTGAGGTAGAGTACACATGCGGACTAGGCCAAGAGGCGTCTTCATTGTGGTAATGTCACGGCTTTCCAAAGCAAGCTGAAATTGGTCGTAGCCTGAATATAAGTCTCCCATGGAATAGATTGCCCTACCTGCAAAAGCTTCAGCAAACTCATCCACAATTGGTCCTGATCCAACATTTCTAATAGTGACTTTATTGACGGGTTGTAAATCTTGAATGAATCGTAAAGATCCATTCTTTTTAGGTACGGTAAACCAACGGTTGGAATATGGAGCTGAAGATGGCTCCAATATTCACATTTTAATCTTTTCATTTAAAAGTTCCATTAACTTAGGCAAATGAGCCCTTGGAACCGGAATTGGTTTAAGATTCCAAGGCACATGTGGGACCGTGAAAATTACCATAGGTGCCACAATGCTTGGATCCACACAGCCAATTTCATGTGGCTGAAATGAAAAAGCTTTACCATGGTTCTTTAATATCTGTATGAAGATTTGCTTTTCAGCCACCAGCAAGAGAAAAGAGTCTTCACCAATTTTTAGCTTTTGTAGACTTTCTGCTGTAAATTGGTGACCAATATCTTTAGGATCACGAAGGCTTGGTATTTTGGATACCCTTTCTGCCAGTCCTTCGCTTTCAGGTGGTAGAGGAGTAGCTCGGCTTGACCTTCTTATCAACTACTTTATATTTTGTTTCTACTCTTGCTTCATCCTTGTTTGGCTGTCCAAAAGCTTCATAATCTGCAAATTCTTGAATTATGTCATACATATCCAATGTACATACCTGTATGGACTGATTTTCAGCTTGATTTTCTGCATGAACGGCTGTATAAATTGCAGCCATTGTATCATTATAATTCAGCCCATAAAATAGTCCTGAAATTTCTTCATCTTTAGGTAAAACATCAATTTGCCTCAGCTCTTGCTCCATATGACTTAAATACTTTCTTTCAGCCCTGTTCATGGCTGAAAACTGTTTATAACAGCCCACACCATTGGCTGAAAAAACTTGCAAATCAGCTTTTGACCTTGCCTCCTTCATATATGGAGGCAATTTTCTGTGACATGATGCACTGCCATAGCCTCCACTTATAGCAGCGCTACACGAAAACCCTTAAATTCTCGGGCATTAGGAGGAACAGGATGATCTCTCAATCGATCCCTATTCCGATGGTGATTAACACAAACAGTTAGGAATTGAACAGCTTTATTATTATCCTTGCTTATTATCCGAGCATATGATGGACCATCATCAAGAGCCTTTGTCTCTAAACGAGACTTGGAAATAAATGGTTGTCCAAGAATGATAGGATAACTGCAGGAATCTTGAACAAAGAAATGAAATTCATCTTTTACATTACCAATAGTAACTTGTACATAAGGACACGCTGCATAAAGATCACCAGAAGAGTTATTGGCTGCCTTCATGCGCCATCCTGGGTCCACATCAATGGGCCATTCACCATTCTCATAGAGACTTCTTGACATAACATTAATTTCCAAACCATGGTCTATAAGGGCAATGCATGGAGTTTCTTTCTCACCGATTTTAACAACAGTTTTAGTAGTCGCTCTTGCCCAATGGGTACGGGAAAAGACAACCCCATGATGTGGTAAGTAGGTTCATGTTTATGGAATACATGTTGCTTATGTTTATTTTCAACTAATAATAAGTGTGTTGAGGATACCCTAACTTATAACTAGAGGGTGTATACTTGTCTAACCAAAAGGGTATACGTACAAGATCTTATACGTATGATACTAATGTGGATAATGTGAATATATGTTTTTACAATGAGAGACCTACTAGGAATAAAGTGAGTTTCACTTTCTTCTTGCATATTGTGAAGAAGAGTCTCCTTCTTATGCATGGGCTGCACTTTAGATTGAGAAGTTTCCACCATTATGGCTTCTTCAGCTTCCGCTTCATAAATGTCTTCATCTTTGGCTTCTATGGCTGCAATCAATTCTATGATTGCCTCCAATGGAATCCCTTGAGTTTTCAGCTTCTCTTCATCCTGCAAATACACATGAAGTACTTGCAAAAAAGCATGTACAGATTCTTCAGTTTCCTCACCAACATATTGTCTTTTTCGTTTAATTACATCAATTATTACATCATGAAATCCTTGTTTTGCAATACCGAGAATTTCTCCTAATGTAAATTCAATTCTACTTCCAAGAATCCTTTCTTCTAGGATTCGTTTAAGATCCATTGCGGTCTCTATGTCAGACTGCAACTAGTAACTAGGATGTTTGCTTTTTCTTTTTCCTTCTGTCTTCTTTGCTTGAGGGGCATCTCCCATGTCAAAATCTGGTGGCGGCGGATTTTCAGCAGCCTTCTGTTGGTTTGGTTTACTTCTTATTATGTGTTTAGTTGGTCCTGAAGAAGAAGGACCGGCAACATCTTCTTCTCTTTTCTTCTATCATGGCTTCTTGATTATTAATTTCAGCTAACCGGGCAAAAGCTGAAAATGAATCCACAGGCTCGGATCATCCGGTTCTCCCTCAAATACATTGATTGGCAGTGGTTAAATCATCCTTAGTTGCCTTGCCTTGCTCCATGCATTCCAAGGCCTGCGTCCACACTTTAGATTTTGCATTAGTTTTACATGCTTTAACAATTTCATTAGTTGGCTCAATTTGCAACCCATAAGTTGCAGCATCAACAGCTGCATAGGATGTTCTTGTTGCCAAATCCTCCAATCTTTTCTTCATGCCACCGTTGCCAAAGTTTGGCTCAAGAGGAAGCCCGGTTTCGGTTGCATGAATTTTACCATCCTTCCAAAAGACTAATTTTTGTGCTTCAGCTTCACGGAATGCACCGCACTCCCTCTTGTCATGCTGAAGGCTATCACACCAAATGCAGCATCTTTTGAAGCCTTCTCGTGCAGGCCTTTGGGCAGTTGACCGACCCCTTTCTTCTACTTTTACATCAAGCCTTTCTACTTTAGAATTAATTTCTATTAAATTAAGATGGAGATCCCGCATGCTTTTAATTAGCTCATCCATGACATCCTTCTTTGGAGAAGGAACAACACAATTTCTTGATTGCTCGGTCATAGAGAAAGGAGGATGAGAAACTGGAATAGGCTCCTTCATGGATTCAGTTGTTGGGGGGGTTGATCCCCATCTTAGACGCAATCACTCTCTTCGAGGAGTCATATTAACTACTTCAGTGATATCACTCCAAGCAATCTTCAATCCCGATTCAGAGTTAGGGTCTTCAAGTCGGTCAGTCAATTTCTCCTGAAGAGAAGAATTTGCAGCCTTTAAAAATAATTCAATCTTTTGACTTTCCATACCTTGTTGGTCATTAGGATCTAGTTGAGCAAATTTGCTTTCAAATTCTCGATGAAGAGCAATAGCGGTTAGACCTTATTGGGCCTTTCGACCCATTTGGTGAAGACTTTCTTTGTCATAAGGCCAGAGTCTTCAAGGAAAAATTCTTCTCGAAGAGCCTTCTTGAACACAGTCCATCCAGTATCTTTTTGGAAAAGACCATGAATTCGGTCCTAGAGACCATGCATAGCCAGGCGAGCAAAGTAACGGCTCCAGGCATGTTGAGGAACTCCAAAGAAGACCATCTTGTCAGTGTAGAGGCGGATAAAAAAGGATACATTTTGTCCATTAAATTGCTTGAGCTCATACCCAACTGCTTCTAAGGCCTTAATGGCAGCAGCATCAATCCGCTCTTCTTCTCGTCTCCGTTGTTGTTGCAATTGCAACTGCTGCTAAAATTGTAGTTGTTGTTGTTGGTTCTCTTCATTAGACAAACCAACTGTCGCAAAGCATCGCCTCCCGAACTTGATGATTCTCCCATTGGACTTATTCTTCCGCAGCGAACCTTCACGTCGGGTTCACCACTGTCGTCACGTTAAGAGTTGAAGATCTACCACCGGGGCCTTTAGTGCAGAAGAAAATTTTAGGATTCAAGATTCGAGAAGAGAAAATAGATTAGGGTTTAATAAGATCCGGGATTTAGAAATGATTTAGGTACGGAAGAAGAGTTCAAGCCTTTTCATTATGTTCTTAGCATACATGAACAGAAGGAATATGTCTATCTTGATTACATCAAATGCCTCTGGATACATACATCAAATCATAAAGGATATTTTCAGATTCTCAATTCATTTATGAATGTCAAATGCAAGTTCTAATGGCATTTATTTCAAGTACATAGATGGATTTCAACCCTTTGGTTCAAGTATAATGTTGATAGATTCAATTGCATCCAAGCTTATGGCCAAAGATACATGAAATGAATTGAAAAAGTATAATTTTAGCTTCAGCCCTGTTTTAAAACAGAAAATTCCAGCCCATAATCAAGCTCAAAATGAGTGCATAAACTCAAGAGGAATCACTTCTAATCATTCATGATCAATGTCCTGAAGAAAAGAGGTCATTTCCTTCCATTACAACCATAAAAATCCCATTTTTGCTCATAAAAATGGACCATAACAGCCCTGTTTATGACTGGATATTTCAACCCATAACAGCCCATAAGTCTTCAATATCCTCACCCTTTGCTTGCCCCAAAGTCACTCAAGTTCTTGGGTACAAGTCGGGCTTCATTGGACCAAGAATAAGGTAAACAAAATGAGAGAAGTTGTGCATAAGAGCAGGCTCAATACTCTTCTCTCAGATTTCCCTCTTTTATAGACTGTTTCAGCATGCATTTTCGTCAAACCAAAGAGGCAGAGAAGTGGAGCTCTCACCATGTTTACATCTTCAGTAGTTGGGCATGTTGATCTTCAGTTTGCATGCCCCATTTCATGCACCATAGCTCCAGCTCTCTCCAGTTTGCCTCAGACAATGCAGCCCGTATTTTGCGCCAAAAAATGCGGGCTGCTCCCTGCTCAGTCCCTGATCACTTTTTGACCAGCCTAGGTTACTTGTTGGTCACTTAAGTCTGTTACTCCTGGTCCCATGTGGACCTAGTGGACTTTTGGCAGTTTTTGGCATCTTTCTTGGGTTCTGACCATATTTTTGTACCTGAATTAATGTGATTTATCCTGCAGACTGTCAATTCCTTCCAGATGACCAAGTTGTAGGTTTCCATAGACTTATTTTTCATAAATATACATGGTATAACTGAAAATTATATGCTAAATACAAAAGAACTTGTATAACTAAGGTGGTCTCATCTCCCTATTTTGATTGTCACGCGTCTCAACTACGCTCGTCTTGTTCATGGTCTCATCTTATTTGTTTTCTCTCGAGATATAGGCATGGCCAAATTGTTAACGGATATCCGTCTGGCCAATGTTCGGTTCCCTTCTTCCAAGGACAAGGCTTTCTTGGGTGGAAAGAAAAGATGATGCTAATTCTTGAAGGTGACAAATTATTTGATATTGTTTTGGGCGACCTGTCTTGCCCAATTCAACCTATTGATTTGATGAATGACAATTCTCTGATTACTGATGGCCCGTTATTTGAACAATGAAAAATTGATCATACTGATTGGATTCGTCATGACAAAGTGGCTCGTCGTTATATATTATCTGCACTTCCTGAGTCACTTATGTTGGATGTCTTTCATCTGGAAACCTCTCATGCTGTTTGGGAGTATCTTATCTCAACGTTTGAGAAGAGATTGGTCACCGAAATTTTATATCTCCAAACTCGTTTCAAGAATCTTCAATATAAGGTTGGTACTTTTATGCACTCTCATATCGAGGCTTTTAAAGACATTATCAATCAGCTTGGTGCTGCCGGCGCTCCTATTGCTAAAAATCAGATTGTTACTCAACTTCTTCATACCATCAAAGATCCTTTATATGACAATATCATTACTATTTTGTCTAACAAGGATGATATCCACTTTGACAAAGCATGCATATCTCTTATTGAATATTCTCAATGTCATGAGCATCATTTGGAAAAATCTGATGTTATTTTGGTCACTCATGAACAAAGGGATTTTGATGCTGCTTTTGTTGCTCGCAAGCATCCCACTTTACATTTTCAGCAGGGTGGACACCCTAATCAAGGTGGTAAATCTTTTCGTCTTGCTTATCCTAACAAACATTGTTCTTATTGTGATAAGAAAGACCATGTGGCTTCTGATTGCTGGGCACGTCAATATAATAAGGAGCATGGAGTTACTACAAAGAAACCTCGCTCGTCCAAAAGTTTTCCTCCTTGTGATTATTGTGCACAGACAGATCATCCATCTCGTCATTGTTATAAACACAGATATGATGAAGAACGTTCTCGAGCTTATATTGTTGAACAAACTACAACTGATGATGATCATACTCATCAGGAGCTCAATTTTGTCCATCATGATATCTCTCCAGAAAAGGTACTTCATGTTCATGATGGTTCTCTATTCATCGTTGATTCAGGTGCCACTGGAAACATGACATACCAATCGCAGTGGCTTCACAATTATCATTCTCTTCCTATCAAGAATTTTATTTACCTTGCGGATGATATGACTTGTCAAGTCAAAGGAGTGGGTGATTTATATCTCGGGACTATTTCATCCACTAGAATATTAGGATATGACTTGTCAAGTCAAAGGAGTGGGTGAATTATATCTGGGGATTGTTTCATCCACTAGAATATTAAGAGGAGTTCTTCATGTTCCAGATTTGCAAAGAAATCTTCTTTCTGTTCTCATCTAATTTATCTTGGTTTGTTTGTTGGCTTTGATCATAATCAATGTCGTATAGAGAAAGACAAACATACTATAGCAATGGCTCGTCGACATTTTTTGATCTATCATTGAACGATACAGTTGCAAATGTTGTTACTGCCCCTGGAGATGCAGATTGCAAATTATGGCATCAACGATTTGCACACTCCAATTTTGCCAAAATTCTTGATCTTCATCATCATGGTCTTGTGCAAGGTATGGATCTTAAATCTCATCCACATATGGGAATATGTGAGTATTGTGCACTTGGAAAACACCATCGTTCGTCTTTCCACACTTCTACTTCATCACATTCCTGTGCTCTCTTGGATTTGGTTCATACTGATATTTGCGGTCCTTTTCCTGCCTCAAAGTCTCAATATCGATATTTTATAACTTTCATTGATGATTTCTTACGGTACACACATATCTATCTTCTTCAACATAAGTCTGAGGCTTTATCTATATTTAAACAATACAAGATAAGTGTGGAGCTTCAAACTGGATTCTTTATAAAGACTCTTCGCAGTGACAATGGTGGTAAATATGTATCCAATCTATTTGATGACTTCTGTAAGGATCAAGGTATTCATCATGAGTTTACAGTTCCTTATTCTCCTTAGCAAAATGGTGTTGCTGAGCACAAAAATCGCACTATTCTTAATGCTATATGTTGCATGCTTATACACTCTAGTTTGTCTCGAAAGTTTTGGACTGAAGCACTTCTAACAGCTGTTTTTATTCAAAATTATCTTCCAACAACTGCACCTGCTTGTAAAATTCCTATAACAATCTGGACAGGGAAGACACCTTCAGTCTCTCACTTTCGCACATTTGTCTGCATTGCTTATATTCATGTGCCCAAGGATACTCGACATAAGTTGAATCCTCTAGGTTTGAATGTTATTTTTCTTGGTTATTCAGATCATTCCAAAGGTTATAAATTTTATGATCCTTCTACTCAAAAGGTTATCATTAGTCGTGATGCTATATTTGATGAGAAGACTATGCATGGCACATGGTCGTCAGATGTTTCAGATGATACACAGTCTTTGCTTAGTGTATTTCCTTACTTGCTTTGTGAGTCTACTAATTCTGATGATCGTAATCCTCCTTCACCTCCAAAGAAGATTGATGAAAATTTGGAGATATATGTCGATCTTCCTATTGAGATAGAGCATGGATTCTATTCTTTTGAATATGATGTCTTTGATGATGCTATGTCTGTCCAAGAGGATCCAATATTGTATATGGAAGCTATCAATTCGTCTCAAAGGGATCAATGGCAAGAAGCTATGCAAGCTGAGTACGATTCTTTAATCTCCAAAGGTACATGGATTCTTACTGAACTCCCCCCAAATCGTGTTCTTATCAAATGTAAATGGGTTTATAAAACCAAGACCAAAGCTGATGGCTCATTTGATAAGTTCAAAGCAAGACTTGTTGCAAAAGGTTACTTGCAGATTGCAGGAGTAGATTATCAAGAAACATTTTCTCCCATTGTGTGCTCCACAACTGTTCATATGCTTTTGGCTTTTGCAACAATATTTGATCTAGAAATTCACCAAATGGATGTTAAAACGGCTTTTCTCAATGGAGATCTTGAAGAAGAAATCTATATGGAGCAACCTAAAGGTTTTATGGTTGCAGGAAAGGAGTATATTGAATGCCAGCTTCATCGTGCATTATATGGATTGAAGCAAGCCTCTCATGCTTGGTATATTAAGATTGATTAGTTCCTCACATCTAAAGGTTTTATTGTATGTTTTGCTGACCCAAATCTTTACATCAAAAGGGAGGACAAATGTTTTATTATTCTTGCTCTATATGTTGATGATACTATTCTTGTGTCAAATAATATTGCTTTCTTGGATGCTATGAAGAAGCTTTTATCGACTACATTTGAAATGGTGGATCTTGGTGAGATACATTCTTGTTTGGGTATTCAAGTTCAACGACACCAACAACAAGGCATTCTTCTTCTTCGCCAAACAAAGTTTATTAATGATATTGTTAAGAAGTTTGGGTTGACAAATGCGCACTCTGCCAACACTCCCATTCTTTCGAGCTCTACCAAGGATACATTTACAACACGCAATGAAGAATCAGTCATTCATCAACCTTTTGCTAATCTTGTTGGTTATCTTCAATTTATTGGTTTAAACACAAGACCATATATTTTATTTGCTGCTAACTTTTTGGGACAGTATCTTTCTTCCTCTTCCACTATTGATTGGAGTGCTGCAAAACGTATTCTTAAGTACCTCAAGGGTACTAAGGAGTTTGGTCTTATTTATCGTCGTCGAGAGGATTCTTCTTTATCTTCTTCAACTTCTCTTGACCTTATTGGATATACAGATGCTGATTGTGCAAGTTCACATTTATCCATGCGATCTACAAGTGGGAATTGTTTCTTTGTAAATGGATGTTTGGTTTCTTGGTCCAGCAAGAAACAACGATGTGTTGTGGTTTCTACAACTGAGGCCGAATATGTTGCGGCATCATTAGCAGCTCGTGAGCTAGTTTGGCTTCGACAACTACTTGCAGATTTGGAACATCCTTCATCATCTAGTACACCTCTTCGATGCAACAACCAAAGTGCTATTAGTCTTACCAAAGACTATATACAACATAGTAAATCAAAGCATATTGCTATTCATTATCATTATGTTCGACATGAAGTCAAGAAAGGTTCCATTATGGTGGAGCATTGTCCCAATGATCAAATGGTTGCCAACATCTTCACAAAAGCTCTTAGTAAATCTCGCTTTAGTTCATTAAGACATGCACTTGGTATTGTTGCAAGTTCTTGTCTCACTGATTGAGGCATGTATCATTGTATTCAAGAAAACTTTATAGTAAATAATTTTTGTATCGTAGGTAAGTGTAGGGGCTCGGTTTTTTCCCTTGTTCTCTCCAAGGGTTTTTTCACTTGTAGCCAGAGACCTTTGTTTGAGTGGGGATGTTACAACTATATATATCATCTCTCACTTGACTTGGGTCTCACCTATATATACTAACTCTACATCAATATGAATCATTCTTTGGGAGCATGTCTTGTGTATCTCTCTCGTACTCTCTCTCTCTCTTTCAACACTGGATACCTCAGGTTATCATGCATGTCCATTGTGCGGGCCATAGTTAAACTCCCGAAGGACACGAACCATGAAGAAGATGGTATATCAAGGACATGCCACTTTCTTGCCAGAGGGTCATGAACTCAGGAAAGGTTTTCTTGGACGACCTCTAGCACGTATGAATGTCCAAAGCTAGTACGAGCTGAAAATGGTCCACACAAAGTCACATCCAAACGGAATGCAACGGTTCTCAGTTTTCTATGAGTTGCCGTATTGGACCCACTTACAGATCAACCACTTGTTGGATCCCATGTATATTTTTCAAGAACGTGGGTAGCTTACTATCGAACCACATCACAAGAAAGAGAGACACTATAGGGGCATGAATGGATTTGAAGGAGGTAGGTAAGATGGAGGAACTTTGGCCGCAGTCGAGTGTTGATGGTTGCTTGTAGCTACCTCGCGCTCCTTGGGTTTTGTCCACTAAAGAAGAATACATTGTGAAGCAAATAGTCAAGTCTATCCACACTCCGACGGGTATGATGCATTCTCTGAGGTCTGCGTTTTCTAAAGACGACCAATTATCAAGGCTAAAATCCTATGATTGGCATAAGATATGTCAAGTTTGTACTACAAATGGATTGTAAGTGACCTGCGTATTTTGCTATTTGGAGTGTAGTCGTTGTTCATAATGCTTCATCGTTTATGGTAGGTTGTACTACCAATCCCAATCGTAGGATGCCTTACTCCATAAATATGCGGGGCGAGGTCTTTACTGCAATGGATCTCATAGAAGGAGATTAAGACATCCTTTATTGAATCCGCACGGTGAGAAGAAATGGAGACGGTCTGTCTCTTTGAGAAATACCTCCCTACCAGCATGCTCACGATACAAATCCACCTTTTTCTGCATCTTGTAGATGAAGTGGAGATTGTTGGACCTAGCCATACGCGATGGATGTTCTTCTTGGAGTGCTTCATGAAAACCCTAAAAGTCTTCGTACGACACCGAGCTTGGCTAGAAGGTAGCATGGCTGAGGGTTGGTTGGTGTCTGAGGTTTTAGTGCATATTTCACAATGGCTACCAATGGTGGATTCAGACAAAAGTATGCTAGGTCGCTCAAGAATGATGATAGATGATCAGAGATGTGGTGGTTGGAAATGGGATAGAAAAAAAAATGGATGCTGCAATGGAGGAGAAAGTGAATCACTTTTGTATGTTGCACCATGCCTCCTCGGAGACATGGCTCGCTAGGTACCAGCAAGCTAGGAAAGATCAGGAGGAAGCGCGATCTGAATTTCAACGTAGTACGTCCTATCGACTGATTTGATATCCTGAGGGCATGGAGGAGATACAATGGTTTATATCAACTCAATGGTTGCATAGAGCTTTGACCGTAGCGTCTCACGAAGGGGCAGAGGTCTCAACCGAGGAGTGGGAATTCTCGAGAGGATGTAGTCCAAAGGTGATGATGTGTTTAGGATTTGTCGTATCTATATTTTATGTGTGACAACTAATTGAGTGTTTCAATGTACAATACAAAATATATAGTGCAGCGTGATCAATATTACAAGGGGTGGAGGCCACCGAAAGCTTGGAGCATGTAGAGGAGCCAACATTGGGTAACAATGATGGAAATACAGGAGTCCAAGAATTCTTTGAGAAGGAGGTGGACTCATCCTTTTGTGGTGACATGTCTATCGACCTTCCAATGTATGTAGAGTTGTGTCAGGAGATTGATATGGGACCATAGGGTACTTCATACTTGGAACATCCACCTACTCAATTTATTGACGAATCGCTTATAAGGGTATATAAGATATGCATTTTAAGTAAGATAATTTTTTAAAGATTTATATTACCGTACTTTGTATGATCTATATTGATTATGCTAATATCAAATTTTGTTTGTGCATGTGACATTTGTAGATATTTAGATCAACACGATGAGTCGAGAGATGAGTGACAAGGAGCTACAGGAGATCTTCACGCGTATGTCTCCAGATCAGATGGCTCGACTTAAAGATATGGCGGACCAGGAGCAGTGTCGGACACCATCAGGCCGTTCTATTAGATCTATTTCGATGCGCTCTGATGCTTCAATTTCCAGCAAATGAGATTGACGCTCCAGACTTGGGCAAAACGGAGGGAGTGGTTCAAGGGGATGCTGCAAAGACATGGATGTAGTGGGCCCGCGGTCGGCTCAGGATACAAGTGCTACTTTGCGCTCTCATGGTGGTTCGAGAGAGCGTGACTCAGGTTGTTATTGTGGAGATACCGACGTAGCGTCTTTGTGTCTCGTTATTCTGCTTGAGTTGCATCACTCGTAGGATTTGTCACACCTGTGGGGATATCTACTCCAGTCACTCCAGCTTTTGCTCAGCCGTCCGTAGGTGGCACCCCTATTGGTGCTACTCTGAGAAATACTACCCCCGTAGGTACACCAAATGTACAGGGGTCTCTTGGATATGCCCAGGACCGTGATCGCAAGTGGGAGAGGATACATCTTAGGCATACCCAGAGGGGTATGGATACCTTGTGCATGATAGGACAGGAGCCATCATCATGAATGATGAGGGGAGGAGGGTGATGGCTCGTATGAGAAAGTTGTGCCAAGTTTTTCGGCACGTCTTGGATCATTGGAAGAACATACTGGAGGGGAGAAATGACTACATAGTAGCATCCTTGCATGAGGAGTTTTCGGTACCAGCCATAGCAGATAAGTTTTCCACGGGTTGGATGATGAAGTACATACGTGTGTACATGTCACACATACGATCGGACGTACGCAAGACACTTAAGAGTGGAGCCTCAAAGCCCAAGTGGCTAGACATGTGTCGCAAAGTGTCATTATCAGTGTCACTATTTGCAGATAATGACAATAATATCGATTGTTCTATGGCATCGCTAATACCGACGTTTTTTGAGACGACGGGGGCAAATTTCTTTATGAACATTCTCGTCGCTTTAAACGTCAGTAGAAGGCGTGTACCTTGTAGTGAGAGAAGCCTATTAAAATAAAAAAAAGAGACAAGTACGAATATACTTGCAATATAAAAAATATAGAGGAGTGTAAAAAGGGGTTCTAGCCCCTAAAACAGAAAAACAAAACGAAAAACAATTTTAAGAGAAGTTGTTCATCGCCTTACGAAGGCTTGCAGGTAGGTTCCTGGGGCCGATGCCTTGTCTTCCTACGGATGGTCTATTATTGGAAAATAAATACTAAGAAAGTTTTGAGCTAAAATAAAAGTGAGTGAAAGAGAAAAAGATTAAAGTTGCCGCTTTGTGAGAGCTTGGTAGGGTATTGAGTTAGGAGACTTAAGGCTGATATCCTGTTCTCCTTGGGTCATTATGCTTAGCTCCCTTCTTTTTACATGTCCGAGTATGGAAACCTTGAAAGAAAAATGTGGTAAAAGAAAATTTATGATGATAAGGCTATAGCAGTCCTCGCCTAGTAGGAGTTCTTGGTTTAGTTATTCTTAGTTGGATCCATAGTTTGAGCCACCACCTGGGATGACTTCTTTGATGGTTCTTTTTAGCCAGTCTTCTGTGTTGGAGCATTTGGTTAGCGAATTGCTATGGACTTCTGTTAGATTATGCTGGGCCTATCACTTGAGGATTTTCGTGCTTTGATTTTCTGTCAGGGGGTAAGGTGAGAGTTGTGCTTGTGCTTTGTTATGTATTTTTGTTTTGTGGCAGCTTGATGCTTGTTATGATTATTGTTTATACAAATCAATTTGTGGGGTTCAATGTGCTGAGTCACCCTATCCCATGGTTGCCAATGAGAGAAAAATTTAAACACCCGAGAAGTGTAGAAAAGGAGCGAAATGATGCAAATTTAACACAAAAATTCAAAGCCGATGGAAGTGAAGATGCGAATTCAACCATTTTAAGAGACTCTGAAGATAGGATTGCAAATTTTGACCATTGCAGCGGTTGTGGAGTTTTCATAAATTTTTGACTATTGGGATTGAAGAAAGATTACTTCAGTGAATGAATATTGAACCTCAAACTCCTTGTCTCAAGGACCAAGGCAGAGATAATGAGATGGAGAGTGTATTGTACTTCGAACGGATCTTGAAACGTAGCAAGGCAGCCTCCGAGGGTCGAATACTAGCAAACACAGCTATGGAAGTTGGATGTGATGCAGAGACAAGCAATGAGGAGAGAGAATAGTTTAAAACGTAGGTACCTAAGGAGAGAGAAAAATTGTAGCAAGCTGACAATGATGTGGTAGGTTGACAGCAGCAAAAACGCAGATATGATGATGTGGTAATTTGTATAGTAGCCGTAGATCACAAACACAACACTTGAGTTGTTCTCCAAGCATCCCATCCCAAAGAAGCAAGGGCAAGTGTACTTGAGTAGTCAAAATGGAGTGAGAAAAAGTTTCCTCCACCAAACAAACCACCTCAATGGACAATACTCGAGCCTGTTTCAACGTGTTTGGATCGATTTCCTTCAAACTCACAAATCTACCAACATGCAATTGAAAACGATGATTAGTTTTGTCCATAAATTCAAGTGGGTTTCCTATGTGATGTACGTAATATGTAAACTAAAAAATAAGTATAAAGTATACATACCTCGCGAGCTCACCCATCTTGTAAATGATATCACGCATATCTGTTTGGGGCATCAAGCCAAATGCGTCAAATTTTTCAATTTGTCAATCAGTCATCTTGCCAGACGAGGAAATTATAGGAGACTAGACATCTCAAAGGTCAAAATTGACCAAAATGAAAAAAAAAAGTGGGCATGGGCCTTTAGAGAGTCCAAAGGCCGCTAATTATATGGGAGGGGGGATTCAAAATGGCATGATCAAACACGCCACTCCCCCTATTGGTGATGATTTGGTAGAGGAGGATATAGAGGTTGAAAGAAACCCACCAAACAGATGACAGTAATGAATTCCCTAAATTTTTTGCTCCAAATCACATGTTCAATCGCGCTCAAAACTAGAAGCTTTTAGTTGCTCAAACATGAAGTAGAAGGAATGAGAAGAGACAGAGAGATGGAGCTTACAAAGATGCATATACAATAATGAAATTCTCGTGTCATTTTACATAGAGTGTCATTAAACACATAGTTGCCACTTATCATTCTCAGCTTCACTTTAATTTTCTATTCTTTACCTTTTATTTCAAGTATACATGCTTTGTAGAATATTGCGTTCTGTTTTGAACTTCGTTTTGTTGATTGTGTTGCATTTTGATAAGGGAATGAATAGGGTCTTGTTCCGATTGCAATATGGGATATTGTTAAGGACAAAAACAATGGTAAGGAATTAGCCGCATATATATATATATATATATATATATAGCTACTTACAAGCTAATTGATTAATTTTGATAAGTTATATCGTTTGATGTGTAGCTGGCTTGAGGGGATGCCACAAACTCTTCCTTTGCCCACTTTCTAAAGTGAGGGACAAAGAAAGCATAGAATGATTATTCTGTGATTTGTTATTCCAACTATATGGAAATCCTCAAGTAGTTGGGCCATTTAACTCGGTCAAGGTTGATGTATTACATGCTTCCCCACATTCGACATAGCTACTTAAGTGAGTATTGTGTAAGAGGCTCTCTTGAGTACAAAGACCTATAATTTTCTATCTCTCACTTGAGGTCCAAGTCTTTATACTTTTAAGTTAATGGATAGGCTCTTGGATAATATTAGCATTCAATATTGCATTCTAGAGGCGTTATAGTGCTCGGGGACAACTATTAATGAAGAGGATTTTGTAGTTGATACTTCAAGTTTTCGTGGTAGGTCTTGAACTTGGACGATCTTGGATTGTTCATTCGCACCTTAAGCTATGGCGGCTCATCTACCAAAGTGTCATAAAATGAGGGCAATGATGTGGCTATGTTGGTGATTCTAGTAGTGGTGCTTCTTTTGTAGGAGTAGTGTAAGAAAGTAGGCTAAGGTTTTGAACATCTTTAACTAAATGGCCTATTTGAATCTAGCTCTCAATAAGTCTCCTTGTATGGCCTCTATTCTTCTTGAGGAAGTTGAGAAGTGAAGGTGTGATGGATGAGTATCTATAAAATGTATGCTTAAATATTAAGGGTGTCCACATAGAAATGTTGCATCACACTCCTTATACGTATCTCTTTCATGAGCCATAATTGTAAGATCATAAAACAACTTGATAGAAGATCCTTGTTTGTGTCCTCCAAACCTTGTTGCTTTGTCTTGTAGGTCTTCTTGAATCCTTCAATGCAAACATCGAGTGATTTCTTGAGCCCCTTCATTATTAATAGAATCTATTAATGCATTTATTTATGATATCAATTAATTATATTAGGGTTTTCTCTCTCTCTTACACTCATTCTAAATCTACCTTTAGTGTACCAATCTCCTAATTGGCCTCTTCCATAATTTTATTGCAAGTAGTGATCTTCATCTTTTATCCTTCTCTTTTTCTTCTAGTTACTACTATGTCCACTTCAAGGCTATAATATTTAAGTCCTTCCCATCAAGATCCTCTTGCAATTGTGCTTCATAGAGATCTAACACCTCATGGACGTTTTCCAACTTGTATGATCTTTAATGAAAGCTAGATCACCTTGAGCTTTCCAATCATTTTATTTTTTCCATCAAATGCTTTGTTTAGCTTGGATAAGGGTAATGGTTTATTCCTGAGGGTTCAAGTTTTTGGAGGTATGATAAACATGGAAACCATCTCTACTAATGTCTCTTTTGCTCTCTTCAATTTTCCCATTAAAGTATGGACTCCAAAACATATTTTAAAGAAGATATTAGAGGGAGGATTACTTGTTCTGATTGGTTAATATGGTTGAACTGAATGCTATGATAATAGAAATGTTGGTTTTCTCCATGAAAAGTGGTGGTTTTGGATTGCAAACCACATAAAGAGGCTCCTCTTTTGATAAATTTTATTATAGGCCACGTGTCCTAACAATATGGGTCCTTAGATTTGAATTTTGAGATAATTAACAAACCATGACTCAATTTTGCATTCGAATTGCGACACTGTCAAGAAGAACGGGTATGAGCTATTGATGAATCAATGCATAAACTAAAAGAATTTTATCATGCCCAAAGACGTATGATATATTGGAACATCTCATGCACAATGTTGTAGAACATGTGGTCTTTAACGATTCGCTTGTACCATATATACATACAAGCTTTCTATTGGCATGTGGTGCTGCCCGCCTACCCAAAATCATAAAGGTAGCTAGAACATCCCATGATCAGTGCCCTATTCATACAGTCTAGGACCTTACCATTGAACTAACTCTACATAATCATAGGCTAGGTTTTCCTAGGGTCACCAACATAAACAATACAACAACTTATATATACCTATAAGTGAGTTACTAATATATGCATGGTGATGGATCCATAATTTTTGCTTGAAAACATATTTCATGGAGATAGTTAAAATTATACACAATAAATAATTACATTTCCATTTTAGGTAGAATGACAGGTCCGTGATCTTAAGCTCCAATTAAAGATTTTACCTTGTATATATTGTTGACATTCCCAAACTCCTTAAGAGCTACAAGTATTTCTCCCTTGATCCTCAACCACTTCTTTATCAAGATTAAGGGATCTTGATTCTTTCAAACAACCTCTCATTTCCTTCCCACCTCTATCCCCAAAAAGAATTATTTTAGTATGCATTTTTTCATGAGATCCATATCTCTGAACTTGTGCTTGAATTTTCCTCAACAGACTCTTGATCTCATAACATTCTCAAGCTAGGTGTCTGATAATTTTCTAGCTCTTTTCACAAAAAAGGATGATTGAGAAATAATAAAAAACTTATCCATTTCATTGTCGAGAACTTGTTAATTGTCACCTTCCATACAAACGAAGTAAGTTAGTAGTCCAAATCATTAGAGTTCTCCTACAACAAGTCCTCTACCTAGTTTGTGGATGCTATGTTTTCCAATATTAAGCCACATGCATCCCCAAGCTCTTATCCTTTCGGAAAAATCCTTGGATTTCTTATATATTAAGAGGAGTTTCATAGTTGGTGCCACAAAAAAAGAGCAAAAAGCTTGTTGATATTTCCTTGCTTTCAAAGTGGTACACTCAAATTTGACTATATCTATGACTCGTGCTGTGAAATCGATTTCAATATTTCTCCCAAATGGTCTAGCAAGCCAACTATCTACTAAACTTCTGTGATCTAGGATTTGTGGATAGGCTCAGCTACCCAATGGTTAAGGTATGAGTAACACACTCTGATGCTATCCAAGTCTTATTCCAAGGATGGAAGGTGATCTTTGCCTACCATGATGAATAGAAATGAGATAGAAAGGGAGACTCCTTGATATAGAAAATCTAGTTGCATCCAACAACATTCAAAAATGGGTTCATCATGGCTCAAAACAGGGGGAAGATGTCTCTAAGTATCTCAGAGAAAGGACTCAACAGTTGGTGGCAGCTTTGGGATCCCCAATAAAAACAATGGAAGAAGTGGGACGTAGTGAATGAGGAATATAAATTAAATGACAAAGAACTAGATTATCTAGTAGAGGTGTGGGAAAAGAAAAAGTGAGAGTGGCCCACATCAATAACCCTGATAGAGGACTCACCTCTCAAGTTCTAGCAATCCGTGGAGGGGGGCCGGTTAAGTAAAGTGGCAAGCCACCCTAGCTTTGAAGGAAGAAGCATAGAGCTCTTATTGAAGCCAAAGGACAATTGAGGAAGTATATTTCCCGATGACATTACTCTGGCTTGGAAGAGAAGGGTCAAAACCCTATGGAAATCTACCCCACCCCACATATTGAACTTGACCCTATGGAGAGTACTTTTCAAGAAGCTTCCAACAAAGAACAAATTGGGGAGGTTTGAAGGAGTGAGCCCCATGTGCTTGTTGTTAGCCATGATAGGCGTAAGTGGGCGTTTCCTATTTTCTCTATTGTCATGCCTTTGACAGGTATCACATTTCTTTACATACTCAAAAGAAACTTGGAAAATAGACGGCCACCAATATCCAGCTCTTAACGCTTTCTGCGCTGTCAACCGTCCTGTGAAGTGCCCTCCACACGCAGAGTCATGACACTCCTCCAAGATAAAAGGAACCTCGTCAGGCATCACACATCAGCGATAGATATCATCAACACCTTGCCGATATAGCATCCCTGCAATCAAGGAAAACTTCAAAGCTTGCTGTTTGATTTTCCTCTTTTCAGTCTTTGACAAACCAGCTCCCGCCTCTCCTGTTGATAGATAGTGTGTAATAGCAGCATACCAAGATGGGATAGAAGCTGTATCAATTTTAAACATTTCCTCAATATCACTTCCTTCCGCTAAGATCTCTTTCGGCTCCCTGAAATCCACAAGGCATTCCACAATACCCTGAAACCTCGGTGGCTTACTCTTAATCTCATAATCAAACCCTTTTAAAGTGATTAACCACTTTGCCAAATGATCGGGCGGCTGCAGCTTGTTCATAAGCAATCTAAGCCCTTCCGCCTTCGTATAGAACACTACCTTTTCATAGAGGATGTAGTGCCTAAATTTCTTAGTCCCAAAGACCATCACAAGACACAACTTCTCCATGTAGGTATAGTTAATCTCTGAAATGCCCAATTTCCGACTAGCGAAAGCTATCGGATGATACCACTTTTCCTCCCAGATTTGGGCTAAACAGTAGCTGATACTATGCATGGTGGCTGCTAAAAATATTTTTGGAACACCTCGCCTTTTTTAGGTGCTTTTAAAACGGGTGCTTTTACTAGCTCCTGTTTCACATCCTCAAATGATACTTTGCAAGCATCACTCCATGCAAATAGATAGTTATAGGATAATAAATTCGTTAATGGCAACGTTCTTTCTGCCAAAGCATTGATAAACCTCTGATAGTACCCTATCGATGACAGAAAGCTATGAACCTCTTTCGGAGTGTGTGGTGGACTCATAGCAACTATGACCTTGATCTTTTCAGGGTCAGTTGCGATTCCTACTGAACTGACCACATGGCCTAGTAATAGCCCATAAGGTACTCCAAAGACACACTTCCGTGGGTTAAGAGCGATACAAAATTTTATGCAGCGCTCAAAGCACTTTCTCAAAATAATCAACATCCTTTTCCTTACAGTGGCTGCTCCCAGGTCATCAATAAATACTTTCAACTCATTTGGGGAGATGTCACCAAAGGTCTTGTCTGTTGTTCGTTGCCACGATCCAGGTGCATTGCATAAACCAAAAGCCATCACATGGTACGCAAAAGTACCAAAGACCGTAATAAAAGTTGTTTTCAACTTGTATTCCTCTGCAATTGCCATCTGGTTATATCCTACAAAACAATCCATGAACGAATATATTTCCCTACCCGCTAATTGATTCAAAATCTGGTCAATGAATGGCAACGGGTAGTAATCCTTAACCGTCTGCTTATTCAGCTCTCTAAAATCTACACATAATTGAATCTGGTTGTTTTTCTTCTTCCTGATAACAACTAGTGAACACCATTCTGTGTGTTGTACAGGGAAGATTAACCCAGCTTTCCTTAACTTCTACAACTCCTCAAACAGCTCGTCCCTCAATTCAAAAGGCATATGCCGTACTTTCTGACGCACAGGACGACTGCCTTCTTTTATAGGAATAGTATGAATAGCCAGGCTGGGAGGAATGCCTGTCAACTCATCATAACTCCAAGCAAAGATATCGCGGAATTCTTGAATCAAGGACACATAGTCCTCCCTTTCTGTTGAACTGAGCATGGAACCTAATTTAATTGGCCGCGAATCATTTGGCATGCCAAGGTCCAACTCAATCACATCCGCATCTCTTATCCTATCTTGAGGCTCTATCGGCTGATTTAGGGTTATCTGATAGATATCCTCTGTAGTGGACCCCTCCTTAGATTCATCGCTGGATGATGTCTCACTACCAGATTGATCATCTGTTATCTCTAATTCAATAGACGATAAAGGAGCTCTCTCACTTTGAGGAGACTCAGGATAAGCATCGACTATCACTCGATTAGCACCTCTACCTAAAGCCACTCGACCGGCGGGTATATCGACTTGACAGTCTGTTCGTAAGATCCAAGGTCTACCTAGTAAAACTCGATAGCTGGGACGTCCTACAAATCTTATCACCCTAAAGTCCAAGAAGCATTCTACACTCGTGACTGTAACATGGACCTTAGTAACGCAACCTTCTGGTTGTCTTAGACTATCATCGGCCATTCTCAGAAGGGTGGAGCTGTCTTTCTGAATACCTAGACCCAACCTCTCCATCAATTCTGAACTCATGATGTTGACGGAGGATCCAATGTCTACAATGGCATGTTCCACTAGTATTCCATCCACATAAGCTGGAACCCTAGGGCAGTTCTTTTCAGCATGGTCAAACCAATCTTCCCCTACTCGTGCTATGCCCACAGGTTCCACAATATACCCGATACGCAGGATCTTCTTAAATTCCTTGTGTACTCCTGGAGATAATTTGATCAATTGCAAGAGGTTCACATCTGGTTTAACATCGCAAAGAGAACTTGATAAATCAAAGTCGTGATAAGTAGCCAAAGCTCTCTTCTCTCGCCAAACCATCCTCTCTTTTGGTCTTTGGACCGGTTTCGGTGCTTCTTTCTTAGCTCTTGCCTTCTTTCTTGGCATCTCCTCATCCTTCTTAGTGTCACCTTTCTTGTCAACCGGTCTTAGCGGTCCCCCTTTCATGCTAGGATTTTGGACTTGCGTCCCCTTATCCCCTTGTTTAGGGTTTGCCTCAACCGGCTTTGCATTATCTTTGTCAACCTCTTTAGCCTTTTGGCCTCTTGTCACGGCTCTTAAGTTAGAGGTTTCAGCATCATTAACTCGTACAGCCTCAATAAGGCTGAGCAAGTCCAGGTGATATTTTCCCTTTACGAGTACTTGCTCTCCATGCTATATGTGCTTATGTCATTGTGGAAAATTTTTCTTTTGTTGAGGACCGGAAATCAAGGCATGAATTCGAGTGTTAGGTTATGTATATCTGAGGGAGGTTTGAGTAGTTGTCTATGTCCTGTTAAGACATTGTTAGACATTCTAAGACCTATTTTTAGAAGGCAGTCCTAGTGACCTTGTTTCGCTAGCCTGCTAGGTAGTTGTTTCTAGGAGATTTTGTAAGTCTGAGGTAGTAAGAGAAGCCTATTAAAATATAAAGAACACAAGTACGAATATGATTGCAATATAAAAAATATAAAGGAGTGTAAAAATGGGTTCTAACCCCTAAAATCGAATAACAAAACAAAGAATAATTTTAAGAGAAGTTATTCATCGCCTTATGAAGGCTTGTTGATAGATTCTTGGGGCCAATGCCTTGTCTTTTTACAGATGGCCTATTATTAGAAGAAATACTAAGAAAGGTTGGAGCTAAAATAAAAGTGAGCGAAAGAGAAAAACATTAAATTTGTTGCTTTGTGAGATCTTGGTAGGGTATTGAGTTAGGAGACTTGAGGCCGATACCCTGTTCTCCTTGGGTCATTATACTTAGCTCCCTTCTTTTTACATGCGTAAGTATGGAAACCTTAAAAGAAAAATGTGGTAATTTAAGAAAATTTATGATGACGAGGCTATAACAGTCCTCACTTAGTAGGAGTTCTTGGTCTAGTTATCCTTAGTTGGATCCATAGTTTAGGCCACCACCTAGGATGACTTCTTTGATGGTTCTTTTTAGCCAGTCTTCTATGTCGGAGTATTTGGTTAGCGGCTTACTATCAACTTTTGTTAGATTATGCTGGGCCTATCCCTTGAGGATTTTCATGCCTTGATTTTCTGTCAAGGGGTCGGGTGAGAGTTGTGCTTGTGCTTTGTTATGTATTTTTGTTTTGTGGCAGCTTGATGGTTGTTATGATTATTGTTTATACAAATCAGTTTGTGGGGTTCAATGCGCTGAGTCACCCTATCCCATGGTTGCTAATAAGAGAAAAATTTAAACAGCCGAGAAGTGCAAAAAAGGAGCGAAATGATGCAAATTTAACAAAGGAATTCAAAGCCGATGGAAGTGGAAGATGTGAATTCAACCATTTTAAGAGACTTTGAAGATAGGATTGCAAATTTTGACCATTACAATGGTTGTGAATTTTTTATAATTTTTTACACGGTTGGGAGTGAAGAAAGATTATGATGCCAAGAGGCATATTCTAGGGTGGATTCCGTGAGGTTTTGCGGTGGATTCCATAAAATTATATTTATTGTCGGGGCTCATACACAAGGTGGATTCCTTGTGCGAAAAGTCGATGGGGACACCTGTCCTTTTCGGGCGTCTTGTTAATTTAATGTGCAAGTGGGTGATTCCATAGCGGGTGATTCTGCAAAATACATATTTAAATTAATAGATGTTTATGAGTTTAGAGTGCGCACTCGTAATAAATTAAGGTTAGGATTGAATTCTAACCAATTTATTTATTTTGTAGCTAAAGACTACTACGTATTCACTTTTGTCGATTTAATTTTATTATTTTCTAACAATTGTGAATGCTTCAGTTGATGTGTAGAGCAAGCAACGGTGACGTTGGAAAGCAATGGGCGATAGCGTGTATTCAAGTTATTTAGAAGAAATTATCATTTTTAATGGGCGTGCATCTTAGGCGTGGCATCAATATTTATTTAGACGCGCTTATTTATTGAAGCACTTGATATTTATTTATTATTTTGTATACGCATGGGCGCACAATTTAAATATTTGTTATTGGACATTGTATTTGGGCACCGCCTGACTCTTTGGATGCCCAATAGCTTTAAATCTTTAGTGGGACAAAAGCAAACACAAAAGCTAAAGTGTGCTAATTGCAAATTGGGCTATTTTTTTGAGCTTGGAGATGAATAATATATCAAATACATGCTTTGTGAAGTGCTCACACAAGGCATGGGGAAAGATTGTACCCAAATAGTCTTTTGCTTCATGTCGTGCAAGTCTTCTCTCTTGTTTTTTTTGCAAAAATAGAGTTCTTTTGTTCTTGGGGACCTTCCGGTGCTCACTACGCGTGCATACAGCATCCGATCTGTGCATAGTGGTATCAGAGCGAAGCTGAGATCGAAAGCTCCCAATTGCTTATCATCTCGCGCAAAGGCGGAGCTCTTGGAACGATCGAGCTTTACAGTTAGTCTCGTGGTGATCCGTCAATACCAACGTGTTCCTAGCAGTCTAGAACCCCCTGCTACGCACTCAGATCGCGAAGGACGGGTCTCTATAGGCGGAGGACCATGCGGGAAGCTCCTTCATCAAGACGTTTTTTTTTCTTAGGGAAGAACAGTAAGAAACTTCATTAAGATTAGCTTTAAGCTTATAAAAAGCTTATCTTTGCTTAAGCTTAATCGATTTGTCAAATCATGGTAAGAGAATGTCGTGAGAGAAGGTGGCGTCAATAAACAACCCTCCTTACACATCATTTTTAAAAAAATGACTAGTTAAAGCTTAAAGACTTAATCCTATTAAGTTCCAACTTACTAAGTCCAAAGGTCAAGATTCAACTCTCTTCCATAGCGGCAGTTCCCATCGGACTAAACATGAACTTGTCTTCAACCCTTTGCAAGCCCACGTTCACACCTGCGGACTAATAGAGCCAGATTCCAGCAAATAGTTTGCAACACGCAGTCTACACGCATGATATCTTCTTGGAAGACGGCCGTAATATCAAATTTCGCATCCGCAAAGAAGAAATACTACAAAAAGCCATAAAAGAAAAAAAGAGAAATAAGCCTTGTAAACCCGACTTTGAGCTACACTCATCTCACTAACAAGATTTTGAGTGTGTGAGATCTTTTGAATTTTGCAGGATGTCCGATCAAACCATGGAAGATTTTATAGCTGAAGGTGACCTACCCGAACCAACGATGGAGCAAAAACTGGATTTGATTATGATGCAGCTTCAAGAGGAACGAAAAGCACATCAAACCTACCAAGCTCAATCGGCCAATTTGCAACGATCTACCACCGACCAAGATGGACTGCAATCTGAAGATCTTATACGACGTACGATCGATGCAACACTTGAAGCGCAATCTATTCGGAAAGAGACAAAGATAAGTTTAAAAAAATTCAAATTTCGTACTTTCAATGGGTCACGTGATGAAAAGGTTGTACTTGCTTTTATCTGTCAATTTGATAATTATTTCCATGAAGAACAGTATGTTGAGAAAGACAAAATTAAGTGTGTCACTAATCATCTAGTGGACCGAGCATCCCTATGGTGGACTGTTGTCCGTAAGACCATTGATTGTCCTACTTCTTGGGAGACTTTCCAAAAGAAATTCTTACAGAATTTCCTTCCACCCCAATTCCACGAAAAAGCAATCAAACAATGGGATCTTCTGCAACAAAGGGATCGTGAGCCTATTTCACAATATACCGAACGGTTCTGGAATGCTTCCTCGACGAGCACTACCCTCTACCTTACTCGATGCACATGCTTCTGCAGATACACGTGCTTCGACCGATCCATGTACTTCAGCTGATCCGTGTGCATCAACTGATCTGTGTGTATGCATAGTGCGTGGAGTACCTGTTAGTAGAGGTGTACCAAGGTTTGGTGTGCCAAGGTTTGGTGTTTGTGCGGTAGTGCTAGGCAAAGATGTGATAGCTGTCCTAGACATGACACTAAAAACCTCCTCTACAGTAGTGGGAGGGCGACCAAGATAACTGGTCATCTCCCCCATGAATTACTCCTTGTTCGGAAAACCTCCAAAAAAACTACTAACACCTCTAAAAAACTCCGCTAACGTGTTGTTCATGCGTTCCAACTCAGGATCAGTGCTAGAAGATCCAAAATTCCACATCTACACAAGCAAAAATCCATTACTACCCCACGCAGATAAAACATATAACATGCTACGTCTATACCTGCGTCTGTTAGTGCGTCTATATACGCGTCTAGACTGTCAGCTAGATGCACCTATAGACGCGCGAAGTCGGACTATATTTTTCAAAACTGTTAAAAAAACATGCAAAAAACCTCCATAGATTGTCTGAAGCATATAAAGAGAGAGAGAGAGAGAGAAAAACAGACAAAGAGAAAGTAAAGAAGATTGAGAGAGAGAATAAGAACTCACCTTCTTTGCTTGTTCCGATGGGTGGCGCCTAGGTTGCAAGCTCCTTGTCCTCCTTCTCCCTTCCCTTAGTAGGTTACTTGATTCTTCTTCTCTTCCTTGCTATTTGGCTCTTATTCTTTACTCTCTGGCTCTTCCTTCCTCCTCTTTTTACTCTTATTTCCTTCTCTCATTGTCTTCATGAAGTGATAGATAGACATGATTAGTGATGTCGAGCTCAAAATTATACAGAAAATGAGCAAAAAACGCAGAAAAACACTGGTTTGAAAAAAAGCCACAACTTTTTTTTAATTTTTTTAATATTCGTGTGGCGTGTCTGTAATGCGTGTAATTCCGCATCTATATGCATAGATGAAACATATTACACGCGCTGATAGACGCGCAATTACAATTAAACTTATTAAAATGCTAGCTTATGGTTGTTTTTGGATCAACATGACTTTCCTAGTCTTTCAATATCAAAATGTTTGTCTCCATGTTGTAAGTATCAAAATATTTTGGGAATATGACATATATACCAAATGAAATCATATATGTCCTTATGATTCAAGTGTAATTATGTCGTCATCTTCTACTAGTATGGGACATACTGAGTCAACAAATAGTACATCCTCCAGTAAGGACAATACATTGTCTTCACAATCGAGACGATTGGCTACGATGGAAAATCAAATGTATGTGTGATCGTTGTCGATGATGTTTTTTTCGAGCACGTCGAATCACAATGCCACACCTCAGTATGTACAGAGAGTGGAACCAAGAAAAAGACCCAATAATTTTTACTACTTTATTTGCACAAATATTATTGGTCTATGTTGCGTCTTCACCATTAAACAAAACTTCCTTTTTTTATTGAGCAGGATCAGTACCACATCCTCAAATGGTTCCTCTAGGGCATTGAGAGGCTGCGAAGTGTCGACGCAAGGAGGCAGAGTCCTCAAGAAGAGTAGAGACTGATGACGACGATAGCAACCCTCTTCAAATGCCCCATCAAGTTTTGAAGGAAGAGATTTTGGACAACATGGTGCATGATTTATTTTCCCATGAGGTTCGGGGGGAGGGCGCCACTAGAGAGACAGATGACCCACTACACATAGCGTCGAAAACTCCATTGTACGAATGTTTCACATACTCCGTTCTACGTGCATCTCTCGAGATACTGAACTTACAAACCATTTATGGATGGAGTAATGCTATCTTGAATGCATTACTGAAGTATGTATCATTTGATATTAATTCATAAATGCTTCTAGACAATATTCGTGGTTTGTTAACTCTGTTTGCACAATATGTGTAGGTTATTGTTAGAATTGTTTCCAAATGGAAATAAATTACCAACTAGAAGGGATCAAGCAAGGCATTTCTTGACATCTCTTGAGGTCTTGATTACGTTAAATTTCATGCATGTGTCAATGATTGCATCTTGTTTCCTGGGGATCATGCATCTGCACGACAGTGTCCTATTTGTGGTGAACCAAGATTCAACCAGGAGATGATATCAATGGATGTGCCTCGTAAGATTTTGCGACATTTTCCTATTATTCCACATATTCAACTTATGTTTAAGTGTGAATCTATTGCGAGACTCGTGTCATGGCATGCTAGTCACTATTCAAGTGATGAAAAGTGGAGAATTCCTTCAAACACACCAGCTTGGCAACATGTAGACAATTTGTGGCCTACTTTCAAAGAAGAGCCGAGAAATTTGAGATTTGGTCTAGGATTAGATGGAATAAATCCATTTGCCATCAAAAGCACCTCATATAGTGTATGGCCAATGGTATTGGTGAACTATAATATCTCTCCATCCATGGCAATAAAAAAAGGACATGTAATGTTGTCCATTTTGATTCCTGAAAAACACAAAGTAAAAAACATGGATGTTTACTTAGAGCCTTTGATCCAGGACCTAGAAATGCTATGAAGAGGTATTGAGGTGCAAGATGTGAGTGCATCATTGTCCTCTAGAGATTTCACTTTAAAGAGCATGTTGTTGTGGACCATGCATGACTTTCTGGGCTATGGAGAGTGTTCAGGTAGTTGTGTACTCTATTTTATTCATTATTACCCTTAATCAAATATATATCATCATTAACCCACTTGTTTCTATAGGTTTAACTACATCATGATATCATGCATGTCCAATTTGCGGTCCCTCTCTGGTTTCTTCTAGACCGACACGCTTGAAGAAGGTTATCTATGACAATCATCATCGTTTTCCTCCTATTGACCACCCCAAATATGCACCCCCCACTAATGGAAGAACTCCACAATCTCTGACCATTCAAGATTGGAAGGACACTTGGACACACGCCAATGATCATCCTCCACTCAGCATGAGTCCGTAACTAGTTTACTTCTTTTGTTTGTCTTTAAAGTACACTCCATTATAAGAACGAGAAATAATATATTGTTTGTGCCTTAGATTCTCTATATTTTTTAATCTCCCATATTGGACTGAACTCAAGATCAATCACCCATGCATATATTCAAGAATGTTGCCTCTACATTATGGGATCACTTAATTGGGGCTCGTGATTCTGTCAATGTAAGGGAGGATTTATGTAGCATTGGACGTATGAGACGAGCTTGGCCATGCATAGGACCCAGAGGAAAGATCAAGTTACCGTGTGCACCTTGGATGTTGTCAAAGACCGAAGAAAAGATGGTGAAGCAACAGATATGTAGCTTTCGAACCCCCACAGGATATATGAGATGTCTCAAGGGAGCCTTCATAAAGAAAAAGAAAAGAGGTGTGGAGCAACTATCCAGTTTGAAGTCCACAATTGGCACAAAATGATTCAGGTAAGGATTTTCATAGCCATAAATATATTAATTAGTGGAGTAACTATGTAGACTAATTAACAATGTATGAATATTGAAATACAGTTCATCCTTCCTACTAGCATATCCCATTGTGTTTCGAAAGATGTGCATGATACCATTTACAAGATGGGTGAGCTCACGAGGTATGTATACATTATACTTATTTTTTAGTTTACATATTACATACATCACGTAGTAAACCCGCTTGAATTTATGGATAAAACTAATCATTGTTCTCAATTACATGTTGGTAGATTTGTGAGTTTGAAGGAAATCAATCCAAATACGTTGCAAGAGGCTCCAGTATTGTCTATTGAGGTGGTTTGTTTGGTGGAGGAAACTTTTCCTCGTTCCATTTTGACTACTCAAGTACACTTACTCATACATCTGATTGATGAGATTGCAATTTGTGGGGTAGTTCATGCAAGGTGGATGTTTTTTCCAAAGCGCTTTATGAAAACCCTAAAAGATTTTGTAAGGCAAAATGCACGGCCCGAGAGAAGCATGGCTGAGGGTTGGTTAGTGCAATCATCCCTTGTACAAATCTCTAAATATCTTACTAAAGTGGACCCCTTTTTACCACAACTATGGAAAGATGATGAAGATTTGAGGATGACCTCTATAATACCTCAAGGAAAAGGAAGGAGCAAAGTGCTAATGAAAGAGAAACTTCGTAAGTTAAATGTATTTTGTGTGCTTAATAGCGAAGTAATGAGCAAATGGGTGACACTATATAAAGAAGCAAGGGCAAGAAGAGTAAGAGAAAGGCAAGCATTTCGTGCTAGACATGGACATAATGTCCCATATCTAGAACATTTAAGTGCACTTCCACGTCATATTGATATAGATTAGATACATGGAGAAATGGAGAAGATGGAAAAAGAGGAGGCGATGGATATATCACAAGAAGAGTGGGAATACGCATGAGGTTGCTTATCAAAGGTGAGACATACTTATAATTAAATTATATTTAGTTATATATGATATAATAATTTCACATGTTTCATCTTTAACTAAATCATTAATATGATCTCAACAATGTACTACTAGTGCACATTGTTCAATGCTATTTGGTGTGAAGGCAAACATTTTTGAACTCAAGGTATAGATGATAAGAGAAATACCCAGGATTATGGTATCTTTGCAAACTTCCAGGATACCAACGGCACCATGGAAGGTTATTGTGGCTTGATCCAATATATTTTGAAGCTTGGCTTTAGGCGATTTTTTATATATGTACTAGATGTGAAGTGGTTTAAAGAAGTAGTAACAACGGGTGAGCATTGCACAATTAGACATCATCTAAGTGGTTTTGTAGTGATTGACTCTACAAAATTTCACCAAGGCAAGAATGACACATTTGTACTACCTCAACAATGCGAGCATGTATATTAGAAGCTATTTATTTTCATATATATTACTTCTTGATACATTCTCAAAATACAATAAATATCTAAGTTGCTTACTTTTTGTTTTTTAAATGCAGGTTATGTATCACCTAATGGTAAACAATAACCGATGGTGCCATGTCATCCCCATATCTAATCGTTCAAAACCAATATATGGCAATGCTACCAACATAGAGATAGTTGATGACAATCCAACAATCAATGATGATGTATATGATGATTCCATGATCGATGATATACATGATGCAGTGCAAGATGATCCCCGCGAGGATGTTCAAGGAAGCGCAGAAGAGGATAACAATATGGTTGCATATGATGATGAAGAAATTGAGCATAGCAATACATCTGACAGTAGGATAGACTTATTTGTTTCATTGCCTATTGGTAACATAGACCTAGAGGTAGATAGTCTAGCAAGGGCCGATCTCATTGAAGATGAGATTGATCATTCATTGTAGCATATAATTAGCTTTGAATGATTGGATGTATATTTGTAATACTCAAAAAGAAGTAAATTTTGTAATGTATTCTAAAAAATACTAGCTGTTAAGATGTTTGATCATATTTAGTGACTTTATGAGAAATGAAAAATATGTGTGTTTATTTTTGCATCTATAAGAACGTTTAAAAATGCGGGTATATAGACGCGTTTTTCGTGTCTATATACTAGCACCAATAGACGCACTGATAAACGCACCCGCTATTTCGCGTGTACAGTGCACGTCTATAGGGCCTTTCTCTTGTAGTGTTTGACATAACTATTTTAGGCTTTCTTACAATTTATTTATTAAATCTTTGCTTGTAAATGATAGTTTGCTCGAAACAATCAATGATTGCGTTCTTAGGTTTTTGGATATTGAATGGTCTTGATCCTAGATGATTTATCCCTTTGCTACAAAAGTGTGCTTATAAATGATTTTCTCAATGCAAGTGGAACTGACATCATCATTGTCTTTGAGGTAAAATCTATTTTCATAGTTCTCATAGTTACAAACATGTATGGGCTACTTCAAAAGGTTCATGGGGTCTATATGCCATAGTTTTAATAGAGGGTAGAACTTTCTAGCTAAAACTACCTACTCAAATATTTGTGATGGAAGAGGTTGAAATTTGTTGCAATTTAAGATATTGTTCATAGGAAGGAAATGTTTCTCTTCAAAAGTCGTAATATGACCATGGATACAAATAAAAGGAATCTACACATTTAGTCATATGATAAAATTTTCACACTAGAGTTACAATCCTCAAGGAGTGGCTTGATTGTTTACAATCCTTCAATGTTCTATAGTGAGTAAGAGATGAATCACACACCATAAGCTCTGAGCTTGTGGGCATCCACTTCCTCTAATGGGATTGCTAGATCCACATTGAGATGGAGAATCCATTTCCTATGAGTACCTTTGTGGGAATGGAACCGTCTCTATCTTTGTTTTGGTTGATCTAGGACAAGATATTAGGGGCTTTTGCAATTGGAGGAAGGGAGGATGTGAGTCTAGCAAAATTGCTAGGTATCACATAATTGATACCATTTAGCTTTGCATAAACATTCAAAAATTGACATGTAAAATTCCACGCAGAATTCTTATTGAAGAAAGAGTATTGAGATAAAAATAACTTACCTTTGACTTGATAGGTTGTGTCATTAGCAAGATAAACCAATTTTTTGACAAGAACAGAATAATAATTATGTAACCATTCGGACTGATACATCATGTTTTCTCTAGCACCAGAATCAATAATAAAAAGAGATCCATCATGAACATGAAGTATCAATAATAAAAAGAGATCTATCACGAACATGAAGTATTATTTCTGATACATCATGTTTTCTCTAGCACCAGAATCAATAATAAAAAGAGATCGATCATGAACATGAAGTATCCTTTTTTGAGAGATATAATAACTCACATAATTTTCTTCTTCAGTAGTATTATCATGTGTAGCAACATATGCTCTATTACGATCTGAATCAAAACATCTCTTGAAAGATAAATGGGTTAGATAATCACTCTTTTTGTAGTAGTCATAAGGAGAATAATCTCTGGATAAACTTAGTTGTTTATTTATAATACCTCGTTCTTCATCATATTTTTTTTCCTAGCAATCATCTAATGTGTGATAATTTCTATTTCAATAAGAACAATGTCTATTAGGAAACTTGAGACCAGAGAAGTTACCACCACCACGACTTCTACGTGTAGAGCGTGAAAAGGGATGCCTTCAAGCAAGTAAAGCTTGGTTGATTTGTTATGATTGTGTGTCCTCTTGTGACATCATAGCTATTTCTTAATTTATGTGTCATCATTCATATCGTTATGAATATTTAATCTTAAGATATACAAGCTTGATCAAAATTGATCCTATGTTTGTTAGATAATATAGTAACAATATTATCATAAGCAGGCTCCTTTAGAGAGTGTCAAGAAGTTGTGTTACCAATTGCTTTTGTGGTATAGCATCACCAACAGCACCAAGCTGATTGATAATGTTCTTCAATGATTCGATATGTGTTGTCATGAAAGTGCTCATGTTGTATTGTAACTCAGTGAGCTAACTACCAAGATAAAGTATTTCTGTAATAGATTTCTTCTCAAAAGTTTCTATCATATCCTCCCATATAGCTTGCGAGGTTGAAAGATTACATACATCAAGCATAAGAGATTCTTGAAAAGAAAAAATAATATACCAATGAGCTCCTTTGTTGCGTCTCACCCACTCATTATAAATAGTTTTCCATTCTTCAAAGATAGGTCCTTCAACTACAAGGATATTATCATGAGCCTGAGTGAACATTCATAATTACCAAGAACAATATCATGCAAGTCATCGCCTTCAAGAATTAGTAGCATCTTTACTTTCCACCCAAGGAATCCTTATCCTTCAAAGTGAGGAACATAAAATTGTCCAAAAGGAAATCTGTTGACATGGTTGACTGAAAGAATATGTACAATATGAGATCACAGAATCTACATGTCATATATAAAATGATTAGACAAAAGTATGTCACCACAAATCGTACAAAGAAGCTATGTTATAAGAAAAGATATTTAGTTCAAAAAGTATACTCCAAAAGAAAGATACCCAAGATAAACAAAATATGGGCAAGAATAAAACAATCCAAGATAGGCAAAACGTGTGAGAGAAGAAATCGGTCCAAGATAGGCAAGAAATATGAACAATCCTCAAAATGTTATCACTTTAATTTTTGGCCAAGAATATATGATGATCTAGCTAATTTTGACAGAAATACAAAAACACAAGAGTGAGTAATCATGAAAAAACTTGTGTCATAGAAGTCTATACAAAAAGTTACTCTTATTTGTTTTCTTGTTTCAAGTCCAATTTACCTAAATTGTCATATCTTTTGACATAGAACTCCAAATTAAGCATGGATGAGATTTGAAAATCTTAGAAGCGAGTTTAAACTTCACCTACAAAATAATTTATAGGAGGTTTGAGAATTTTAAACTTGAAACATAGATAGAAGACATGGTAAGGTGTATTATGCTTGTCTTACAGAAATAGGATATGTGACAAAAATACATTATCACTCCTACAACTATGTAAAATGCATTCTCAATGTGTATATCTCACTACTAAATATAGGGCTCTCTCTCTCGAAGTACATGTTGTGGAGGGAGATTCAAATGTTTTCATGAGGATGAGGTACATATCGTATGCACCACCATAATGGTAATGTTTTTCTTCTTAACTTGGTCCTCCACCTTGGATTCCAATGTGTTGATGAATATGCACGCTATGATAGTACTAAGAAATATGACATTATCCACAATGTATACAAGTGTAACAAGTGGGATATACAACAACTAGGGTTTAGACACCCAGTCACATTGATTGGGGTATATAAGGTGTACGAGTCCCAGATTAGGTCAACCAGTTATTTTCAAGATCATACTCTTCACCTTCATCTCTAGCTTCCATGGCTTCCTCCTTCCTTCTCTCCTCTTTTTTGTCTTTCTCTCTCCTCTTCTAGTATTCTTTTCTCTTCTTCTTGCTCTCTTTCTCTCTCTTCAGCTCTTCTTCTCTCTCCCCTCAGTTTCATTCATTACAAGTGGTATCAGAGCTCTAGGCTTTGGTCCCTTTCTTCTTTCCCTTTTCTTCATTTTCAAATCACAAAAACTCTAGTTACTCAACTTACAGGCACAGGTACAACAAGAAGGACTGCAATTAACTTCAATTTTTTGGAGCAAGCAGGAGCTATGGCTGGAGACTCAGACATGTCTGGAGGTAAAATGATTAAAATAGCAATTTGTCACTTCTTTCCATGCAAATTTTAGGGGTCCCAAGCCAAGTTTGGAGTTCCAGGAGTTGGAAGAGGGCAAAAATCCTTGTTACTTTTTGCCTCAGCCCCCTTCTCTCTCATTCGTGCAAGCTGCCATGGTTGCCAACCAAATCAAACCCTCCTAGCTTTCTCTACCACCTCCAAACCATTAGCCAACCTTAGAAGCTGATCCCCACCATCTCCAACTCCAATTTGAACGCTTGGGTAGCCAGGGAATCCTTGCCAAAGGCAATAGACAGCAGCTCATAATTTGCAACGCAAATTGTGCTGCTACCTATGGATTTCTCCTGCCTCTTGCTCTTGCTCTTGGCCTTCCTCTTGGAACTCTTTTACTCTTGGGGCAAGGGATGAACCCCCCTCAACAAGATTTGACCCTCCCTTCCTCCAACATTAATTGACACCCTAATTGAACCTCTTGTTGTATATTAAAGCTCAACCCAAGCTCTTAATCCAACCCACAACCTCTGGAGCTCAGCCATCAGGAGATTCTTCAACTTTTTTTTCCCGTTTCTACCTGGATGGAAGACATGGAGCTCAACATTTTTGCGCAGCCATGAAAGCTTCATTTGGAGCTTTCCTTCTTGGAGCTCCAGCTCAGGAATAAGCACGGGAGCCATCATCATCATCGGGAGCATTCGAATGCTAAAGTCTTCCTCCATGGGATTGCTCCAATCAACCGGTCTTGATGAGCTATGCCTCAATGATCTCCCCAAGCATTGAAGAGGTATGTCAATCTTATCTTAATCTCTCAAATTTAGCCACTTATTGAGCTTAATCCAGTGTTGGAGAGATTAAAATTTGCATTAGCTTAGTAAATGAATCCTCTTTTTGTGCATGCTTCATATCTCTTCTTGAAATTCATTGCATTGGCTGACATTAACCCCCATTTTGTATTGTGGCCTTGGATAAGCTCAAAATGAATAATACCCATTGTAAATTGTAAATTGTAAGTAGTAGCCAGTGAGTCACTGGACTGCCAAGGTAACCTTCCTTGCATCTCATGAAAAGGACCAATGTCTCCTTTCCAATGCATCTCATGTTGATTTCTTTATAAAAATATTTGCCATGTATATTGCGGCAGAGGGAAAAGGCCGATGCTAGGTGTTAACCCCAACACGAAGAAAGCAAAAAGAAGTGGAAAAGACGCAGGGCAAAGGTGGAAAAAACGTAGCCCGACTGAAGAAAGAAAAGGAGAAAAGGCCAAAAGCGCAAGGGCAACCTTAAAAGTCCAAGGCAAACACAAAAGGGGAAATGCACATTTTAAATAAAAAGGTGCACCCTGAAATCTTGTAAAAGAGCGTTGGGCTCTCACCCGTGCAATTTGTAAATGTAGACGGGCGGTGGAAAGGAAGCTAGGAAGGTAGAAGGACAATGGGAAAAAGGGCCTAGACTATGGCCGGCCATGTAAAAAGGGGAAAAGGGGATGACCGCCCAAAAGGGATTTAGGGTTTTGTATATAAAGTTGAAAAGTGAATGAGAAGCTCATTCTTGTGTGTGGCCAAAAGTGGCTCTCCTCTTCTTCTTCTTCTTCTTCTTCTTGCTTGCTTGAGCTTGTGCTTGAGAGAGGGAGTGTGAGAGTGTGAGGGAGTGAGTGTGTGAGTGTGTGAGGATGAGGGACCAAGGAGGAGAAGCTCTCTATCGTCTCCTCTCTTCTTCTCTTCTCTTCTCTTCTCTTGTCTTGCTCGCGGCAATGGAGCTTGGAGTGTGGAGCTTGAGGATGGAGCTTGCTTGAAGCTTGCACTTGGATCGTGGAGCTACCGGAGTGCGCGGGAGAGGAGGTAACTCGAACGGCATCAAGGTAAGCTCACTACACCCGTAGATATGGATGGCACGTCGGCTATGTGAGAGGTAGCCATTAGTGCTCGGCTTGGAACGCTTGAATCAATAAGCGGTCCGTGGGTCTTGGCGGTTGAGTGAAAGCTCCCACATTTTGGTTCCGTTGCCGGGACCAACGGATTCAAGCCTTGAGCGCTTGCGCGCTTCGAATCGAGCATCAAAGTAAGGGTTTTCCTGAACTGGTGCTTGAGATAGGTAGGAAGCGAGGGGGTTGAAGATGGTATTTGATCTCCTTGGCAAGTAGGTTTTTTGCTTTCTTGAGATGTATGTTGTGGAATGAAGTAGTGTAGGTATTTAGTTTTTGATTTGGATGCATTTAGGGTAGGAAAAAACAAAGAAAAGGAAGAAAAAAAGAAACAAACAGTAGGGTCCTCTGTTGTTGTATAACAGGCTAAAACAGGGAAATAGGGGCACAGATCCTTGGAGTGTTGTTCGATTCGAGCACCACAGTGGTTCCAGGCATGTCTGGCATTTCCTTGTAGTGTCTTGCACCTATCTGGAAGGCGCTGGATGATTCGGTGTAGTAGACGTCAGCCTAGAGGCATCGTGTGCAACTCGCAGGCTGTCGTCCACGCCGTTGGACCACGCTGTCCGAGTCCCAGAATCGGACGTCCGATTTTGAGAATCGGACGTTCGGACAACCGTCCGATCGGACCAACCCGTCCGATTATGAGAATCGGATGCTCGAACCACTCGGACACTCGGACTTGGACCAACCCGTCCGATTTTGGAAATCGGACCACTCGGACTTGGAACGCTCCGTCCGATCGGAACAGGACCAACCCCGTCCGATCGGACCAACCAGAATCGGACCACCTTGTCCGATCCGATTCCCAGAATCGGACGTGACCAAAATCGGACCACTAAGCCGATCGGACCCACCCAAAATCGGACGTCCGATTCTGATAATCGGACTCCTGAAAATCGGACATCTGAGAATCGAACAAAAATTTGTCAAAATCGGACACGTGCCTATAACACAAATTTTGATACATCTAAACCCCGAGATTGACCCCTACGGCTACGTAGAGCTGAAGACATATCATAGATCCATAACCGGGCTAAAATTTAGAGCACGTGGTTCAAAATTTGGCTATAACCGGTCCTCCAAATTGCATATGGCGTCTATCATAACGGCCCTGCGGGCCGGGGGGGACTGCCCCCCCCGGACCCCCACAAAGGGGGCTCTGCCCCCTCTGCACCTCCCCGGAGTAGGTTGGAGAGAAAACGCGCGCCATGACAGGTCTTCCAAATTGGACCCTAGTGAAGTAATGGCTCTACACGAGCATGGATTCTCATGTGCAAAAGAGCAGCCAAAAGCCCATACCCGAATAGAGACAAACAGAGACCCTGGAACCTCAACGGGCCAATCTAGCCATCAAGGGCAAAAAGGCCACACCGCGAGAACACAAAGACATTGTGTTCACACCGTGTCTAGTCGGAGCGAAATGCAACATCAGCAAACTACAAGGGCCAAGATGACTAGACAGGACACTCTTGACGAGAGATGTACCTTGAATAGCACCGCATTGATGATCCAAGACAGTAGTGGAGAATCCACATCTGGTCGTGCAGTCGAGAACTCAAGGGCATCTATTAGAAGGCTTAAGTTTACAAGCCAAGACCCGGAAGATGAAGACATAGTACCACCTGCTTATCTTAGGGTCAAACTCACCGCGAAAAGAGAGCACACTATCGATGCTCTGATTGATGAAGGAGCAAATTTTAACATCTTGACCTATGAATCATGGACCCTACTAGGCTAACCAGAGCTCACACCGACTAGTGCAACTCTTAGCCCTTATGGGGGACATCCACAAGCACTCATAGGGAAGTGCAAAATCCTTGCGACAATTGAAACAGAAAGCTTGCCTATCCTATTCCATGTTCCTCCAAATAGTGCTAGCTGCGGGAAAGAAACCCTCCTAGGTAGACCCTTCAAAAGGGCGACCAAATGTGAGGCTGACTATGTAGCACAGAGGATACACCTAACACTACCGGGTGTGAGGATAGTCACCACCTTTAGCAAGGGTGACCTTATCGACCCTCAAGGGAAAGGCAAGGAAGGTGCTAACGTAATAGTCAAGCCTACTGACGAGAGCAAGGACTTGTTGGAAAAACTGATACGAGCATAGGTCGAACAATGAGAACCAGTGAGTGAGGCCAGGCCTGAACCAAGAAGGTCAAGAGACAATGCCAAGGACGGGTTTTGGACTTACAAATATCGTAGAAGACCCCAAAAGAAGCCCAAGCCTTATAGACGGAGGCGACGATGGAGAGCCAACACAACGCCACGATGGATATCCAAGGCGTTGCTTCGGGATCAAGGGTATTATGCAGGCAACCGATGGATTTGGGTGCCAAAACCCCTTGCCAAACCTACCTGGTTGACTGAAGGCCAGAGTGCATCAAAAGCAACGAAGCACAAGAGGAAATCTAAGAGAAACTCTAGGTCTCGAGGTAAGAAACCGGACATGAGTGTTCGAAAGAAAGAGCCTCAACCTAGCATGCTTAATAAGCATATGTCATACGTAGCCATTGAGCAGGCACAAAAATCGTTAGCGCCCAAGGAGCCTTTGATTCCGCAAGGGGAGAACAAACATCATAGGCACAACATTGCTCAAGGCAAGGCTGATCGCTCAACAAAGAAAATGGCACAATCGTCTAGTAACCTCAAGCAGACCATTCAGCGAGTGCCAAGTCCACCTAAGAGTCCTAGATCTCCTACGCCCTCTTCTCCCAAACAGACACAGGAAGCACCACAGCAGTTGTCAAGGGCGACCGCTCAGCTTCCAACCGTCAAAGAGGCGGGACATGATGCCATCTGCACCTCTCGACCCAAGATATGCCTGAGCCACCTAATGCGACTAGATCAACTCATGTTTGATCTACACAGATGAGTGCTCAAAGGGCAACAAAAGACACAGCCACTTCCGATCGGCCTGGGGACTTGACACCGCAATCCACCAAGGGTAGCCAGCCCACTAAACTAGCTGCTACTACTTCCAATCAGGGATCACAGCAGTCACAGCCCTTAGCTATGACAATGGCCCTTGTGGAACGTGTCCGTACTAGTTTACCTGTGGAGGAGGTGTCGCAACCAAATCCCTCGACAGCTCCAGCACTTTCAAAGTGCCTAAGGCCTAGGACGGAGGAGTTAAACACAAGGGAGTTGGCTGAAGGGCTAGACTCTCCAAAAAGGGAGGCAGTTGTGCTCTCACAACCTAGTGAGATTGTTCCGCAGACCACAACTAGGTCCCATGAGGACACACTAGAGAAGGGAAATGCTAAGGCTCAACCAAGCACATCAGCAGTCAACCTAGCCCAAGGTCCTGAGCCATTAGATGCACCTGCACTGACCAAGAAAAAGAGGAGAAAACAGTGAAGACAACAACAGTTGCAGGAGGTTGTGAACCCCAAGAACATTGAGACGAAGGGCACTGGAGAGCTGATGAATGAAGCGTCGAGTCCACCCACCAATGAACCCACTGATGCCTCTCTTAATAGCGGTGAAACCCCAGACACAACCGTGTGTTCTGAGAAACCAAAGCAACCGTTGCCATCAACAGTTGCTTGCAACACTCTATCCACTGACAATAGAACTCACATTGATCAATTAAGAGTGGATACAACGCTGTCACAACAGGGTGACAAGGTCATACCAGTCACACCCGAGAAGAACCATGACAAAATAGCAGAAAAACCTTAGGAGCAACATGAGAACCCCACGAGCATGAGAAATCCTAGCGTTGACCAATCTTTCTCATCCAGGCCTGAGCCCCCAGCCATGCTAAAGCCTAAGGAAACTCTTAGAACTTTGCATGAGACAGCAACCGAGCAAGCCCTCATTGAACATAGAAGTGTCACAGAATGCTTAACTGAGTTGGAGGCTAAGCTCAAAGTGGTCGCGCGAGTCTACGTCCTTGCGGACATGGGCACAATCCCCAAAGAGCAGCTCGGAGATTACTTGACCTTTCCTCTAACATGGGAAGAACAAGAACATCTTGACGGGCACTACGACAAGTTCCTGCATGAACGCATGCGACTCATCCCTGACGAGGAGGCTGACGAACTGCGCTTATCCGTCACGTTCAATGAAGTGCTCTGTCGACCAAATCTCGTAGACATAGAGCTACTAAAGCAACTGTCAACAGGCCAGAGTTAATTTGAGCGGTGTTGGTGCGAAAGCCGCGTCGTAATGGCCGAACTAGGGGCTCAGATCATGACGGTCTCAGAAGAGCGATTGGCCAAATGGCGGTCTCAAAGAGACCCAACCTACGTGGCATCAACTTCCCTTCAAGTGCTCACTGACATTCGGGGTGCAGACTTGGCTGGGACTAGGCTACAGGGCCCTTTGATTGATAAGGTTCTCACCGAAGAGGAGTTACATATTGCCAGTAGACTCGGTCAAGGTTCCATGCTACTCGACGTGGCAAAATATCTATCAGTATTAAGTCAGCTGCCACGAATACTAGATGCGTGTGCCATGCTCCGGTACAACCCCGAGTTCTAAACTTGGTTCTTATCCTCGTGCTGTGACATGGATTCATAGATATGTATATAAATAAACATTGACTTTTGTGTCACCATGTATAAACAATATCAACACACACAAGCAATGATAGTCAAGCGCAGGGAGAAGAGTTGGGTTTGACAGGCTATGCTCCTCAGGTCCTCCTCATATCACACTTTTAAAAGTCGGGTGACCAGCCCCACCTCCAAGTGAAGGGCATGCAACCCATATTGCCGCCATAGGAGGCCTTGACCAACAACTCTGATGGTGTGGACACGGTGTAGTCCCTTCCCATGCACCTTCTTCCCTTTTGGTCTATCCTCCCGAGGAAGTACCCTGTCCCACTCCACGACAACCAGTCCATGCGACTTAGCATAAACTAATGTACGCTAATGACTAGAGGCAATGCGAACATCAGCATGGGGACCATCCCCCTACAACAAACACCGCATGCCTCACTCCTCCCTTTTTTGTCATATGCGCTTCATAAACCACACTAAAATCCCTTCCATGCAAACAGTGGTCTCCTGTATCAAGGTCTAACCCTTGGTTCGCACCTTGCAGGTTTCCTTTTTTGGCGGAACGCATGGAGAATCATGAAGAGTTGGCTTGCAAAGACGCTCTTCGCAGAAGGCGGGAGCATGTGGCACGCGCCCCTTCACCAGAGCGCTATGTGCCCACCATCAAGAGGTATTCCAAGAAGCGGGGCCCTAAGTGACATTGCCCAGGGCGAAGGCCGAAGAACCCTCGAGTTCAGAAGGTCGAGACCCAAAACCTGCAACAGGCCACAGCACTAGTAGTGCGCACTCCCAGCTCCTGCTCGGGCCCCAGACGCTCAAAAGCAAAAAGGGCCGCTCGGGAAAAAGAAGAATTTAATGAATTATTTAAAGATATTCTGGAGACAATAGCGGGCCGGGATTACACCATTCATGTCCCGGCCGACATGTTCCCTGCTCACCCCCGCGGGAGTCCCACACCAGCAGAGCCCCAATCACCCGGCCATCCAGACTCGCCCCGCCTCGTACAAATCGAGTAGCCCATAATGCATGAGGGGCTTATCAAATGATAACTGGCCATGACTTTTTTGTTTTAAATGGTTAAGTGTTCCCGACTTGTTAAGTGTTGACATGTTCTTGACCTATATGAACTTATCATATCTGCGTTTAATATATGCTACGCCTTTAGCAAAAGAAAAAGCTAATCAAGCGCAGGGATAAATGTCTAGTCAACACCATAGAATTCAAATAAATGAGGTCTCCTTGCATTGCACTGGTTTATTATAGTTGCGGCATACACAATGCATATGCTCTCATGAAGCGACAAGTGAATGCAGGATAATACAGGTCCCTGTGCGAAAATGCTCAATGCCCAAATCACCGCAACACCCACAACCCCACAGCGAGCCGCGGCAAAGCCACGCTGCCGAAAGCACCCTTGCCAATCGCCCACATTGCATGGCCCACAAAACATTCCTGGGCCACGCCCCCTTTCTGGGACAAGCTCTACAGTTGGCTCACGGCAGTTGTCACCTCAATTGTACCCACATCGCATGTGCCGCAAGGAGCGTTGCAATATCTCAAGTGTATCTCCCCCTTTCACCAACTACTTCTCTAACAACGAGGCTAGGGCACCATCATCATTGTACTAGTCATCTGAGCCTTCGAAGCTTGACAGTTTCCAACCCATTGAAAGGCTGATAGCCTCAACAGATTGTAATAATTGTACTCAAGAAAAAAAAAACTGAGAAGAAAAGAAAAAAAATGAATGGAAAAATAAGAAGCACCCACAATCACAGCACAGCACCTAGGGGTCCTCAAATTAGGCACGTCTGGTGACCTTGGTCGACCGGCTTCGTCCCTAGCCCCTTACTCTCACCCACAATTGTTCAGGGCACATCAAGGGCAGGACATACCTGCGGATCTTGTCTCGCCTAGGGTTAGACCTGTCACCCTGACCCACTTGCACAATTTTCTTTTGCACTCTGCCTTCGTACCATTGCAATCAGTGGTGATAAGCATCGCACGATTGGCCATGAAAAGTACACCGTACTCATCAAGCGAGTCCAATAGTTTCCAGCTACTAGAAGTGCGGTATCCTTGTATTTCATTATGCTACATCGTGCAGTCACAATGCAAAGGATGTCTCATATGCCTTCACACGTACTCCTTCTCCACATGGACAACTTTGCTTCATCCACGAATTGTTATGAGAAACTAACCCACGGTCTTCTAACTATGTAATATCTAAGTATGCACGAGCACTTACATGATATCTGCACCACAGTATATGCACAGTTTGGGTCCTCAAGTGCAGGACAATACTCTCAGCTTGCTTAGAGTTCGACCTGTCTCCCAAACTAATCAAATATGTCTTGTGCACGATAAGAAGACTAGCACTACCCCTTAGGGAGAGATCACACGAGAGGTTTTCAAATTGCAGGTATTGAAGCCTCCAACGAGATTCCAATCACTCCTTATCAACACTCAACTTTGAATGCTTGTCCCTTACCATCCGACAAACCCGCAAGGAATCATCATGCGCAAAATCCCCAACAAACCAACACTTGTGCTGGCCATCCATGCAATCCCCAGCACAACATGCCCTACCACCAACTGCAACAACCTTCCACCAGCCACCTGGGCCACCAACAGGCCCCCAGGACCTTTTGCCACACCACCACCAACACTCCTCCACGGAACCCACAGGAGTCCTTGACACCCACATCTTCGATGCATGCTACAGCCTACTACCTACGACGGTGAGTGCCATGGGACTGGCACTCGTCTAGGAGCGGGGTAATGTTAACCCTAACACGAAGAAAGCAAAAAGAAGTGGAAAAGACGCAGGGCAAAGGCGGAAAAAAGGTAGCCTGAATGAAGAAAGAAAAGGAGAAAAGGCCAAAAGCGCAAGGGCAACCTTAAAAGTCCAAGGCAAACACAAAAGGGGAAAGGCGCATTTTAAATAAAAAGGCGCACCCTGAAATCTTGTAAAAGAGCGCCGGGCTCTCACTTGTGCAATTTGTAAATGTAGACGGGCGGTGGAAAGGAAGCTAGGAAGGTAGAAGGACAATGGGAAAAAGGGCCTAGACTATGGCCGGCCATGTAAAAAGGGAAAAAGGGGATGACCGCCCAAAAGGGATTTAGGGTTTTGTATATAAAGTTGAAAAGTGAATGAGAAGCTCATTCTTGTGTGTGGCCAAAAGTGGCTCTCCTCTTCTTCTTCTTCTTCTTGTTCTTGCTTGCTTGAGCTTGTGCTTGAGAGAGGGAGTGTGAGAGTGTGAGGGAGTGAGTGTGTGAGGATGAGGGACCGAGGAGGAGAAGCTCTCTATCGTCTCCTCTCTTCTTCTCTTCTCTTCTCTTCTCTTCTCTTGCTTGCGGCAATGGAGCTTGGAGCGTGGAGCTTGAGGATGGAGCTTGCTTGAAGCTTGCACTTGGATCGTGGAGCTATCAGAGTGCCCGGGAGAGGAGGTAACTCGAACGGCATCAAGGTAAGCTCACTATACCCGTAGATATGGATGGTGCGTCGGCTATGTGAGAGGTAGCCATTAGTGCTCGGCTTGGAACGCTTGAATCAATAAGCGGTCCGTGGGTCTTGGTGGTTGAGTGAAAGCTCCCACACTAGGCAAGGTGGTAAGACAAAAGTGAGGTGACCCTCGTTTACCACTTAAGACCTTGAAGGGGTGCATAACTTGGCCCGGGGGGAACTTTGCTCACCTCCTGATGATCTAGAGCCCAATACTTGTATGCAAGTGCAGGTACTTTCCATGAACTCCACTCTCCTTGATTCAATGATCCCCCTTGGACACCTCCACAATGCTACTGGTATCCATGTATGACACTTGAAGTGCATGCAATCAAAAGATATGTATGGCAATGAATTCACTTATGCATTGACGAGAGAGAAGATGGGTATGCAATGATGCTTGGGATAATGCTCAATATGCTCATATGCTCAGTGTGCTATTGATGTTGCTAATTAGTCCCCTCCGACTATGCTCTATCCATGCAAGGATTTTGCAATAAGGGACAGGCAGTGTTTTGGCACAGTCCTACAGGACAATTAAGAAGATCCTATTATAATTTTTTTTATTTTGAATTTGAAAGTGATCGCTATAGCTCACATTGAAAAGGGATTTGTCACCTCCAGTTTGAATCAAACATCTCCCCAATCGAAGCTACGGTTTGAAAGTTATGCCCATTTTTGTACACTAGGGTCACTGTGGATAGGATATAGACTGCTCCTGGACAGGCATAGTAAATCCAGTATAGAAAATTTTGATCATTTTCTATCACAAATCTTGATAGCTCATCTTGAAGAGGATTTTCCCCTCCCACTTGAGCCAAAAACCTCATCAATCAGAGTTTCCTACAAAGAGTTACGCCCCTTTTACTAATAGCAGGTCCTGTGGACTGCATCCAGATGGCTGGCCAGAAACGAAAATGCAAGGCCCAAGATGAACTATAGTGGGAGATTAGAGAATCCCTGACATCCATGAACGAGGAACCTAGATCAACACAGGATTACCAAGGTGACATATAGGAGGAAATGCCTGAAACGGACCCGTACACCCTTCTTAATCACACCCTTTGTGAGCATGAGCTTCGTCATATTGAACAACATAATGATATGGTCACCAAACACTGCCAAATGATGTCCAAGTTTGATGAAGCGATTGAGCACATGGCTCTCTCAAACTCGAAGACTCAATAGACCTTGGATCAGCTCACTACTCTTGTTGCTCAATTAGTGACCGCTTCATCCCAAGAGAAGGTTAATGACTCTAGACATGAGTCTAGACGTCCTCCACATCAGGAACCATTGCATGGTCCACAGGGCATACTAGGTGCTAAAGGGAATTTCTCCTTCTACCTACAAGATTGGTGAGGCCTTCTCCCACCCTTGGTCGAATTTCTCCCACTCTCCCTAGGAGCCCCCATGCACCCCATATGAATCAGCCCCATCAAGGACAATATGGTACAAATGGCCATCTTGGCAATCATGGATTGCATGGTTATAATAGAAAATATGGGCTTAATGCACCACATGGGATGTATGGACAGGAAGGCATGTATGGCCACCACGGGATGTATGGACAACAAGAGTTTCATGGGCAGCATAGCCCTAATGAATTGCATAACAAGATGATTCTCACAAACTAGAAAGGGCCATCCCCCTCACCATCTGCTGACTTAGAGGAATGGATGTCCCAGTTGGAGTCCTACTTTAATATCTTCCCTTGCACCGATGATCAAAAAATCATTTTTGCTTCTCTCCACTTGGAAGAATTTTCCAACACATGGTGGCACTATATCAATCGAGAGAATCAACAGTTTATTAATTGGGAAGATTTTAAAATACATATGGTCCAAATTTTTGTGTTCCCTGTGGAAAAAGAGCGATTGACAAGACGATGTTACACTCTTGACCAACATAATCTCACAGTACGTGAATACACAAATCAATTCATGAACTTGATCATGTATGTGGAGAGCGTTAGTGATGATGCTAAATTGCACAAGTATATAGACTATGGGTTGGACTTGAGCCTATCGACAGATGCCATGGCCCAAAAACCTACCACACTGTTTGATTGAAATTGAATTAGCTCAGAGATATGCAAGCAAGTATTGTAAGAATGAACATTTTTAGCAAGGTGTTGGACAGCCCCCTATTGCTTCAGGATCAGCCCCATACGGAGGTGGTTTTTGAGGCACTTCTATGCCTAGTAACAACCCCAAAGTACCCACTTACCTTGCCTTCCATGCTAAAATAAAAATGGGCACTTTTGGGATAGCATTTGGCTCTAATGCTGAGAATAAGGATGCTGAAAATAAACAGTCCACTGCATCACCTTCCCATGGATCCAACAGCCAACGGTTCATTTCTTTGGATGTTGTGAAGGAACGAAAGGAAAAGGGCCTATGCTTTAAGTGTGAAGATAAGTACACTGCTGATCATGCCTCCAAATGCCCATACAAGACAGCTAAGGTCAAAGTTCATAGCATGTATGTCATGGAAGATTGGCACAATGATGAGGATGTCTTGCCCTGGAGGATGTTGATCGAACAGTCCTATGACCTAGACGATGGGTTTCCCTTTGACATGGGTGATGGTCCATCATGGATACTTGATTTGACATCCCACTCATCTCCCACTTTCCTTTGCTCGATCTCCTTGGATGCTTGGATGGGTTCCTAAAGCCCCATCACCCTTCACATTCAATGGAAATCATGTTTTTATCCTTATGGATAGTGGGAGAACTCACAGTTTTGTCAATAAATTAGCCATTGATCGGTTGAAATGCACCCCTATGGCCCTACACCACCCCTTGAAGGTTCAAGTAGCCAACGGAGAAGAAGAAATCAACACACATGTATGTCCCACAATTCCCTTATGCTTGGCTAAAAATTATGTGGCATTGGTTGATCTGATTGCCTTAGATATGGCCCCCATTGATGTTGTCTTGGGCTGTGATTGGATGAAACAATTGGAAAAAATTGCTATGGAATTCTCTTAGCTTTACATGGATTTTATGATGCATGGACAGCCTATCCACCTAGAGGGAGTTCAAGATCATGCTGATTTTCAGCTCCTTACAGCAAAGCAACTCAAATGGGAGTTTAAGAAATGGTCACAAATCTTTGTTTTGCAATTACATAAGGACAATTCCAATCAATCCTCCGCATTACCTAATGATTCATTCTTGCAAGACTTACTTGAGGAATATAACGACCTGTTTCAGATGCCTACATCCCTTCCTCATAAGAGACAAATGGACCACCCACTTGACCTAGAGCCCCATTCCAAGCCAGTGAAAAACCCCCTTACAGACTCTCCAAGTGTGAGTATGAAGAGGTTGCAAAGAAAATCAAGGATTTATTAGAGATTTCATTGAACCGATCTCTTTCCCCTATGCATCCCTTGTCCTCTTAGTCATGAAGGAAGATGGCTCCTTTCACATATGCATTGACTACATACACTTGAACAAAATCACAGTGAAGAACCACTATCCCATCCCACAGATTGATGATTTTCTAGATGAGTTGAAAGGGGCATGATTTTTCACTAATATTGACTTGCGCTCTGGCTACCATCAGATTCGCATGCGCACAGGAGATGAGGTCAAAACGGCCTTCAAGACTGATCATGGACTTTATCATTTTGTAGTGATGCCTTTTGGATTGACAAACGCCCGCCACCTTTCAAAGCCTCATGAACAAAATCCTACAGCCCTTTCTGTTTAAGTTTGTGCTTGTTTTCTTTGATGACATCCTCATTTACAGCGAGTCATCTGAGGAGCACTTGACACATGTCAGAAGGATGTTTGTCATATTGAGAGAGCATCGACTCTTGGCCAAGGAGAGCAAATACACCTTCATGTAGACATCTATGGAGTACTTGGGACACATTATGAGCAATAATGGCATACAAGTTGATCCAAAGAAGGTGCAATGTGCTAGAGATTGGCCCACTCCTTCCACCACCACTTCTTTGCGTGGCTTCCTTGGCATGTCTTCATTCTATAAACACTTCATTAAGCACTATGCCACCATTGCAGCATCCTTGACTGATTGCTTAAAAAAGGAGTCATTCTTTTGGGATTCCACTATTGATCATAGTTTCAAATAGTTAAAGGACGTGCTTACTTCTGCCCCCATCCTTGTGTGCCCTGACTTCTCTAAGCTATTCACCATTCATTGTGATGCTAGTGGCTAGGTTATTAGTGCAGTATTGTTGCAAGAGCATGGTGTGATTGCATTTGAGAGCCTTAAGATTGATGAGAAGGAGATGCAAATGAATGTATATGACCAGGAGATGTTGTCCATCCTCCATGCCATCAAGAAATGGGACCAATCTTTGTATGGCAATCGCTTCTAAGTAAAAAGCAACCATCGAGTCCTCGAATACTTCTTGACTCGATCTACCTTGACTCCTAAGCAAAGGAAATGGGTGGCAACCTTACGAAACTATGACTTTGATATTTTGCACACTCCGAGTAAGGATAATATTGTGGCTGATTCACTCTCTCAAATGTGGGCATGCAGAGTGTCCTCTATCTCAGAATTGCAAGTGATTGGGTTGAAGAGCTTCAAGGGACTCACTTGTTAGATGATCACTTCAACCACATATTTCAGAAATTACAACATGGGGTGATGGTTGAAAACTCCCAATATCAGCTCAAGCATGGCCTTATTTGGTCCCATGGCATGATTATCATCCCCCACACTTCCCCCTTCATGTATAAGATCATGGAAGAGATGCATTCTTGCCCCACTGTTGGTCACTTGGGTGTTTTCAAAACATATGATAGGATTTCCAAGAGCTTTCATTGGAAAGGCTTATGGAGGGATGTTAAGGACTTTTTGACCAAATGTATTCCATGCCAACAGAACAAGGACAGTACACTCAGGCCTGTTAGCCTCTTGCAGCCTCTCCCTATCCTTGAAGGGAAATGGACTTACATCACAATGGACTTTGTCACTGACCTTCCCGCTACCAAGATAGGGTGGAATAGTATCTATGTGGTAGTTGATCGCCTCACCAAAGCTGTCCACTTTATCCCCACTAAGGTCCAATACACTGCCTCTAAAGTGGCCACTCAGTTTATGAAAAATGTCTTCAAGTTGCATGGCTTGCCACAAGTCATAGTACATGATCGGGATGCAAATTTTATGAGCAACTTCTGGTAGATAGTTTTCACCTCCATGGGGACCAAGCTTGCTCCATCCATTGCATACTACCCTCAGACTGATGGCCAAACTGAAAGAGTGAACAAATGGCTTGAAACATATTTGAGGCATTTTTGTCATGATGTACAACACAGTTGGGATAGGTGGCTCCACTTGGCTGGGTTTGCATATAATAACTCCATACACTCTAGCATTGGAGTTTCCCATTTTGAGGCCTTATATGGGTATAAGGTTCCCCTCCCCACAATCTTATTTAATGATAAGATCAATCCTTAGAGTCAAGCTAAGTTGGATTGCATGCAAGCCTTACTTCAGCAATGTAAAATGAACCTTCAAAAGGCCCAAACACACATGAAACTCTATGTTAATGAGAAAAGAAGGCATATGGAATTCTAGGAAGGGGAATTGGTCCTTTTGAAAGTGCCTAAGTCCTGCTCCTCAACTCTCAAAGAGGGCAGTAGTAACAAGCTAGCCCACCGCTTCTATGGCCCATACCGGATTTTGAAGAGAGTTGGTGACTTGGCCTACCGCTTAGAAACTCCCCCTACCACCAAGATCCACAATGTGTTTCATGTCAGCTAGTTGAAACCCTTCATGGGCTCCTCAGTGCGCTATGTGGAAGAACTTCCTCCCATAGATGAAGAAGGCATCACTCAGTATATCCTTTAGGCAATCATTGGGTAGCGAGATAAGCACTTACAGTCTCGATCCATTAAAGAATACCTCATCAAATGGCAAGGACTACCCCTAGAATAAGCCTCTTTGCACCCAACAACCATTGTTAATTAATTCCCCTACCTCCAAGAGGCCTCACGGATGGAAGACTAGTCGGTCATGCCCCATTTGACCACCCTCTGCCTGTAGACTGCACATAGTCTTCTTAGAACAAATTTTTACTTATTTAAATTTCAAGCATGTGCATCCTATATAAGCTAAAAGTACTCGTCATATAAGATCCATTTTGACATGTGGAACACCTTATTTGGAGCAGCCTATCAGAAGTTATGACCCGTTTACTTCAGTAGGCCGGTCGGCATGCTATTCCTAGTCTTTACCCACCCACTTTTCATTGTAAAAGGGATGAAAGTAGTACTCTGCAACCCCCCTTAGCTCACCCTTCAATCCCCTCTACTTCTCCTTGTTTTTGAGGGCAAAAACCTTCAAGGTGGGGATGGATTGTAATAAGTGGCATACACACCTAGGGTTTAGACACCCAGTCATACTGGCTGGGGTATATAAGGTGTAAGAGTCCTAGATTAGGGAAATCTATTATTATCAATACTATACTCTTCACCTTCATCTCTAGCTTCCATGGCTTCCTCCTTCCTTCTCTCCTCCTCTTTTTTGTCTTTCTCTCTCCTCATCTAGTCTTCTTTTCTCTTCTTCTTGCTCTCTTTCTCTCTCTTCAACTCTTTTTCTCTCTCCCCTCAGTTTCATTCATTACAACAAGTATATGTACCTCCATATGTAAAAAGGACCAACATAAATATAGTTCACCATTGAAAATTAATAACAATAAACTCATTTACAAATGTAAAAAGGGATGAATGATCAAATATCTTTGTAACGTGTCCACCTATTCCCTTTCAAGACACTACTCAATCGAGATGTTGTGACATGGAGCTCTTTGATTGGAGGATATACCCAACAAGAACACATTCAGGAGGCTTTGCAACTGTTTGATCGCATGAGTGATCTAGGTTGTGAGCCTGCTAGCTTCACGTACAATTGTGTTATTGACTTTCTCATCAAGGCACAAAGATTTGATGATGCATTGGAAATGTACAACAGAATGCAGAAAGTAGAAATGCATCTAGATAGTCTCACTGTGGATATGGTTACTCTTGGACTATGCAAAGCCAATAAAGTAGATGATGCTATAAAGTTGGTTATTGACATAGCTAGAAATGCATCCAGATAGTCTCACTGTGGGTATGGTTACTCTTGGACTATGCAAAGCCAATAAAGTAGATGATGCTATAAAGTTGGTTATTGACATAGCTAGAAAGGCAGGGACTGTTGATTCTTTGATTGTGAATGGTCTGGTCGGGTGTTTATGCAAAGCAGGGAGAGTCTTGGATGCTCATACATTTGTTGGTAAGATGAAAGGCTTTGGCATTTCTCCTGATGAAGTGACATATAACAAAATGATGTCTGGCTTGTGTAAACAAAATGAGCAGCAATGTCAACTTTTGACTTCTATCACCACACTTCAACTGGTCAGATGACAAAAGAAAACAGTATCTCTAGATGCTTGTGTACATAGCCAATACTGAACATATCACAGCAACATGTAACCAGACACTATGCATTGTGGCTCTTACATGTCAGTTTTTCACATCTTGTTTAATTTAGCTATGTAGAAGAAAGGAAAATGTTAATCATTGTTGATGCGACCAGAGACGCCAATGTTTCACGTTGATAGCAACATACGTCAAAGTGGAGGCTTGATGAAGCTGTGAATTATTGCAAGGTGGCACTGAAGACAGAACAGTCAAGCTGTGTGCAGGAATGCAGTTGATGGTTATGAGGAGAACTCGGCACCTTGTGATCACTTCAGGATGATGAATCAGGATGACGAATATAGATACTACATGATTCTGGCCATGATAAGACTAATCTATTGCAGCCCTTGCTGGGAATCTTTTACCTGTCTTTACTGTGCCAGAGAGCTTTCTGGAGGCAAACCTAGCCTTCAACAGAGTCATGAAACCCAGCAATAAAGTCGTACCATAGTGTATGTCATACTTGTGCAGGGTCAAATAACTGTTGATCAAAATCCGGCCTTTGATTACTGGAACCGGTGGTGCTTGGATTCAATAGCTCTTCAGGCTGTGAACAACAGGTTTATTGAATAGGTTTCTGCTTGTTCATTACATCACTTCAACATTAATATGTGTGGTTTTGGACATACCTAAGCATCTTCTTAGCAGGATTCATCGTTTCAAAGCTTCAATTGAGAATAAGCTGCACTACGTAGTCTAGAATTGGTCTTCTTCTTTTGGGAAATCTCTCTAATGCATGTTAAATCAACAATCTTTGCATTCAATATGAAGAGTCTGGAGTTTACTGCTGCATAGCCAGATCTTGCTTGATTAATCTTCTATCTTAGAATTTCTCAAGAACCTCTGTGGTCGCGACTTTGCTTTCGAAAACCCTTTGACATCTTTGGTGAACCCGATGTGAAAGCGTCGCATTTAAATTTCAGGATGGGAGACACTTCAGCATCAATTTCAGCCCCTTCTACGATTCCTGCTTTGACCTCTACTTCGACTCCATCATTGACTGCTGCTTCAAGTACTTCTATGGATGATTTAAAGCAGATTTTGCAGAATATGTCTATGTATATGCAGCTTCAAAATCAGCAGACACAATTGTATATGCAGCAGCAGCAGCAGTTACATCAACAATAGTTGTCTCAACAAAGGAAACTATATTCGGAGCAGGAGAATGCAATCAACGCGACTAAGGCGATTGAAGTAGTTGAAAATGAAAAGAAGCTATTTGATGGCCATAATGTATCGGCTTATTTGAAGTCATATGAGATTAAGATGGGATTTTCTTGAGTACCAACAGGACTTATGAGTAAATATTTTCTTCGCCTTGTCACACCCGCCTTGAGGGTAAAAGTGAATGATCTTTACCTTAAAAATTCGCATTGGAAAGATTTTAAGAAGGCCTTGAAAGAGGAGTATTTTCTTAAGGACTTTGGGATGGCTACATGGCGGGCATTCTGAGAGTGGGTCTACATGCCAAACAAAGGTCTAGCTACTTCAGAATTGATACGAGAATTTGAAGAGAGGTATAGTCAGCTTGATGCTATTAAACAAAGAGCATTGGATGTTGAAAAAGTTGAGCTTTTCTTGCAAGCTGCAGATCCTGCTCTTTAGGAAGAATTAGGAGAGCTTCTTGAGGATCGCGCGAAGCCTATGGGTCTTAAAACAGATTGGCAAGATGCCCAGGATCTATGTTTGCTTCTACCCCTATTATTTCTTCTCTTCTTCAGCCAATTACTTGGCCTATGCCAATGCCTACTGTTTCTAATCCTCCTGTTCCTCCTGTTCCAAGACCGATGCTAGCTCCTTCTACTCCACAATCATCCGCTCCTTTGGTTCCTTCCTCTCTTGATGACATAATCAAAGGCATAACGGATTTGACACAAGAGATAGTTAAAGCAAAATTGGTGGAAAAATTGAAAGAGCAGTTTGCTTCGACCATGCCTACTATTTCTTCTAATGCTCCTACTACACCTAGGAGTACTCCTAGTGCATCTAGGAGAGATCGAAGATGTATTTGGTGTGATAGTACGGACCATCAACATTGCAGGGATTGCGAATATTTTCAAGATGCAAGGAGAAAGAATTTGGTATTTTGGGGACAAGATGTCAAGATCTGGTTGACTGAAACAGGAGCTTCGCTTGCTACCAATTTTGGAAAAGGCGGAATGAAGAAATTAGTAGATGACATGGCTGTGCGTACTTCTTATGTGGCAGCTAGAGGAGACGCTTCTGCATATGGAGTCTAGATTGAGAAAGGATCAGAGATTCAGTCAGCATTATGGACCTATGCTATAGAGACGGCAAGCAAGGGAAAATTTCAGCAGACTGTTTTGACTAGTGCAGGTTCTAGCATCAGATCTGAGGCAGGTTGGGATTTGCCTGTTGACAGGTACACTATTTATGCCTACTTGGCTAAGTCTCAGGGAGTAGATGTACTTGTTGAGGAGAAGCGTAAGAGAGATGAAGAGAATCCAAATGCAGCTAAAAAGACTAGAGGGGGTGAGTTTGTTACTCCACCTACTGCAGGGCCATCTTCAAGACCAGGGCCAGAACGACAAATGGAGGATGCTCAAAAGAAAGAAAAGAGGCAAGAGCCTAGATAGAGAAAGCAACTAGGATTTAGATTAATATCCGATATTGAGACGTCTGCGGACATAAAGAAAATCTTTAATGATAAGATACTTGGCAGTGAGGTGACTTTTACTATTTCTGAGGTTTTGGGCATCTCGAAAAGAGAGTTTCAAGATCAGTTCCAATAAGTCCTGAAGAGGAAACGACATACATTGCCTACATAGGGAGTTTTGATTGGGGAGTTGGATGAGGATGAGGATGAGGTTATGGTTGAGAATGCTTTTGTTTTTCCGCAGATAGAGAAGAGAGTTCAGCCTATGCATTATGCTGAAACTGATGAGGCTATCTTGTACCGCGTAGTCATTTTTCACGGAGTCATTGGGCTAGGGAAACTACAGAAACAATGGTAAAAATTGGAGAAAAATAGGTGCCTTATGTTGCTTTGGTGGATCATGGTTCAGAGATTAATCTCATAGTTCATGGAGTTTATGACAGTAATAGATGGCCTATCGATGCAAAGCATGAGTGGCGTATGAGAGCCGCCAACAACACTGCAGGTGATTTGTATGCTGCCTATCCTAGTGTTAGGATTTCTATTGGAGATATAGAGGAGGATTTCCATTTCTTTGTGCAGGATTCATGCTCTTACCCCATAATCCTAGGACAGCCATTCATCACAGAGATGCGCATGGAGACGAAAGTAATGGATGATGGATCTTCTTATGCACGGATTCGTAGTAAAGATGGTATGACAGCAATCCAATTTATGACTGTGTGTGTAAATCATGCTAGAAACAGGGATACTCTTCGAGATGCGCCTTTGCCTACTATGAGGGATTCGGGTTTTCATTAGGTACTGCTGTTCCGCGAGATGACGGTGGTACAGAGCAGAGGAGATTGGAATTATCGCCTCCTGGCAGCAGTGTTTTCTCCTCCAATTCGATGAGTTATTAGAAGATTTCTAAGTTGCCTAGAGTTGCCAGGTAGTACATTTGCAGGAAGGAGAAAGATTTGAAAAATAAAAGTATTTTAGAGGATGACGAGCATACAGATGGAATGTATGATAGTATGGTTTGTGCAGATACGATGATAGAGATGGAAAATATGCTAAAAGCTGATATACAAAGTTGTCACAATAATGTATCAGTGCAGTCCCTAGACATGTTTTATGAAATTTTAGATTTTGTGTCACAGATAGAGTCAGAGGCTGAGGTGACTCAGCAAAAACTATTGAGTGCTGAAGAAATTCAGCAAATAGAGTTTTCGGCTGATTAAGATCAGCCTACAGAGACACAGAGGGCTGAAAACTTTCAGCCAATAGAGTTTACTGCTGAAATATTTCAGCATCCAGAGTTTAGGGTTGTTCCTATGCAGTCCATAGACCAGAGGGCTGAGGATATTCAGCCCCCACCAGAGGGCAGAATTGCTGATTTACAGCAAGATTTGAGTAGTGTAGAGGATTATAATTAAGCCATGGTTGATACAAAATACAAGACTGTGGATAAGAAGGTGAAGCTGGTAGCTAGACCACTTCCACCTGACAGTGATCAACAAATAAAGAGGGCTGCCAAGCAGCCAATTTTGAGGAATCTTGCCATGGCAATGCGGTCAATCCCTGTGTTGATGTCAAAGAATAAGGGTGGCAGGCCATCCTCATAGGGAGTCGATGGCTGCTGTAAGAGCTTGACTATGAGGCGGAGATAATTGCAAGTGACTATGAAGGCAGGATCGGGGCAATTTGAGTAGAGTTTAAGAAAACTGTCAAAAGAGGGTAGCAGATCACGCAACTGGAAGTGATAGATATCACTCTCATGTGAAGCATTGATATTGGGAATTTTGGGAAAGTTATGCTTGCCATGCTTCTCAGCATCATAGTTTCTGCCATACCTTCTTGAATAGGGGCAATGGAGTACATCTGTCTTCCGATTTGAGTAGCAAAAGGCGGAATGGGCCATTTCGTCCACTTCAAGGATAGGATATCGCCATTCTGGTTGAAGCTTCCACACCTCTCGTGGCTTCTCGGTGAGATACTCCCTCTTGTTCTTCTCCTTGGGAATCTTACAAGCTCCTTTCAAAGCTGACCTATCCTGTTTCTTCAACCACTTCTTACCAATCTTCTCTCCCACTTTAATAAGCTTTCGCACTGTACTGACTGGTAAGGGTGTTCTGAATTTGGCATCTCCATAGACATTGAAATAAAAAATGATGGTCTCCTCCCTCGTCTGCTTCTCATGGTAGGTCTTAATGGGCTCATCTAGATCCTCTCTCTGTGCCTCGATGCCTTGCATGTCAATGGAATACTCTGGCACATCCTAAGGGGTAGCCCTAAGAACTTGAACCATCCTATCAAAGCGCTCTTGGACCTCAAGTTCCTTGTCTGACACTGTTGGGGGTACCTGTATTTCCTCAGTAGCTCCATCTTCCTGCTCAGCAAAATCTTGAGGATCCATATAATCCTCAGAAGGAACCATATCTTCAAAAGGCTCTACTGCAATAGGGTCTTCAACAAGTGTCTCATATTGTAAGTCACATGGCTCAGTAGATGTTGGCTGCATCATTCCTACATCCCTCAATTCTTGATCATTATAGCCCATGTCATGCAAATGATCAATCATCTGGCTGCTAGTTGGGTCTGAGGTCAACAACATGAGCTCCTTACCCTGGTCAAAACCGGCTAAGGCACCGATAGCAATTCCCAACTGAGCTTTGAGTTTCTCCACATCATCGGTGCTTTTGGATGATAAAGTGCAAATGTCCTGATGATAAATCCCATGCTGTAATGATAATGCATGTTGATAGGCAGTTGCATGAAGCTTAAACTGGCGTTCCTTGTGAAGGGAATGAGCCAAGTCTGTGAGTAGCTATTGTAACATCTCCTCGTAAGCTCTGTTAGCTTTTTCCTCAACTTGATTGACAGCAATAGTCAGACTCATTGCAATTGTATCTTCCAACCCTGTAAAGGCTATCTTCATCTACGTCTGAGTCCGATGTGCTTCTGACAACTCTCTGGTGAGAGTTGATGTCCTTGCCTTTTTTTCCTTTAACTGAACCACAAGATCTGCAACCTGAGCATAGAGAATTTCTTCCCTTTTCCTCAGGACCTCAACTTCTTGCAACTGTTCCCTTAGCCCCTCCATCTCCTTATTGTTCTCCACAATCTGAGTCTATAAGTCGTGTAACTGTTGGGACGAGTGTTTCAAAATTCTTGATGAGATGATCTCTCTGCCTCATACTTCTTTTGTAATTCCAATTTTTCCAGAATTGTTTGATCCTTGTCCTGTTTCAACTCTTCACATAAGAGCTCTAATGTGGTAAGACCATCCAAATTCACTGATGTCCTTCTTGTGCAAACTTTTGAACTAGTGGTAGTCTCATCCGATCGCAGCTTCTCTACACTAGAAGTGACTATAATTTCTTCATTCTGTCTACCATGTTCCAACATGTTTATCTGGGCTTGCATGGTTGGTAAAGTGGTCATGAGCATCTGAAAATCTCCTGGACCAATCACCGATTGTTTTCCTTGAGTCTTTCCCTTTCCTTTGTCAGAATCTCTAGGTTTCCTAGCAACGTCTACTTCAACTTCCTGTGGAGCGGAGGCTTTCTTCCCTCTCATGTCCTTAATGGATGATTCCTGTACGGTTGTGGCTTGATTCTCCTTTTCCTTGTGGAGAGCTTCCCCCTAGTGTTGTGCATTCTCTAGCGACTCCTCGATTGCTACATGGTGCTCTGTCTTAAATTTTCCTTTCTTACTCTTTTTTTGACCCATCTTCTTTAGTGAACTCTCAACACTTGGCTCTTGTTCCTCCCTTGGTCGTTTGTCCTTCAGTTGACCCATCTCAGCAATTGCGGGTGTCACCTGAAAGGGCTCGGAGAGTCCCAAGGCTGTGGTGATGACCTTACTGAGTGCACCACCGTAATTTATCATGCATATCTTGGCCTCACTAGTGGTGAGTCTCCCTTCAGGAGTTTTAGGAAGAGTCTCATGTGCCTTGGCAAGGGATTCACAAATCTGATCCATCCAAAACTTATTTAAATCCTCATCAAGTATCCTATCTGATAAGATATCTTCCATGAAGCCCTTGGGTATTCTCCCTGCACGAGTGCGGGTTTTGTTGTAGGTAAACAAATGGTGAAACACCTGTGCAGTGGCTCTAAGATCCAACTCCTCAATGGCAGAGAACAATAGATCACCAGTAGTAACATTAGGCTTACCCTCCCACCTTTGATCCACTAGATGAGTTTTACTAGCTTTACCATGCCCTCTTGACCCTTGACAAAGACCTAAGGCTTGTTCTATCAGCTTAGAAGTAAGTGCTACCTCCCCAATTTTTTGCTCTTTTTCATCCCAGTAGCTCATCCTACTAGTTTTAGTCTTAGGATCGTAGTTTTGAACAAAGTTGTAGCAATTGGCAAAGTAAATAGGCCCATTGGTTGCTCTAATATAGTCGGTTAGCCCACATTTAGCCACCAACTCCCCAATTTTAGGATACCTGTTGACAATATTCTCCAAATTGGTAAGTTGACGAAACTTCAAGACCCCAAAACTCCATATGCTGGTCTCTACACCAAACTCCTTGCATTGCTCCATAGTGAATACTCCCCTGTCCTCAAAATGATGATCCTTGACAGCCACCAATGTCGACATGGTAGACATTTCAAACTGTGAACCTGTCGTCTGCTTAATCAAAAGATAAGACCACATCTTGAGAAATTTCTAGCTAACCGTCACACAAAATATAAAAGTCAAACTATACCTTTGCCTTTTTATAAAAATAATGCCAAAATGGATTGCCAATTGCCCTCCTGCAACAAAAAGACCTAGCAAGCTTCCTAGCTTGCAGGGGTAAGCGACAAAGGACGGAAAAGATGACAGGGCAACACAAAAAGGAAAAAGAAAAAGAAGATGAAGTATGGACAAAGAAAATGGAAAGACAACTAGGTGGACGGGGAAAATGAAGGAAGGATGGACATCCACCAAGCGTAAAAGTTGGGGTTATACTCCAATTCCGCAAATGTATCAAGGTCAAATGGGCGCATAGCCAAACCACACAAATAAGTGGTAATATCTGTGAGGAGACATGGACCAGCAAAGTGACTAGCCACATGTAGTTCTTCTGCCGTTAGAATTTTATTAAACAGGGGATGGTGTTGCAAATTGGAAGGCACTTCTAGGTCACGAGCCAAAATGATGGCATGGAGTGAAACAGGACAATGATATGTAGAATCAGACCGAAGGTTACTAATGGCGCGCCATTGCTCGGCAGTGGTCATCAGACGACTGCCAGCCTGAGCAATCTCAAGCCGATGGTTATACCAGAGGCGTAAGAAAAGACGAGAAGTGGTTTGTTTGCTTACTGGAAAGTCCATGTTATGTTCACCAGGTTGGCACAAAACAGCTCCAATGGCAATTTTGGATGCATCAATATGAACATGGAATGTGATTGTCCAATCTGGGGCTCGTAAAATGGGTGCAGAGACAAGACCCTTCTTCAGGGCCTCATAGGCATCCTAGCATTCAGTAGTCCATGCCCACACAACAAAAAGCTTATAAAGTGGCCTGGCAATGGCAGCATAGTTTAGAACAAAGCGGCGATAATAGCCAGTATGCCCAAGAAAGCATTGAATACCCTTCAGATTGGTGGGAGGTGGAAGCTCCATAATAACCTTGATCTTGGCTGTATTAGTGGCCATGCCATTATTGGACACAACATGTCCTAGAATGATGCCATGCGTGACCCAGAATTGACATTTCAGGGGATTTAGAGAAAGCTGATACTGCCGACATCGTTCAAAGACAAAGCGAAGTTTGGCTAAGTGCTCGTCCCAACTGGTGTGGACACAAAGGTCGTCAACAAAGACTTCAAGCCACTTACGCAACACGTCTTTAAAGATGGTGCACATCAAGCGTTGAAAGGTGGCGGGTGCATTGGTCAGCCCAAATGGCATGACAATATAAGCAAATACGCCCCACTCAGTGGCAAAAGCAGTCTTATGATGGTCATCTGGATGAACCTAAACTTGATTGTATCCATAGAATCCATCAAGGAAGCTATAAGCCTCCTTCCCGGCCACTCTCTCAATCATGTAATCTATATAGGGCAGTGGATAGTGATCGCGTTTGGTCGCTGCATTGGCCTTCTTATAGTTGACACATACTCGAATTTTGCCATTCTTTTTCAAGACCACGACAATGGGTGATACCCAGTTAGTATGCTCAATCTCATAAATGAATCCTGCTTTCTGCAATTTGTCCAATTCCTCCTTCACATGCTGAGCATAGCGAGGATTCATGGGGTAGGGCCTCTGTTTGACAGGTTTAGCGTCGGGCTGCATGGGAATAGTGTGAGTAAGTACCTGAGGTGGCACTCCTTTGAGATCTGTGTATTTCCAGGCAAACACGTCTCGAAACTCCTTGAGCAACTGGATGAGCGCCTCCTCATCTTCCTTGCGTAAATCCTCAGCGATAAAGGCGGGTTTAGGCGATTCCCCTTCCTCAGCAAGGTCAACTTCCTTTACTTTTGCAGGGCCTTCAATAGACTCACTAGTTGCACCCTGGCGTTTGGCACCAAGCATAATGACAATCTGATCCCCTTTCTTGAATCGAGTAAAGCGTTTAGGGAGATCTTGGGGCTTACGTTGAGAGCCTGTGTCAGAGTCAGGGTTCTTCGGAGCTTTCTTAAGATGCATCCTTCTCAAGTGAACCGGAAAGTTCATCTTAGAGCATGGAGCTGGGGTGGGCTGAGGGATTTCAGGATCAGAGTCGGTACTAGCATCGGACTCAAAATCAAACTCCTCTGACATCGATGGAGCATCAAAAAAGAGCTTGTTTGAGGGCTCGGTAGTAAACAAATCAGGGTTGCAAGTGGGGTCAAAAGTATAGGATTCGAGCTGTGCATAGTCCATGGCTTGCAAGTATTCCAACCATTCTAAATCGGATTTAACCCGGACCAAGCCAGCATCAATGTGAAAAGTGGGGCTTTTGGAGGGTTTTTGGTCAACTGTGATTTGCTCAATGCTTCTTCCATCAGAGTCATAGTCTACATCAGAATCGGTATCACTTGCATACTCAGTCGGGTCGTCTTCAAAGTCACCATTCTCTTCTGTGTCCGAGTCATCCGGAGGCATCATGGAGACAAAAAGGTTATTATGATAATCGAACAAAACTTGATGAAGTTCAGTCCAATGCCATACGAGACACGTTAAAAGCTCTTCAAAGATCAGTAAATTAGCCTCAGCCACATTCTTGAAGGCTGGTCTCCATGAGAAGAGGAGTTTACGAAGCTCAAGGTGATCAGTAGGTACACAGAAACCTTTTGGCTTAGATGTGCATGATGGTCCAGCATGCATCATCAACAACGGCATAGAAGGATGTTCATCAGGAATATCGAGCTTGTTTACAGGGGCTTCCTTAAGTCTATGTCGACTCAAACGTTCGTTAACTTCTTTGTACTCTCCTTCTTCCGTGAAGGGAAACTCCAAGGTAGCAAGAATATGAAGCCAGTCCTGCTCATCTTTTGGACATGGAATATATTTTTTTAAGGGCTTCTGGGTTGGGGGACAGATGGTGTCACCACGCAACAAGCTAGAGATAGCATCTAGGTCGACTGAGGTAATCTTCCAGCTATCCATTTCAATGCGTACAGCCTCAGTACGATTTCCTAAAAAGACTAGACCATTGCCCCAATCTTCAATGAGTCGTGCATTACGCATCCAGGGTCGGCCAAGCAATAGGTCATAGTCAACACCTTTCATGACTACAAATGTGACACAGAACTTAACACCAGCAATCTTCACCGGCCAATCCTTTAACACGCCCAAGGGTCGGACCTTAGAACCATCGGCGAACGGTGAGATTAAAGTGGACAGGCTCAATTGGAGGGTTGCCCCACATCTTAAGTACTGCTTGATTCACGATGCTGATACCAGCTCCAGTATCGATAATGCCTCTTCTCGTGGAATCACCAAGTGCTTCCACAGAGAGTACTGCATGTTGTTCAGCACCCTCCCAGAACGTAGCTACTCCAAGAGCTTCGAGGACGGGGGTAGGAGGGGGGCGAGGCAATGGATGTTGGGGATCGTCCTCAATAGGCTGGGTCTCGGTGCTTCCATCAATCCAAGTCTTGAATGTTGTCCAAATGGTAGGATTGTTCTTGAAGAGCATGCCCAATGGGATGAAACACTGGTAGAGGCTAAGGCAGCTAGCAACCCAGGGCCTACTTCCTGATACTGTAACTTCCTTGGCTGACCTTGGGCAAGTGGTTGTGCACCAAGGTCGGTAGCGGGTCGTCCAAAGGTGTTAGGGCCAATTGTTGAGGCCAAGGGAAGTATGCTATTGATGCCATGTGGTTGCAAATTATCCTTGGCTTCTTCAGCCCTAATCTCAGCTTGAGCCTCTTCCACCCAATTCTTTACTTTGCTAATCAACTCAAGTTGATACTCAGGATCGGGGTATTCACCTACTTTGGCTGAAGCAACCATTTCTATGTGTGGAGCAGACGTGGCTTGCTCACACTCGAGGCAACTACGGGAACTGAAGTCACCCCATCACTCTTGAGTTTGAGAGCAACACGCTTAGTTTTCTTCTTTGCATTCTTCTTTCCAATGATAGAGCCAGTAGCTAGAGATGGGCTAGGGATACTGACGCCACCCTGCTTAGCTTGTGCTCGGGTAATGGCATTAATCGGAATGGGAATCACATCCTCATCTTTCAGCATTTCTACTGCAAAGAGAGTCAAGGGAACAGTGGGAACAATAGCTTTGCTAGAGCTATCTTTCCGCTTCGGGCAATCGGAATACATGTGAGTGATTCCACACTCAGGACACCTTTGATCAGATTCGTTCTCCTTTGATTGTTCTTGTTTTTGCGGGCAATGTGTGGAGATGTCACCAGGTCCAGCAGGCAAGAGTCTCGCGGGGTTGTATCAAGCCGCGCCCTCGACCCCATCCCAACATCATGATCGGGATTGGTCTATAGTCCATGAGCACCACATTTCCTTCTTCGTCATAAGAGACAAATGGGTTGGTATAATCATCGTCCTCAACGGGCTCTTCAACATAGTGGACAAGGGGATCACTAGGTGGGTGAGTTATGATAGGGCCTGGAGGCCGTGGGATGCCGGATGGGTTAATGTCAGCTCGAGGAGCTACAGGTCTATGGTCAGGAGGAGCAGGAAGAGCCATCTACTGAGGTCTGGGGTATGGAAACCCACGATTTGCGTAGGGTGCAGCATAGGGAAGCCGCCTAGGTGCTCTACAAGTAGAAGCTTCGTGACCAAACCGCCTACAATTTGTGCAGGTCCTACTCTGTCGAGAGCATTCGGATGGCAAGTGATCACCGTCGCAATGTATGCACTGCACGTTTTGTTGGTACGGTCGAGGCTGCCTGAATGAGTCGATCATTTTTAAGAGCTCTTGCTGTTGTTTCATCACATCAGTCATGAGATGCTGAGTCTGGGTGTTTCCTATCTCAAGTTTGCCTCTACTAGATTGGGATTCAGATTCTAGGCTTTTTCCTTTCTTGTCGCGAGTTCTCTCCTCGTGTAGGTCTTCTATGCAGATTGCTTCATCTAAGACTCCATTGAGATTTGCTCAATCTAGCACGGAATTGCTAGCCAGTGCCTCATAGATCTTTTCATCACGGATACCCTTGATGAAAGCCTTCGTGACTGCTTTAGCAGCTGGTTTTTCAGCTAGTGGGATTCTCTTGTAGAGGCCTTTTAATCGAGACACATAGTCTCTCATGCTCTCTTCGTCGTGTTGTTCAATATTCATGAGTCGGACAATTAAATTGTCCCCGTAGCCTGCCTCGGCAAATCGCTTTATGAAGAGAGTCTTAAGAGCTGCGAAGGAAGCCTTCTCAACTGGATCGAGACCAGTAAACCAAGTACGACCCTTCTCACCCATGCAAAGCCCAAAGGCTTGAGCTTGCTTGGCATCGCCTATAAGGTTATTGGCCTCGCAAACTTGCTCAAATTGCTCTATGAAGTTGTATGGGTCGTCGCCAGCACGATACTTATCAATTTGCTTGGCCACTAGGGAAACTTTGGCTTGGTCTCGTTGGGCAGGTGTATTACCCATCCCAGTAAGCAGTGTTTGAGCCATGTGAGCTCCACAGTGAGCAAGTCGGTATGATCAAAGAGCCTGCGTTGGACGAGGTCCATTAAAGTATTAGTGGATGATCCTGATGTTCCAGCATTCAGCAACATGTGCTTGATCCCATCCAGTTCAGTTTTCATGTTCAAAAGTTCTTGCTTTGTGTCCATGGTGTGTTCGAGGATCTTGCTAAAAGTACTAGTTCCTTGGTCTTTGAGGATCATGAGTTTTTCCTCAAGGTCTGCTGGAGAGAGTCGAGCACGATCAAAGCGTGCAGCTATTTGGTAGCTATCCAAGGACTCTCGGACATCTTGTGGAAGAGAGTCTAAAAATGTTGCTTCATCCATTGTGAAGGTTGTTGGGACAGTAAGAGTCTCGGGGCTAGGGCTCCGCTCCCTAGGAGGAGAGAGGATCACCTTGCCGTTTTGCAAGCGCATACAACTAAATCAATGAGAGGTTAACCTAGGCCTTAGCAATGGTTCTCGGTGAATGATGGTTCAAATGTTTCAGAACGTCCGAATTGGTTGTTTTGTTGAGTTGTTGAGTGGGAGTGAAAAGTACCTGAAGGGTTCTCTCAATATTGGTCAAATACACACATTCTCTTCATCATTTCCATTTTTAAAGAAAAACACACGAAGTATGAAATCAAGATTTCTTCCTTTGAAATACAATGTGCATGGGGACAAGCAATTCCGCCAAGTATCACAACCAGGTCATGATGACAATATGGCAAGTAAGGACGGCACTTGATACCAATACTTAAAGCAAGAGGTTCAAATTTAGAATGTGAGTAAAACAAGTAGGAGTGAAGCTTAAGGCATAGGTTAAGAGACTATGGGTGGGAATGTCAGTGAGAGTTAAGAGAGGATGAGTGAGTAGGGATGAGTGAGAGATGAGTGTGGAGAAGTAAGTGGGGGATTAGTGAGAGAGGAGTATGAGTGAGGGGTGATTGGTGCAAGTGATAATTAGGGTTTGTGAGGGATTAGGGTTGGGGTGGTACTAGTGAGTGATAAGAGGTGGTGCGAGTGAATAAGGTGCTAGGTGGGTGTGAATGAGGTGGTGCGAATGAGGTGGTGCGAATGAGTATGACCTAGGTGGTGCGAATGAGGTGGTGCGAATGCGAATGAGGTGGTGCGAATGAGTGTGACCTAGGTGGTGCGAATGAGGTGGTGCAAATGCGAATGAGGTGGTGCGAATGAGTATGACCTAGGTGGTGCGAATGAGATGGTGTGAATGAGTATGACCTAGGTGGTGCGAATGAGGTGGTGCGAATGCGAATGAGGTGGTGCGAAAGAGTATGACCTAGGTGGTGCAAATGAGGTGGTGCGAATGCGAATGACCTAGGTGGTGCGAATGAGTGTGAACTAGGTGGTGCGAATGAGGTGGTGCGAATGCGAATGAGGTGGTGCAAATGAGTATGACCTAGGTGGTGCAAATGAGGTGGTGCGAATGAGTGTGACCTAGGTGGTGCGAATGAGGTGGTGCGAATGCGAATGAGGTGGTGCGAATGAGTGTGACCTAGGTGGTGCGAATGAGGTGGTGCGAATGCGAATGAGGTGGTGCGAATGAGTGTGACCTAGGTGGTGCGAATGAGGTGGTGCGAATGCAAATGAAGTGGTGCGAATGAGTGTGACCTAGGTGGTGCGAATGAGTGTAACCTAGTGCAAATGAGGTGGTGCGAGTTGTAAGATTGTGCAAACCCTAGGCGGTTCAAGGATGGTGGTGCGAGTAAGTGAGGTGGTGCGAGTTGATGTGTTAGAGCAAGGGTGAGAGTTATGTTTGATGGATGGGAGTGAGAGTTAGTTGTGATGCGTTCGCGGTTATGTGTGTGAGTGAGAGGATGGGGATGATGTATGGGAGTTAGGTTTGTGTGGGAGTGGAAGGGTAGGTGGTATGTGTGGGAGTTAGTGTTTTGATGATGTGCGGAAGTGAGACTTGGATGTTTGGGAGTGAGAATAATGGATGTTTGTGAGTGTCTATTTTAGTGCATGTGAGTAGGTATCTACGTGTGTTTTGTGCATATGTTAGTGGGTTTTGTGTTGCGTATTAATGTAAGTGTATATTATGTGTTTTGTGCGTGTGTGTTAGGGTGTGTGCGTTGAGTGAGAGTTTGAATGTGTGTATGAGTGAGTTTTATATGTTGGATTTGTGAGTGCGTGTGTGTGAGTGTGTGTTTTAGTGCGCATACATTAGTGTGTGAGAGTGCGAGGGTGAGTGTAACTAGTGATGTGGGTGTGAACATGGAAACGAGTGTTAAAGTGTGTGTGTATGTGTGATGAGTAAAATGGGTCTATATGAACGTGCTCTTAAATATAAGAAAAAGAAGCTTTTAAAAAAAGAAAAAGAGAAAACGAAAGAGAGAGAGGTAGAGAGAGAGAGAGAGGCGTGACCTGCCGAAAGGCACTAATAGAGAGAGAGAGAGAAACACCGTCAAGCTGCCGCCCCTATTGCGTGTTGTTCCGCCTTGCCACCTGCAGCTGAACTGCCGTCGCCAGCCAGAAGAAGCTGCCGCCCCTCCAGCTTTACACTACAGCTCACGTGGCAATCGTCCGTCACCCAGCGCGGCTGCAGCTACAAGAGAAAAGGACGCCGCCCCATCAGAGCTCTCCTCAACTGCAGTAGATGCTGCCCACGTATTGAAGCACATGTCGCCTTACAGGTGCCCTATAGTCGACGTCCAACCGGCATTCAAAGCTGGGAGCGCCCCACCCGCATTCCACAACAGCAGCAAGAAGCACTCAGCACACGACTGCTCGACATGTGGCCATAAACGCAAACAACTGCAGTGTCGACTAGGCTTATGACATGTGTGAATATGATGCTGAATGCTAGTAGCAAGGAGCCGACCTGCAAACACAAACACTGAGAGAGAGAGAGAGAGAGAGAGAAAGAGAGAAAGAATATATATATATCTCTTTCCTATTCCCCTACCGACCCTTCTAGCCGACTTCACTACTTATTCTCGTTAATCCGCTTCTCCTTCTCAACTGCTTCCACTTCCCTTCTCTCCTAGTCTTCTTCCTCAACTTCTCATATTCTCCTACGCTTCCTCTTCTTCGTACTCTTATCTTCTTCTATCCCCTTCTTCTTATTCTTCTTATTCACCTTCTTCTTCTTACTCTTGGAACAATTCTCTTCTTCTATCCCCTTCACCTTCTACTTACACCTCTTTTTCCCTTCATCTACCTCAGCTTCTTCCCCTCTTTCTTCCACTTCTATTATTCTTCTTCCTCACTCCTTCTTACTTTTTTCTTCTCTTGTTTTTCTATCCTCCTCTTCTTCTTCTTCTTCTATCGTTCTTCTATCTCAATCCTTGCATCTTCTTCTTCTTCTTCTTCTTCTTCTTCTTCTTCTTCTTGTATTCTTCTTCTCTTCTTCTTACTCTTCTTCTTCTAGCTCTCTTCCTCACTACCTCTTGCCCTTCCTTTTTCTCTATTTTACCCTTTTTTTCATCTATCTCTTCTTCTTCCCAACCATCTTCTATCTACTTCTTCTTGGCCTTCTTTGCTTTCTCCTTCCTCTACCTCACAAGCCAAGAACTTTAGAAGACGAGTACAAAGGCAAGCAGTATATTTGGTTAGATCTCAACCATAAACATGTATGTAACCAATGACAAAAGCAAGAATGATGAACCCTCATCTCCCAACGTTCCCACACAAGATGTCCAACAACAAGAAGAGCGCTTTGAGTTTTGAGTTTTGTGTTTTCTTGTATTTTTGTGTTTTTGAGTTTATGGTTCGTGTTTTCTTCTATTCTACCCTATTCCAATCTCAATCCAACAAACCGGTTCCTTCCGATTTGGTCCTTCCTAATCTAGCCGCATGGGTTTCGGAAGCTAGCCACAAACGCGGATGATCGGAACCACATCGATCCTATCCACGCCCATGCACAAGCCTCCTATTCCACCACACAGTGGGAGTGTGAGAACCTCGGCGGTTGCACCATCCTAGGTCCCGGCAATGGAACCAAATGTTGAGGCAAACGCACCAACAGTCGAGACTTTGGATGGACTTCTATTCTTTCAGAAGCTGCAACTCACGTTGGCGACAATCTCTCACCTTGTCTCTCACGCTCCACTGTAACTAACCAAGCATTCTCCTCTCCAACCCAAGGAACCAAGAACATAAGACTAGCTCGAGTTGTAGTGAACTCACCTAACTTACCTTTCAAAGGCTCGAAGATAGTTCCACGACCACGATCAACACAATCCGATGCCATCGCTCCTTCACATCCACCACCAAGCACACCAACGAGTCGAAGAGCTAGTAGAGACAACGAGAAAAGCAAGAAGACGATGAAGAGCTTCACCTTCCCTCAGTCCCTCGCTCAACACACCTCTCACTCTCTCCCTCTCAGTCACTCTCAACACAATGGAAGCAAGATGATAGAATAGAAAGATTGAATGGTTGCACTAACAGAGCTTCCGCAGCATGAATGTGCCAAAAGGGGTCAATACAACTGAGATCTCCCACCCTTATATAGACATAGAATTAGGGTTAGGGTTGGGCCCCTCTCTTTTAGGGTTAGGGTTAGGCTTTGCGCCCCTTTTGCATTTAGGGTTTCCACAACTGTGAATTAGGGTTTGCACCCTCTTTGGGCATCCTACCCACATAGTGGGCTTTAGGCTGGTCAATCCTTGAAACATGCTTGAACCTTAGCCTAAATAGACCAAGCCTACACTATTCTAATCACAATTACATGTGCGCAACACATGCGGGTGCGACAAATACAACTACGGGTGATAAATACAATGTGCACGGGAGTGAGCCCGGCTCTCACAAAATAATACAACCATGATAGTCTGATGATGTCCATGAGTAAAAAGTAATACATAAGTGCCCAAAGTAATACAATGAAGCTCCACAAAATAGTAATCCACCAAAAAATAGTATCCAGCACTTGCGCTTTCTGCAGCCTTCTCAAAATACCGTTAACACCTTGGAAAGAAGGGATATAACCACTATGAAAACTCCTATTGGACTTGTCAGGATGTGTACCTTGCCTCAAGGTGCCACTAATTCTGTTGCGCATATAATGAATGCCATGCATAAGGTCCTTCGTGAGTATATACCTCAGCTTACCATGCCTTTCTTGGATGATGTGCCCATTAAGGGGTGTGTAGAAGAAGAGAAGAATGAGAGTCTAAATGAGCAGGGATGCAGATACTTTGTGGCTGATCATATTTCAGCTTGTAAAAAGGTTTTGGCCAGGTTAGAAGAAGTGAACTTGACACTATTAGGGCAGAAATCTATTTTTGGAGTAAATGAGATTGTCATTGTTGGACATATGTGTGGGTATTATGGCATGAAACCTTCACCTGTGAAGGTGGATGCTATAGACAAGATTATGGAGTATTGTTCTACGACCTCAGAGGTACGGAGATTCATTGGAGCCTGTGTGTTTTACATGATTTGAATACCCCATTTTGCACACATAGCAGATTGTTTATATCAGCTGCTTTGAAAGGGGCAGAAATTTTATTAGGACAAGAGCCACACTAGAGCCATGTGAAAATTGAAGAAGTTATTGCAGATTGCTCCTACTATCAGGAAAGCAAATTATAATTGCAGAAGGCCTATTGTATTGATAGTTGACACTAGTCCAATTGGCATAGGTTGGGCTATGGGTCAAGATGATGCAGATGGAAACAGGTACACCATTCGGTTTGGGGCGAAAGTCCTAAATGAGAGACAGAGGAGGTATCCGCAAATCAAGAGGGAATTACTGGGAATTGTTACAGCTCTCAAATGTGACAAGGAGTATTTTATTGAGCCCCAGTTGTGGTAGAGACAGATTGTTTGCCATTGATAGGTATGATTGCGAGTTGCTCTACTACGGATATAGCTATGCTGAGATGGATTGCATACATCAAGTCATTAAATCCAGAATTTAAACACATAGCAGGGAAGGATAATCCAGTGGTGGATATGTTGTCTAGAGACAAATATGATGATGAGAAGACACTACTTGTTGCAGAAGAGGATGATGTAGAAATTTCAGCCGCTATGGTTGATCATGTTTGCCATGTCTGTGATATTGTGGCTTTCATAGAAGAACTCTATGTTGGAGATTGGTTGCAGATTGGCAAGTACCTTAGTACACTAAGCAAAAGAGATGAATAGACAGATAAAGAGTTCAAGAATATCAGAAGAAAAGCCTATGGTTATTTTCTCAAGGACGGATTTCTTTGGAAGCACCCGAAGAAAAGAGGTGGATTGCCCTTGCGGGTTGTTTGCAATAAAGAGACTCAGTTTACAGGTGATGAGAGAGTTTCATGAGAGTCCTTGGGCTGGTCATAGAGGAGTGTGGGCTACTTATGAGAAAATAAAGGAAAAATATTGGTGGAAAGGCATGTATAGAAATGTTTCTCGCTTTGTAGAGACTTGCAGAGACTGTCAGATGTATTTCGTAGTCCGTCATCGAGATGAGCTTCATCCGACCTTCTGCTATGCATTCATTATAAGTAGGTAGTTGATTTGGTTACTATGTTGATGGGTCTATGGCAGATGAGATATATTGTATTGGCTAGAGAGGATCTTACTAATCATGTTGAGGGCAGAACTTTGAGAATGAAGACCACTAGTGCAGTGTATAAATTATTATTGGAAGAATTTTTTTGCAGGTATGGCTGTGTGGGTAAGATCACTGCTGATCGCATTGAATTAGATGCAGATGAAGCTAGGGAGTTTTTCTCTCAACTAGGAATCAAGTTAGCTCTAACCAGAGCATACAATCTAGAGGAAAATGGAAAGAGTGAAAGAGGGCATCCGCCGTCAATAGTGAAAGCATTAGCCAAAGCATGCAGAGGACGGATTGGAGAACGGTCGAGACTTCTACCATTTGCTTTATGGGCTAATCGTACGACTCACACTGTTACCACAGGATATATGCCCGTAGGGTTGATGTATGGTCAGAAACCGGTTATGCCAACTGAGACTTGTGCTTTGACTTGGTCATTTTTACCTTGGCACGAGGATTTGACGAGAGAGGAGCTCTTAGCTCTTCGGATCCAGTAGTTGGAGAGAAGACCAGAGGATATTCAGCTAGCTATTGACAGGTTGAACGTTGCTAGACTTAGAAATAAGGACAAGTTTGACAGCAGGAATCGCTTGCGGCCTAGAGCAATAGAAGAGGGAGATTGGGTATTAGTCTTTGATAGCAGCCTTGAAAATCAGCATACTGCACTTCGAAAGATGGTGAAAAGATGGTTTGGGCCGTACATAGTCAGACATGTCTTTGATAATGCAACATATGAGCTGACAGAATTGGATGGGACAGTGCTTAGAGTGCCTATTGCAGGAAAAAGAATCAAGATTTTCAAGAAAAGAGATGATGAGGATTATGCATTGGAAGAATTTGTAAGAGAAGAGCAACGAGAAGAAATTCCAGTAGAAGAGACAGATGATATGACAGATAACCTTGCTGATATACCGGAAATAGGCAATGAAGAGATTGATCTGTACGTGGATCTTGACGATAATGATCATGGGTAGTTGGCCCATCCGAAGGATGCACAGGATTAGAGGGGGTGGATGTCGTACTGGTGCGCATCCGAGGTGTGGAATCCACCAAAAAATTGTGTGTGTGACATTTGTTACTTTATACATACTTAGTCGTTGTGTTTGCATTTTGTTCTACGTGGGCAGTATAGTGGGGTTGGAGAGGGGGTTGGAGCAAGAGGAACTTATCTATAATGCTCTAGTTGGCATGTATTCCAAGTATGGAAACCTACCAGATGTGCATGTTCTTTTTTATACACTACTCAATCGAGATGTTGTGACATGGAGCTCTTTGATTGGAGGATATACCCAACAAGAACACATTCAGGAGGCTTTGCAACTGTTCGATCGCATGAGTGATCTAGGTTGTGAGCCTGCTAGTTTCACGCACAATTGTGTTATTGACTTTCTCATCAAGGCACAAAGATTTGATGATGCATTGGAAATGTACAATAAAATGCAGAAAGTAGAAATGCATCCAGATAGTCTCACTGTGGGTATGGTTACTCTTGGACTATGCAAAGCCAATAAAGTAGATGATGCTATAAAGTTGGTTATTGACATAGCTGGAAAGGCAAGGACTGTTGATTCTTTGAGTGTGAATGGTCTGGTCGGGTCTTTATGCAAAGCAGGGAGAGTCTTGGATGCTCATACATTTGTTGGTACGATGAAAGGCTTTGGCATTTCGCTTGATGAAGTGACATATAACAAACTGATGTATGGCCTGTGTAAACAAAATAATGTGGATGAGGCTCTCAATCTTTTTGATAAAATGTTACAGGATTCAATTCCACCTAGCACAGTTACTTACAACATACTACTGGATGGTTTATGTAAGCAGGCACGAATGATGGAGAGCTTTGCACACCTTACCCTATTGTATTCAATGATGAAGATCATGAACATGATAAGGGATAGATTGCTATGTATTCAGGCCTGAATTTTAAGCGATTCCAGGTACTTTTAAGTTAGAAAATGGGCATGCCAGCAAATCAGATGACAATAGTGCTGGTCTGTAAAGAAAAATCATCCAAGTACCATAGGTTACCAATCCATGACCATATAAATTTCAATAGAATATTGATTCAGCACAATCCAATGTGGGAAAAGGATTGCTATTGTGGGGGGGCTGCTTTTCTGTATGAAAAGTGGCGTATTGATGCAGAAGAGCCATATTGGGGGGAGATGTTTTTTTTTTGGGGATCGAATGCTGGGGGAGGAGCCATACTATAGTCCGAGCTGATCTCGACACGGTTTATGATGGAGTGAAGGCTTGCAAATACGAGGGCAAGGCGGCTTCTTCGGCTTCCTGATTGGCACAGCTTCTTCATTCCCTGATCTCTACTTCAACAGTGCAACTATAAATAAATACTTGGAAGACTATGAACGGGCCTTGAAAGGATTCAAAGCAGCTAGTATGAGGGATCCTGGGCTTCATGCCAAACAACAAGTTGAGGAGTTAGTGAACTTATTAGCCAAGTTGGATGATTCAGTACCAATAAGGTTCTTTTTTGTGACAGACTCAGAAGGAAACTTCTTTGTTCTTTCTGTGTAGGCCTTGTGTGATGGAATGATAAAGAAAGGTGACTCTGTGACATTATTTAAACCATTCTTCCATTGTATCCATGTTTCATGGGAAGACAAGGTGTATGAATACTCCAGTTTTCGAGTAGATTTTCCACAGCAGATTCACTTGAATGGGCGTCTAACCTCTCTGCAAGATGCAGAGTTTTCTACCATCCGGGCAGAACATGTTCCTCCCTGAGCAGCAATGTCAACTTTTGAATTCTATCACCACACTTCAACTGGTTAGATGACAAAAGCAAACAGTATCTCTAGATGCTTGTGTACATAGCCAATACTGAACATATCATAGCAACATGTAACTAGACACTATGCATTGTGGCTCTTACATGTCAGTTTTTCACGTCCTATTTAATTTAGTTGTGTAGAAGAAAGGAAAATGTTAATCATTGTTGATGTGACCAGAGATGCCAATGTTTCACGCTGATAGCAACATACGTCAAAGTGAAGGCTTGATGAAGCTGTGAATTTTTGCGAGGTGGTGCTGAAGACAGAACAGTCAAGTTGTGTTGATGGTTATGAGGAGAACTCGGCACCTTGTGATCACCTCTGTATGATGAATCAGGATGTCAAATATAGATACTACATGATTCTGGCCATGATAAGACTAATCTGTTGCAGCCCTTGTTGGGAATCTTTTACCTGTCTTTACGGTGCCAGAGAGCTTTCTGGAGGCAAACCTAGCCTTCAACAGAGTCATGGAACCTTGAAATAAAGCAGTACCATAGTGTATGTCATACTTGTGCAGGGTCAAATAACTATTGATCAGAAACTAGACTTTGATTACTGGAACTGGTGGTGCTTGGATTCAATAGCTCTTCAGGCTGTGAACAGTAGGTTTTTTGAACATGTATCTGCTTGTTCATTACATCACTTTGACATTATGTATACGCATGGTTTTGGACACACCTAAGCATCTTCTTAGCAGGATTCATCGTTCAAAGCTTCAATTGAGAATAAGCTGCACTGCGCAGTCTAGAATTGGTCTTCTTCTTTTGGGAAATCTCTCAGGTGCATGTTAAATCAACCATCTTTGCATTCAATATGAAGAGTCTGGAGTTTACCACTGCATAGCCTGATCTCGCTTTATTGATCTTCTATCTTGGAATTTCTCAAGAACCTCTGTGGTCCCGACTTTGCTTTCGAAAACCCTTCGACACCAGTTCTTTAAAAACCCGAGGAGGCTTGTGGGAATGGGACTTATGGAAGCGCCCCCCCCCAGAAGCTGTGGGAATGGGACTTATGGAAGTCCCCCCCTTAGAAGGTGTGGGAATGGAACTTATGGAAGCCCCCCCTTAGAAGCTTAATAAGAAGGTTCTAAGAAGCTTCTAATGTATACAGAAAATGTGACGGAAGGAAATGATTGGGGAGAAGGGTGACGGCGTCGAATTTGAAGGAGGCGAGGATGAAGATGATGACTACGACGTTGAGTGTGGCGCCTGGCACAAGCGGCAATGGCGGATGGGGGTTGCCGTTGATGGCAACCTTCCTTTAGCAGCACGGCCACCTCATTCCTCCCCTTCCCTTTGAATGATGGCATGGCAGCCTACCCTCTCTTCTCCCTGATCCTTTTTCCCTTGTGCCCCACTAAGGGGTGTTTTTATAGCCTTGGGGGGGGGGGGGGGGGGGGGGGGGGGGGAAGGGAAGCCACCACGTGGCTGGTGCATGGCTCTCCCCCCATACACCAACTTCACCTCATCACCTCCTTCTCCCACTCCCTCCCCTCCAGCCATCCATCGGCTGGGGGAATTAGTAAAAAAATTTGCTTTATTTGCATCATTATCCATTTTTCCCCCTTCAAATAGGGTGTCTCCCTGTGGCTTTCATAGTCTTAAACCCCGGCCTCGATTTCACAAAGCGAACGCCTCATTTTTGCACGTGCGGGGTACGGATTAAGCTGCCGGTAATTACAATGCGGGAGATAACCTTGCACAAGTTTTACGCAGCGTGCGGGGAGTCAAGTTCAACAATATTTTTGAGCGGAAATATTACAATCTTAGTACTATTTGTAGGTTTATATATTTTGTTGCTCTCTTGCACCTCTACATGTATATATACGAATAGTACAAAAAATCATTTATAAAAAAATATCATTGATATAAGGAAAACAACAAATATGGCATTGCATATTATGTACTAGTGCGTAAGATTGCAATTCTATACTTTATGCATAGGCATAGTGTCTAGATAGAGTTCGTTCATAGATAAGTAATTCCAAAATAGAATCAAAAGGATATAACATTGATATAGAGAATACGAGCACATGTAAACATTGCAAGAACAAAGAAGAATGATAAGAGAGATAGATATTGATAAAACATTGATGTAGAGAAGAATAATAGATACAAACATTGCTAAACCAAAGAAGAATGGAAAGAGATATAGCTCTTGATATTATATTTCTTGCTTTGCAACAATTATAGATTTCTCTATTTTTGCCTTTAGAAATAAGAAAAGAAAAACAAGAATAGTAAAAAGATAAATCAAGGTGAAGAGAGATAAAGAGAATGGGATGAATAGAAAAAGAAACTCACCTTATGTGTGGAGAAGAAGAGTAGGTCAACCCTAATTATTTCATCATCGATACCAAAAAATGAGGTTAAAAAGTGAAAATAACTAATAGAGGACTCAAATATTTATAGGTACTCATTGTGCATTTATCAATGTGTGAAAGTATGAGGATATTTTTGTGCTAGCAAGCATATTTACATGTACATGAAATGAGAATTTTTGCACGTTAAATTCACATTCAAATTGTGGCATAATTCATTCAACAGTTTAGGATATAAAAATATTTGATACCATTTTCATGGAGATGATACACTCAGCATACCCATAAGTTTTCTTAAGGTTTGAGAAACAGCCACCCATATATATGGACTGTATACTCTTACATCACATACACACACACACACACATACACACACACCAACCTAAAGAGAATCAAGTGGTTGGAGGACCTGAAGATCATAAAGCTGTTCATTTTTGTTGAGGCTCACGTAAACACAACTTTACATGTCGAAGATCGGAGGGTCGAGCTAAACTCATATGTATACGAGGAAGTGACCCGCATAATCCCCGTCGATAGGATCAAGGTGTTGGGATGCTATGAGAAGAATGGGTACCAAAGAAAAGGATACCCTAATCTTACGATGACATATCGATTCCTAAAGTTCCATGACCCAAATCCATACTATTATCTAGTTCCAGTAGCTAAATGTAACACAACATTATTCTCCCCGAACTAATATACCAGTTGCTCTACCATCCCAAGAAATATTGTACTCCAAAAGGGCTATGCCCATATGAATGAAATAAGACTTCTTTTTATCAATGTTTGGCCTGTCTATGAGAATTGATAAAAAGTTAAGTGGCTAGGTTTCTTGGCCGAAAGCTAAATTGGGTATAAAAATATAATCATAACGATTAGCGAGTGGTTAACGTTAAGAATCCTCTACCCAGGCACAACCCCACGTACAGATTCCCAATCCGACCCCTACATCAAGTACAGACGTGATTCAGGAGAAGAAGTTTCTTCTCAAGCAGATCAAGCCACCATAATTTTACGGGAAAGGAAGGACTGTCCAAGCTGATGCTGAGATTTGGATAGAGTCCATGGAAGATTACTTTGAAGCGATCGGTACTGCACCTGCCAACCAGGCAATGCTCGCCAAGCTGAAGCTCACCGACGAAGCCAGGCTTTGGTGGAAGCAATGGTGCAGAGATCAAGGGATCTCGGAAGGATCCGTTGTCGAAGGGTTTTTGAAAGCAAAGTCGTAACCACAGAGGTCCTTGAGAAATTCCAAGACGGAAGATCAAGCGAAGCAAATAATCAAGACGAATATGATGCCATGGTTTAAGTGTATTACAATTTTTGGTTCAAGTACAAGCGGCAAGACGGATCAATCAAGAGAATCAATCCTCTCAAGAAAACCACATCAAGTTATAAATCAGAATACAAGAGCATCAAATATGTCATCCAATCTTCAAGAGAATGTCTTCAAAATAGACTCTTCTTCAGCTGATGGGTCAGCTAGTATGGGTCTTGAGTGCAGCGCTAAAGTCAGTGCCATTGGAACTCGCCCAAGTTTCAATCTTTTACCTTTTACACCGCTGGTTTTCATCTGATCTACCATTCTGAAATTTTCCTGATGTCCTGCTAGCCGGGAGTACCTTGCCATCATCAGTTACAGAAACATCTGGTATTTTCAAATGTGCAAGAGCTGGAAGGTTGTGGTAAGAATTCTGCTCTCAGAACCCTTCACTCTCTGCTTTCTATCTTACTGTTGCCTCAGTTACTATGGTGAAGCTGAAGTCTTACTTATTTCCATGAAGGCTCTTTCCCTCTTGCTTGCAGATCATAACCTCTGTGTTCCATGCGGTTGAGTAGATCATCACCTTTGCGTGGGTCACTTGCAGTCACTTACCACCTCATTTCATAATTAGATTGGTTGAAGTTCATGAACTATCGATGGATGCTCAGTCTAAGGTTGCAGTCATCAGATTGTTGCAAACAACTGCCTGCGCAACTCTTTGTCTGGGTTGACTACTAATGATATCGATGGCGTCTCTCTGAGTCTCTGTAAGCCATAGTTTTGGGAATCCCTACAGCCATGGACTGACATTCCACATTTACATTTAGATTTGGCGGCACCTCATACCTTGTATGCTCATGCAGGACAAGTGATAGATTGTAGTGCTAGTTAAATGACAACTGTGGAGCTCACAATCCTTGTCCCAGTTGTATTCAGCACTCTGTGAAGCATCAAGATTTCAGTGAAGCTTCCCACTCAAGGCTTCCAATACTGCAATCGTGCCACTCCATCGTTTATCCTGCTTCCTCTCATGCGAAGTACGTTGGGCACCATGTTGTCAGCACATCACTACAGATGTTGGGTTCAACAAAGTAGAAGCTTGTGCCATCTGGCTATTCCTTTTCCCAAGTTGATGCTCTCTTTCTCTCTCTTGCAACCCACTTTGCTTTCTCCAAAGACGAGGATAGTGTCACTCCATCACACGCTCTTGATTTATAAAAGTGGTGTTGTAATCATCACTCTGAGGCTTCTGCAGAGTCAATCGTCCTCGCTACTTCCAAAACCACATTTTCCATATTCTTTCCAAACCTGTCCTCCGTCTCTGCGTCTCTCATGTATTACTTTGTGTTGCCTTTGAGACCATGTAGCTTGTACAATCTTGTCCTTCAAGTCAAAGGCCTCCTTTGAGAGCCATCTGGGAGGCTCAGACTGTTTCCAACAGCAGGTAATGAATCACCATACACACTTCTAAACTCTTCATCAGTGTCTGATCCCGAGAGAGACATGCCAATCCCATATCTTCCTCACTTGTCAGCACAGTGTGATTCTCCCCTAGCATTCCATCCCCAAAAAAAACATCTCCCCCCTCTTTTTGCACACAACACGCAGCTTTTTCCATACAGAAAAGTGCCCCCCCTTCTTTTCCTCTTTGGCTTTTTTAGAGAAACAGAAAAATAGCAATCCTTTTCCCACATTGGATTCAGCTGAATCAATACGCTATTGAAATTTATATGGTCATGGATAGGTAACCTGTGGTACTTGGATGATTTTTCTTTAGAGACCAGCACTACTGCCATCTGATTTGCTGGAATGCCCGTTTTCTGACTTAAAAGTACCTGGAATCGCTTAAAATTCAGGCTTGAATACGCAGCAATCTATTCCTTATCATGTTCATGATCTCCATCATGGAATACAACAGGGTAAGGTGTGGCAAAGCTCTCCATCATTCGTGCCTGCTTACATAAACCATCCAGTAGTATGTTGTAAGTAATTGTGCTAGGTGGAATTGAATCCTGTAACATTTTATCAAAAAGACCGAGAGCCTCATCCACATTATTTTGTTTACACAAGCCAGACATCAGTTTGTTATATGTCACTTCATCAGGAGAAATGTCAAAGCCTTTCATCTTACCAACAAATGTATGCGCATCCAAGACTCTCCCTGCTTTGCATAAACACCCAACCAGACCATTCATAGTCAAAGAATCAACAATCCCTGCCTTTCCAGCTATGTCAATAACCAACTTTATAGCATCATCTACTTTATTGGCTTTGCATAGTCCAAGAGTAACCATACCCACAGTGAGACTATCTGGATGCATTTCTACTTTTTGCATTTTGTTGTACATTTCCAATGCATCATCAAATCTTTGTGCCTTGATGAGAAAGTCAATAACACAATTGTATGTGAAGCTAGCAGGCTCACAACCTAGATCACTCATGCGATCAAACAGTTGCAAAGCCTCCTCAATCAAACCTTCTACAGCCATCGATTGCAACACAAATGTGAATGTTTTAGCATTGATTGAGCAGTGCTCTGTCTTCATCTCTTTAAGCAGCTGGTCTACATTTTTTCAAATAAAATGCATGTGTCCTCAAGACTACCTAAACTAGCATACATGTTCATCAAGGAGCTACCAAGAAATGAATCTGCTTCCTAGCCAGTCAAAATGATTTGGGCATGAAGTTCTCTTCCCTTGTCTAGGTAATCTGGACTTAAAAATGCTTTCAAGATGCAAGAGAATGTCACAAGATCTAGTTCTATGCCTTCTTTTTGCATTTCTTCAAAAAGATCCAAAGCCTCCTGAATGTGTTCTTGTTGGGTATATCCTCCAATCAAAGAACTCCATGTCACAACATCTCGATTGGGTAGTGTATCAAAAATAACATGCGCATCTAGTAGGCTTCCATACTTGGCATACATGCCAACTAGAGCATTACAGATAAATTCCTCTTGCTCCAACCCCCTCTCCACTATACTGCCCACGCAGAACAATATGCAAACACAATGACTAAGTATGCACAAAGTAACAAATGTCACACACACAAACTTTTTGGTGGATTCCACACCTCGGATGCGCAAAAGCACGACATCCATCCCCTCTGATCCTGCACATCCTCCGAATGGGCCAACTACCCATGATCATTGTCATCAAGATCCATGAACAGATCAATCTCTTCATTGACTATTTTCGGTATATCAGCAAGGTTATCCGTCATATCATCTGTATCTTCTTGTTGGTCTTCTCTTACAAATTCTTCCAATACATAGTCCTCATCATCTCTTTTCTTGAAAATCTTGATTCTTTTTCTTGCAATGGGCACTCTAAGCATTGTCCCATCCAATTCTATCAACTCATATGTTGCATTATCAAAGACATGTCTGACTATGTACGGCCCAAACCATCTTTTCACCATCTTCCGAAGTGCAGTATGCTGATTTTCAAGGCTGCTATCAAAGACTAATACCCAGTCTCTCTCTTCTATTGCTCTAGGCCGCAAGCGATGCCTGTTGTCAAACATGTCATTATTTCTAAGTCTAGCAACCTTCAACCTTTCAATAGCTAGCTGAATATCCTTTGGTATTCTCTCCAACTGTCGGATCTGAAGAGCTAAGAGCTCCTCTCTTGTCAAATCCTTCTGCCAAGGTAAAAGTAACCAAGTCAAAGCACAAGTCTCAGTCGGCATAACCGATTTCTGACCATACATCAGCTCTGCGGGCATATATCGGATTGGATTGGGTAAGAAGACACCCTAAACCCTGCTTCTTGTCCAATCATAATTCCTTGACCAGAAAACACCGTTCAATGGGTGAATTGATCCCTTGGAATAGATGCGACACTTGTGCAACAAATTGCAACGTTGCATGGTCTTGTGGTTTGATCACAAGAGAGTTGCCATTCCTTGGAATGAGATTGGCATGTTCTTGCACAAGTTTAATTTGCAAGAGAATGATTAGTCATCCTGCTATATCACCTTTCTTGGGAAAAATTGCCAAGTTAAGGGAAATTAGGTATTTGCTTGGAAGCAAAGAATCAATCAATAATTTGGAGCGACATGGTCGCCAAGATTTACTGTTAATAAAACCTAAGTTATTGGTTTAGTTGGGTTAATAGGGTATGGCCCTAACCCAAGGACAAAAGGTTGAACAAACAAACCCTTGGGGATCTTGCCAAGTCATAATTAATCCCGGATCGAATGTTGGATGCATTCGGAGAGAAAGATTCACTCCTTAGCAGTTGGCCAAATAAATAACCATTGGAATTGATTTTTCTTGTAACAGTTTAGGAGCACTGTTTGCATTGTTTGCTCAAGGAACTAAAGGATGGAAAGATATTTAATGCTTTAGGTTGAAGGCCTAAAGGTAGAGGCAGCTTCAGTTACCCCCGACAGTCTGCCTGACCCTAACCAAGGGGGTTGTTAGCCGCGCCAGGAACGTGGACCGAGCCCGCTGCGTGAGGTCTCTCCGTTGAGCGCTACTTGGAGCAAGAGAACGCTTGGGTGCCAGCGGGGGCTCTGGCCGTAAATCCCTTGCCTTCTGGGCATGCACAAGAGGCCAATGTGGCTCGGGATTGGATCTCGAGGCCCGCATACTAGTCTACGGGCGGAATCTTGGATTAGTAATCCCTGTGGATTGCTGGATAGCCTTCGAGCGGATTATGGATTTCCTTTGAGTGGATTATGGATTAGCCTACGGGCTGGATTTTATGGATGTATTCCAAAGATAAGTAAGATAACCTGTTGAAAAGGAACTTATTTGACATTGTTTTTCTATGTCAAGTGCTAAGATTACATGAAGGAACCAATGTCTAACTGGCTAATTAAGGAAGCTGTTTTATGCGTGTCTAACTAAATGTGGTAGGTAATTAGACAACAAAAGCAGCCGTGAGGAAAGTGCGGTGGATGTGGCCATGAGTCTGTCCTATGGATGGGTGGTCTTGGTTGGCCGGGAACTTTTCTCAAGTAAAATGGACAGCATGGAACTTTCCTCAAAGGAAATGAACAGCAGGCAACGCTAACCTAGTGTTCAGGTTACTAGAATCCCGATTTATGCTGTTTTAGGGAAACGAAATGGGACTATTCTTTATGGGCAGAGAGGTCAAGCTTTGCATCCCTCTCGTTTCCCATTCTCCTTCAACCAAGTGTAGCATAAATCTGCTTCGACCCTGACATTTCTGCGTAGAGTAGTTCGCCTGGGGTTCGAGGCTAGCTACTCTCTAGATATTTGACCAATAGGGAAACTCTGATTCAGGTCGGTCCTAAGTGGGAACGGCCAGAATACTTCCGCTATGTGGCAAACACGGAAAGACCTAGATCGAAAACCCCATAATATTCCATGGGAGTGCCTGGCGGAGCTTTCTAGACCCTCTTTCCGATGCGCTGCTAAGACGTGTCTTACATGCAAATAGGTGGACATGTTACAATAATCGTCAAAAAATTACAGAGTACACGCCTTTTTAGACGCGCAGTTACACGCGTCTATCGACGCAGAATATGAATATATCTACTTTTTTATAAATATGATTATATATTTACGGAGCGCGTCAATACGCGCGTCTATATGCGCATGTAGTTTTCATTATAAGCGCGCTTGTAGATGCAAAATTTTAGAGGCGCTAGTAGGCACAGTAATAAACGCGCCCGACATTTTTAAACACAATTCAAATATTGCATCTACAAGCGCGTCTATGGAGCCTTTTTTTTGTAGTGGTATGAGTAACCGCATGTAAAAACAAGACTTAGGACTAGGACTTAGGAGCATATCCACATTGTGCCTCTTCTATGGACATCTCTATATATAGTCAGAACAATCTTTATAGTTAACTGGGTGAGATAGAAGCATTGCATGAAAGATTGATTTCTCTTGCGCAGCTTAATGAATTCAATTGCAGGCTTTATTACATCAAGAGGTAGGGAAGAAGAGAATGAAAGCACTTCATGACCTTCAGGCTAAGAAATATAAACTTGTGAAAGGCCATTTAGTGATGTAATATGATGCTCATTGTGAGCTATTTCTTGGTAAACTAGAACCCAAATGGGATAGCCCATATAAAATTGTACATGTAGGCGAGAATGGCTCTACAAACCTTTTAGCAAATTTGCAAGAATTAGAGTTTAAAAATAAAGTTAACTTTAATAAGTTGAAGCCTTGCTACGTTGTCATATTGCTGCGCATTCGAGATGTGAAATCCACCCAAAAGTTGTGTGTGTGATTTGATACTTTGTACATACTTAGTCGTTATATTTTCTCTTTTATTTTACGTTAGTAATATAGTGAAGAGGGGTTTGAAGCAAGAGGAACCATTGATTTCTTACAGCTTGAAGCAAGCAGGGCTCTCTCCTTGTGTATGCTAACCAGTACCCATCATACCAGGTTCTCTCACTTCGAGAGCTGGGCATGCACAACAGCAACAGAGACATGTAAATGACAACACCAGCTTCTCCCTTCCATCATCAAAGCTTTCACATTTCTGTCCACCCATCATGATGAACAATCCCAGATTCATCAAGTGTGTGACTGTGGGAGATGGGGCAGTAGGCAAGACCTGCCTTCTTGTTTGACAATTTCAGTGCCAATGTTATTGTCGATGGATTTACCATCAACCTTGGACTCTGGGATACAGCAGGCCAAGAAGATTATAACAGATTGCAGCCTCTGAGCTATAGAGGAGCAGATGTATTTCTTCTAGCTTTTTCTCTGACTAGAAAGGCAAGCTATGAGAACATTATTTTAAAAAAATGGATTCCTGAATTGACATATTAAGCACCTGGAGTTCCTGTTATTCTTGTTGGAACCAAACTTGATCTAAGAGATGACAAACAATTCTTTATGGACCATCCTGGTGGTGTCCCTATTAGCACTGCTCTTGGAGAGGAACTTTAGAAGCATATAGAAGCTGCTATCTATATTGAATGTAGTTCAAAAACACAACAGAATGTGAAGGCTGTTTTTGATGCTATAATCAAGGTTGTAGCCTACAACCTCCAAGGCAAAGGAAGAGGAAAAAGAAAATCGTATCAGAAAAATTGTGGGGTTATGTAATAGATATGCTCATACGGGCATTTGGAAACATCAGAGTTTCTCTAAACATATGTCGTGGCAGTCAAGTCATACTACATTTTGGTATAATGCTTCTCCCAGGCTGAAATAGTCTTCTACTGTATGATGCTGACACTCGATTGGTGACCTTAAGTTATGTGTACACCATTCGCACGGTTCACTATGGAAGTAGTCTGAAGAGTTGTGAGCAGCATTGCTTTTCAGATAACCGATGGCTCTAAACTTCTAACTGAAGATTAGGCGAATGCAAAAGGAAAGTGAGCGCAAGCTGTCGAATCTGCAGCTATGGATCTTGACCAGATTCAAAATGGGGAGTACATCATCTCTGCAGGGTATGATTGCAATCTGCAAACCATAAAAACTGAAAGGGATGCTGTAGATGATAAAATGTGGAAAGTACATCAGACAGCCGAAAATGAGCCGGATCTTGCCGTTGATAAAGTAATGTTTGAGAAGACCACTCAGTGGGGCATGTTTTCAGAATTACGAAAAGAAAAGCAGGAACCTGTCAAACAAGAGCTAAAAGGGGAGGACGCAAGCAATGGTGGGGGGGAAGAGATTTCAGAGGAGAAAAAGCAAAGGAGACGGATATATGTCGACCTTTTTATGTGAGATGCTGATCAGAATCACGAAGGGGGGGAATGCAATCAACAATTGAAGAAGAAAGTCATCATTCGAATGGGCCGCTGGATCGATTTCAAGGATGATTACAAGACCATGGATCTTCACGGAGAGCGTCTGTTGGTGGGAGGCTAGGTGCTGTCCATGGGCATTGACAACTACAACAAAGAGTGCCACAGCATCGTTATGCGTTACAGCAAAGAGTGGGAGAAAGTCATCGACTAGTTGCAACTTTGGAACAGATTGACAAAGAGGAAGCTGTGAGTTAACTCAGAGAAAAGACAAACAATACCAAGGAACAATTTCTGCTACTGCAGGGATCTTGGATGTTACGAATGGACCTTGCCTATTGCCAGAGAATAAGCTAGTTGGAGGATCTTTGTTTGAACTAGAGCGTGACAGACTTCTAAAAGTGCAGGAAGAAACTAGAAGACAGAATTTCTTAATGCAATCTAGGGAGGGGCTCTTGGAAGGCACGCCCATGGCTGTTGCTGGCCCTGCTGATGCTTTTCTATCCTTTGTATGCATCAGTCCAGGCCATCGAAAGTGAGTCGAAAGAAGATGGTCAACAGTGGCTCACATATTGGATCCTGTACTCTTTCTTGACCTTTGCCGAGATTGTGGCAGCCCCTATTTTTGCTTGGATAGCCTTTCCTTACACAAATATCACTTATCTACCTGGATATGCTGAATGTATACAGGATGTACAGTGAATTCATATCAAGTAACATAGTGACAGAGAGTTTAGACCAGACCATGACTGGTTCTAAACACTTATGATATTGACAACTGCACTTTTCAATAAGCCAGCCTTCAGAAGCCTTGTATACAAAGGTCTAATTCTTGCTGAGAATGGGAAGATGTCCTTTTACAACTTGTAAGCTCAACTTTCCTGAGTGTGGCCATGAATTGCAAAATCCTTGGCAAATTGTTTGTGAATACATCTCTGCTGCTGTGATTTTCAGATTCAGAAACCTTGTACTTCTCAACTGTGCACGACTTTGAATAGAAAAGATCTAACACAAGATGATCCATTGATCCATCGTTTATCACCAATATCTCTCTTGAATCCTAAACTTTTCTTCTGCACTAAAAGCCCCGGTGGTAGACCTTCAACTCTTAACGCAACGACAAGACGAGATGACGCGTATAAGAAAAGTGCTATTTTGGTCGAACAAAGAATGTGAATGAGAATAAAACATCGCTAAAAATAGCAAGATATTTGCTTGTCGTAATCAACATCATTAACAAAGACGAGCGATTAACGAACTGTAATTGGGGATTAATAAACTGTAATTAGAATTACAGTTTTAAATAAAGAATCGCATATTCGAGCAGAATTGTTGTCTTGAATCCTGAATTGTCATAACTTTTGATCCAAAACTCCGATTAACAAGCGGTTTTGACAGGATTCGAGAGCACGACGAGAGCTATGCATACAGACATGGTTTTGTTTTTAAAGACAAGATTAACTAATACTTCTAATTTGAACAAGTTCATGTATCAAATCATTACTTATGCAAAGAATTCAATCAAGTATAAACAATGAAACAACTTATCTTCCTTATTGTTGCTATGCATCCATAGCTCTGATACCATGTTGAGAGAGAGAGAGAGAGAGAGTATGAGAGAGATACACAAGACATGCTCCCAAAGAATGATTCTTATTGATGTAGAGTTAGTATATATAGGTGAGACCCAAGTCAAGTGAGAGATTATATATATAGTTGTAACAACCAGACCTATCCCAACACCTCTATCCAGTAAATATAAAGTTGAATGAGCTATGATAGATATTACTAACAAGAACAAAAGTCTACTTACATGTGCACTCTCTAAATCTCGGAAAGTCATTACACCATAGATATTACCAACTATAAGGATGCTCATACCGACTGTTTTATGACTAGCCAATAACGACGTTTTTTGCGATGATGGAAAAAATTTTCTTTATGAATATTTTCAATGCTTTAAACATCAATATAAGGCTTATATCTTGTAGTGTCGTATTCTCCTCAAAATAGTATGTAATCGTTGATACATGCATGGATGTTGTTGTAGTCCATGCCAAGCTTTCGTAAAACATGTCACGCATCATCACGAGACTTAGGCATGGTATTTGCAAGTGGTAATATATGATACTTCAGTAACCTTTAAAAAAATCATAAAACACCTTGAAAAAGCACTAATGTTTTTTATGATAGTGTCGAAAAGAAATCAATGAAGCATACATACAAGGTACCTGAATAACTCAGTCACACTCGCATCGCTCCACCAGTATTTTGCTTGCACACTTAGATGTGCAAGCAGTGTCTTCAGGTGAGATACTCAGCACCCATCATATAATGGTATGGCTACTTCCTCTCTAAGCGGATTAGATGTCTCGACATCCATGGGTATCAATGCATCGATCATTGCCTCCATCTCGGACTCCAAGATTGTAGAAAAGTCTAGAAGGATGCATGTCTCCTCTAGTATTGATGGTATAGATTGGGTAGTACCTTCCAAGTGGTGGATTGGCTTAGGCACTCCATTCATCGCACGCCCATGAACTCTTCTAACTGGCCACAAAGGATGCACTCCTCCTTGGGATAAGACGTCACCTCCCTGGATAGAAAATTTACCAACCACACCCAATGTTTTTGTATATGATATTCAATTAGCTTGCGAATACAATGCATGATTGATATACATTTTTCTTACCGTTTGCTCAACATATGAGATTGTCTGATCAATGATCTCTGATTGAAACTCATCGAAGCGTCATATGTGCTCTATAGACAATCGACGTTTTCGTCTAATTTCCAAATTACATTAAGACCAAGGACATGGGACACACTAATTAAGATACGCATCATGATCTTGAATATCACGATCTTTATCGTTTTCCATTTGGTCTATGTTATGACAAACAATTTGTTCTTGTTATCATTCTTTTTTTCTTTCTTAAATTATTCGAGAATGGATTTCTTCTCTTGTAACTCAACAAAATTAACGTATGCAAAGTCTCCACCCACCCAAAAATTAACGTATGTCAGAGTGTTTTCTATCTCGTGGTATTGTACTGGACCTCGCTACCACCACCACCACCACCACCACCACCACTACTACTACTACTACTACTACAAAGAGGAAAAGAAGATGTTAAAGAACAAGATCTTACCCTCTCTTTTTTTTTAATCCATTCATTCTATTCTCTCCTTCCATCTCTCTCTATCTTTCTCTTTCTTTATTTTGTTGTATGTTTATTTCCTCTCTCTCGTTTCTTCTTTCTTTTTCTCTTCCTCTCCCTCTCTCATTTCCTTTAACAAAACATCTCTCTCTCTCTCTCTCTCTCTCTCTCTCTCTCTCTCTCTCTCTCTCTCTCTCTCTCTCTCTCTCTCTACTACCACTACCACTACAATAAGCAAGAAAAAAAGAAAAAACGACAATAACAACAACAACTACTACTACTACTACTACAACAAACAAACAAGAAAAGAAGAAAAAACTACTACTACTATAACAAATAAGAAAACTAAACAACAATAAATAAGAAAAGAAAAAAAACTACTACTACCACTACAACAAACAAGAAAACTATTACTACTACTACTACTACTACTACAACCACGACTACGACTACCACAATAACAAACCACTACCACTACCACTACAATAAACAAGAAAATAAGAAAAAACAATAACAACTACTACTACTGCTACTACAACAAACAAGAAAACTAAACAACAATAAACAAGAAAAGAAAAAAAAAATACTACTACTACAACGAACAAGAAAACTACTAATACAACCACAACTACGATGATTACGACCATGACTACGACTACCACAACAACATCAAACAAGAAAAGAAGAAATTAAACAACGACTACCACAACAACAACAAATAAGAAAAGAAGAAATTAAACAACAACTACTACTAGTATCACTACCACTACCACTACTACTACTACGACTACCACAACAACAACAAACAAGAAAATAAGAAATTAAACAACAACAACTACCACTACCACAACAACAACAAACAAGAAAATAGGAAAAGAAGAAATAAAACAATAACAACATGAACTACTACTACTACCACTACTACTACTACAAACAAGAAAATAAGAAATCAAAGAACTAATACTACTATCACTACTACTACTACTACCACTACAAACAAGAAAAGAAGAAATTAAAGAACATGATCTTACCTTCTCTTTGTTTTTTATTCATTCATTCTCCTCTCTCCCTCCCTCTCTCTCTCTTTCTCTCTTTCTCTATTATGTTTAATATTAATTTCTCCCTCTCTCTCTCATTTCTTCTTTTCTTTTCTCTTCCTCTTCCTCTCTCTCTCTCCTTTCCTCTCTTTGTCTCTCACCACAACAGAAACGAGTCATAGATGCGCATGTTAGACGCGCAAAGTTGGGCGCATCTATCATTGCGTATATATGCGTGTGTAAAAGAGCGTATAAATAGATGCGAATTTTGCATCTATATATCCACGCAGATAAATGCGAATATAGATGCGATTTCAAACGCGTAATTATTAAACCACCTGAAATTGGACTTAATATAATAAAAAAACTAGAGTTAATAATTATTTTTGCATTGCTCTCTAATGAATGCCAGTTCCTCCAGTTGACAAGCCTGATATAATTAATTAGCAGCAAGAGACACAAACCTTATTACACAATTAATAGCAAGCATTGCATGTATCTCGTAATTTGTCTACTTGAAGAAGATAAAAAATACTTCCTTTTTATTATGAAAAAATTAATTTAGCTTTAAACTTGACTATTGATTCTTGAGTATGCACATGTGCGTATGATATTTTTCATAGAATTAAGAATACACATTGAATCATTAAGCGAATTAAGTATGTTAGAGTGAATGATCCATCTCATCTTCAATGAGATCAGCCCTTGCTAAACTATCTACTTCTAGGTCTACGTTACCAAGAGGTAACAAAACAAATAAGTCTATCCCACTATCAGATGTATTGCTACATTGCTCAATAACTTCATCATCATCAACCACATTATTATCCTCTTCTGCGTTTCCTTGAACATCCTCGCGAGGTTCATCTTGTACTATGGTGTCATCATGTACATCATCATTAATTGTTGGATTGTCATCTGCTATCTCTATGTCAGTAATATTACCATATATTGGTTTTGAACGATTAGATATAGAAATGACATACCACCATTGGTTATTGTCTACCATTGGATGATACACAACCTATATTTGAAAAACAAAAGCAAGAAACTTAAATACTTATTATATTGTGTATATGTATCACATGCATACATATTAAAAAATTAGCTTTTGCATATATACATGCTCGCATTGTTGAGGTAATACTAATGTGTCATTCTTGTTTTGGTGAAATTTTGTAGAGTCAATGATTACAAAACCACTTGGATGATGTCTGATTGTGCAATGCTCACCATTTGTTACCACTTCTTTAAACCACTTCACATCCAGTACATATATAAAGAATCGTCTGAAGTCAAGCTTCAGAATATCTTGGATCAAGCCACAATAAGCTTCCATTGTACCATTGGCATCCTCGAAGTGAGCAAGGACACCACAATCTCTCTTTTCATCTATACGATGAGTTCAAAGATGTTTACCCTCACACTAAATAGCATTGAATAATCTGCACTAGTAGTAAAAGATTAAGATCAAAAATATAACTAGAAATAAATTAATTGATAGTATGTCTCACCTTTGATAAGCAACCTCGTGCGTATTCCCACTCTTCTTGAGATATATTAATTCCCTCCTCTTTTTCCATTCTCTCCATTTCCTCATGTAACCAATCTATATCAATATGACGTGGGAGCGCATTTAGATGATCTGGAAATGAGACATTACGTCCATATCTTGTGTGAAATGCTTGTTTTTCGCTTTTTCTTCTTGCCCTTGCTTCATTATATAGTGTCACCCATTTGCTCATTACATCACTATTGTGCACGCAATGTACTATTCCCGCTCGAAAATATTACTAAACCTGACTCCCCGCACGCCAAGTAAAACTTGTGCAAGGTTATCTCCCGCATTGTAATTACCAACAGTTTAATCCGTACCGCGCACGCACAAAGATGAGGCCTCCACATTTTGAAATCAAGCCCGGGGGTTCAAAATTGCATAACCTTGGGGAAACACCCTTTTGGGAAGGGGGCAAAATGGATAATTAGGCAAAATAAAGAAATTTTTTTTAATTCCCCGAGCCGATGCATGGCTGGAGGGAAGGGAATGGGAGAAGGAGGTGATGTGGTGAAGTGATGTTCGAGGGGTGGGAGCCATGCATGGCCACGTGGTGGCTACCATCTTCCCTCCCCCTTAAGCTATAAAAACCCCCCTTAGCTTTGGATTGGAGGAGGGGAGGAGCCTGAGATACTGCCGTGAGGGAAACTTTGCGCGCTGTGTACGAGAGGAGTAGAAGGAGGAGAATGCCGCCGTGAAGCCGCCGGGCTGGAGTCGCCGCCGCCAGGAAGAAACCACCCTCATACGCCTACTACCGCCGCCATAAATCTTTACCCCTCCGCAATCATTGGGGCCCTTCCACCTCATTCTGTTCAAGTTCAGAAGCTTCTCTAAGAAGCTTCTAAAGGGATAATGCTTAGGCCTTGTTCCTACACACCCTACCCGGTCTTTAAATGGGGCTCGTAAAAGCCCCAAATCCCACAAGCGTGCTCGTAAAAGCCCCAAATCCCACAAGTCTTCTCGTAAAGCTCCATTCCCACAAGCCTTCACATAAGCCCAAAGTCCACAAGCCCCAGCTTTTTTAAAGATCCAAAATTTAGTGAAGGAATCTCCTGCGTAAGAGGAAGAAGGAAAATCTTGAGGCTATTCGGAGAACACATGGAAGCAAGGGTAATCCGCGGAGTTCAAGTCATCAACGATGGCTCCCAAGAAGTCGCAAGGTGCACCTACGGGAGGTTCCTCCCAGAGCTTACACGTGGACATCTCCTCGAGCCCACAAGCCCAAGCTTTACGATTTTTATTCCATGCAAAAGTAATGTATTAAGCACGATAACTTTCATGGAATAGGAAGCACCTATGCATGTTCAAATTCACCTAGCCTAGTTAAAATGTAATTGGAAAAATTTGCCTATTTGAACGATTACTAGAATTAATTCATGACATGCAATTGGGTTATTGGTATTTTCAATTTGATGAACGCAAATTGTCTATCCATCTTACGACCTTAGTAGCATGTTGCCTTGTCGTGGATTTCAAAGTGACGAGCCTTAAACACCTATTGCCTATCATTATAAGGTTGAAATTATTAAGTGCATTTTGACTAGACATGGAAAGAATAGGCGTATGTCGCACTTTTGGCAATATCTTCATTGTAATGATTCATGAGGAAAAGTTGTTAACAACCATAGGATGTTATCCGAAAAGGAATTGCAGAGCACAAAAATGAATCTATGGATTTGCATGTGGCATGTGCTTGTAAAATGGAATAAGTTAACACTAGCTTTAGTTTTGCATGAACTTCATTAACTATGTTGTAGCTAGGAGAAGGTTGCTTGTTGCATATTCGCCATGCGAAAAAATCTTTCATCAAGAGTTGCATTTAGGAAAGGGTTGCATGTTGCACATTCTCGTGCGTAGAATTCATTGATCAAGAGTTGCATTTAGGAAAGGTTGCACGGCTTATCAAAGCATGAAATTCTAAAGCTTAGAAAAAGGGTTGTAGGCATGATTCTTTGATGTAAATCCTAGTAGGTCCTAGGAAATTTATTCTTCAGATTATCATGCGTTTTTACTTTACCAAGGAAAGATAGGGTTATTGCGAACCTAGCGATACATAGATGTTTACATGTATTGTGACATTAATAGCGATGCCCCACAAGGAAAAAAAACAAGCCGAAACCGAGTGCGGGTTCATTTTGCACATTTTCATCGATCATTTTGAGAGGGAGAGCGAGAGAGAGAGAGAGAGAGAGAGAGAGAGCGACCGTCGTGAGAGAGGGAGAGGAAGAAGACTTGCGGCCGCCGTCGTTCACGAAGGAGAGGAGGAGCCTTCATCGTGAAGAGGAGCTGCCAAACCCTCGCCATATCTCATCGCTGAGTCCATTCTCTCCTTCTTTTGCTTGTTTAGGGTTTAATTATCTTTCTCTTTTGCTTGTTTAGGAGAGGAAATGAGAGAGAAAGAGAGGGAGAGGGAGAGGGAGGGAGAGAAAGAGAAAGAGAGAGGGAGAGGGAGGGGGAGGAAATGAGAGAGGGAGAGAAAGAGAAAGAGAGGGAGAGGGAGAGGGAGAGGGAGAGGGAGAGAGAAAGGGAGGAAATGAGAGAGGGAGAGGGAGGGAGAGTGCATTCTCTCTCTCCCTCTCCCTTTTTCTTTTATAATTTGTGTATATATATTGAGAGAGGGAGAAGAAATGAGAGAGAAAGAGAGGGAGAGGGAGGGGGAGGGGGAGGGGGAGGGAGAGGGAGGAAATGGAAGAGAGAGGGGGAGGGGGATAAAATGAGAGAACAAGAGAGAGGGAGAGAGAGGGAGAGAGAGGGAGAGAAAGAGAAAGAGAAAGAGAAAGAGAAAGAGAAAGAGAAAGAGAGGGAGAGGGAGGGGGAGGAAATGAGAGAGGGAGAGAAAGAGAGGGAGAGGGAGAGGGAGAGGGAGAGGGAGAGGGAGAGGGAGAGGGAGAGGGATGGGGAGGAAATGAGAGAGGGAGAGGGAGGGAGAGTGCATTCTCTCTCTCCCTCTCCCTTTTGCTTTTATAATTTGTGTATATATATTGAGAGAGGGAGAGGAAATGAGAGAGAAAGAGAGGGAGAGGGAGGAAATGGGGGAGGGAGGGAGAGGGGGAGGATGGGAGAGTGAGAGGGAAGAAATGGAAGAGGGAGGGGGATAAAATGAGAGAACAGAGAGAGGGAGAGTGTATTCTCTCTCTTATTTATTTAATTTTTGTATAATTTGTATATAATGTGAGAGGGAGAAGAAATGAGGGAGAGGGAGGAAATGGAAGAGGGAGGGGGAGGAAATGAGAGAGAAAGAGAGGAAGAGAGAAAGGGAATGAGAGAGGGAGAGAGGGAATGAGAGAGGGAGAGTGTATTCTCTCTCTTTTTTATTTATTTTTTATATAATTTGTATGTCATGAGAGAGGGAGAAGAAATGAGGGACAGGGAGAGGGAGGGGGAGAGGAAATGAGAGAGGAAGGGGGAGGAAGAGAGAGAAAATGAGAGAGGGAGAGGGAGAGGGAGAGGGAGAGGGAATGAGAGAGGGAGAGGAGAGGGGAGAGAGACGAAAACATAATAGGGAAATGAGAGAGGGAGAGGGAGGGAGAAGAAATGAGAGAAGGAGAGGAAGATAGCAAAAGGAAATGAGAGAGGGAGAGGAGAGAGAAAGAAAAGAGAGAATGAGAGGAGAGAGAAAAAGAGATAAGATGTTAAACATAATAGGTAAATAGAGCAAGAGAGGGTATGGGTGAGGGTGAGGCCAAGGGAGGGAGAGGAAGAGAGAAAAAATGAGAGAGGGAGAGGAGAGAGAAAAAGAGAAAAAAATATTAAAAGTAATAGAGAAAGAGAAAAAGAGAGGGTCAGGGTGAAGAAGGGACAGGAAATGAGAGAGGGAGAGAAAGAGAGAAAGGTAAATGAGAGAGGGAGAGGAGAAAGAAGAAAAAATGAGAGAGAAAGAGAGAGATGAGAGAGAAAAAGAGAGAAAAATCATTAAACCTAATAGGGAAAGAGAGATAGAAAGAGAGGGTCAGGGCGAGAGAGAGAGAGAGGAAATGAGAGAGGAAGAGGAAGAGAGAAAATGAAATGAGAGAGGGAGAGGAAGAGAGAAAATGAAATGAGAGAGGGAGAGGAGAGTGAAAAAAATGAGAGAGAGAGAGAGAGGAGAGAGAAAAAGAGAAAAACCATTAAAACTAATAGGGAAAAAGAGAAAGAGAGGGTGAGGGCGAGGGAGAGAGAGGAAATGAGAGAGGGAGAGGAGAGAGAAAAGGGAAATGAGAGAGGGAGAGGAGAGAGAAAAATGAATGAGAGAGAGAGAGGAGAGAGAAAAAGGAATGAGAAAGGGCAAGGAGGGAGAGGAATGAGAGAGAGAGAGAGAGAGGAGAGAGAAAAAGGAATGAGAAAGGGCAAGGAGGGAGAGGAATGAGAGAGAGAGAGAGAGGAGAGAGAAAAAGAGAGAGGGAGGGAGAGGAATGAGAGGGAGAGGGAGAGGGAGAGGAGAGAGGAGAGAGGAGAGAGGAGAGAGGAGAGAGAAAAGGAAATGAGAGAGGGAGAGGAGAGAGAAAAAGGAATGAGAGAGAGGAGAGAGAAAATGGAATGAGAGAGGGCAAGGGAGGGAGAGGAATGAGAGAGAGAGAGGAGAGAGAGAGGAGAGAGAAAAAGAGAGAGGGAGGGAGAGGAATGAGAGGGAGAGTAGAGAGAGAAAAGGAAATGAGAGAGAGAGGAGAGAGAAAAAGAAAAATATCATTATACCTAATAGGGAAAGAGAGAAAGAGAGGGCGAGGGCGAGGGAGGGAGAGAAAATGAGAGGGGGAGAGGAGAGACAAAAAGAGAGAGGGAGGGAGAGGAATGAGAGGGAGAGGAGAGAGAAAAGGAAATGAGAGAGAGAGAGAGGAGAGATAAAAAGAGAAATATCATTAAACCTAATAGAGAAAGAGAGGGTGAGGGCGAGGGGGGAAGAGGAAATGAGAGAGGGAGATGAGAGAGAAAAAGAAAAAGAGAGAGGGAGAGGAGAGAGAAAAATGAATGAGAGAGAGGAGAGAGAAAAGGAAATGAGAGAGAGAGGAGAGAGAGGAGAGATAAAAAGAGAAATATCATTAAACCTAATAGGGAAAGAGAGAAAGAGAGGGTGGGGGTGAGGGAGGGAGAGGAAATGAGAGAGGGAGATGAGAGAGAAAAAGGAAATGAGAGAGGAAGAGGAGAGAGAAAAATGAATGAGAGAGAGGAGAGAGTAAAGAAAATAAGAGAGAGAGAGAGAGAGAGGAGAGATAAAAAGAGAAATATCATTAAACCTAATAGGGAAAGAGAGAAAGAGAGGGTGAGGGCGAGGGAGGGAGAGGAAATGAGAGAGGGAGAGGAGAGAGAAAAAGGAAATGAGAGAGGGAGAGGAGAGAGAAAAATGAATAAGAGAGAGAGGGGAGAGAGAAAAGGAAATGAGAGAGAGAGAGAGAGAGGAGAGATAAAAAGAGAAATATCATTAAACCTAATAGGGAAAGAGAGAAAGAGAAGGTGAGGGCGAGGGAGGGAGAGGAAATGAGAGAGGGAGAGGAAGAGAGAAAACGAAATATTATGTGCTAGGTACTGAGTACTAGGTACTAAATACTAGTGTTCTATGATACTATATGCTAGGTCATAGAAAAAGAGAGAGGTGAAAGGAGAGGATAACAATCTAAGAAAAGAAAAGAATGATAACAAAAACAAATTGTTTGTTGTAACGTAGACAAAATGGAAAAGGAAGGTCCTGTTGTTCAAGATCGCGAGGCGTATCTTAATTAGTGTGTCCCATATCCTTGCTCTTAATGCAAGCTGGCAATTAGACGAAAATGTCGATTGTCTATAGAACACGTACGACGATTTGGCGAGTTTCAATCTGAGATCATTGATCAGGCGATTACGGATTTTCAGCAAACGGTAATTTGAAGTTAATATCAATCATGCATTATACTCGCAAGCAAATTGAATACCATATATAATAAGATTGGATCTCGCTAGCAAATTTTCTATCCAGGGAGATGATGTCTCGTCCCAAGGGGGAGTGCACCCTTTGAGGCCAATTAGAAGAGTACGTGGGCATGCGATGGATGGAGTGTAGGAGCCAATCCACCACTCGCAAGGTCAATCTATACTGTCAATGCCAAAGGAGACAGGCAACCTTCCAGACCTACCTACAATCTTGGAGCCTGAGATGGAGGCAATGATCGATGCTTTGATTCCCATGGATGTCGAGACTTCTGATCCGCTTACAGAGGAAGCATCCATACCATTATATGATGGGTGCCGAGTATCTCGACTGAAGACACTGCTTGCACTCTTAAGTGTGTAAGCAAAATACGGGTGGAGCGGTATGAGTGTGTCCGAGTTGTTCAGGTACCTTGTACATAAGCTTCATTGAAAAAAAAAATTTGCACTAGTATTACAAACATTTGTCCTTTTTCAAGGTGTTTTATGATTTTTTTCAGGTTATTGAAATATCATATATTACCACCTGCAAATACCATGCCTGAGTCTCATGATGATGCACGACATGTTTTACAGAAGCTTGGCATGGACTACAATAACATCCATGCATGTATCAACGATTGCATACTGTTTCGAGGAGAATACGAGACTATGGAGACATGTCTAAAGTGTGGTGCTCACAGGTATCGACAGGACTTGCAAGGGCAAACCATCCCTCAAAAAGTTCTCAGACACTTTCCGCTCATCCCCCGCATAAACCACATGTTTTCTACGTCCAGCATGGCAAGCTTGACAACGTGGCATGCACAGAATAGGTCCACGGATGGAATTCAATGAATATCAGTGGATTCATGCGCATGGAGCCACATTGACTCAACCTTCCCAGGCTTTGTCCGAGAGCCAAGGAATCTTCGGCTCGGTCTTGCAATGGATGGCATGAACCCATTCAGCCTGCGCTCAACTTCTTACAATGTGTGGCCTATAGTCCTTGTCAACTACAATATCCCTCCTTTTCTTTCTACGAAGAAAGGACATCTCATCCTTAGCTTGCTTGTCCCAGGCCGCTACAAAGTAAAAAATATGGACGTGTATCTTCATCCATTAGTCGATGACCTTAAGATTTTGTGGGAGGAAGGGATCACCGTGCAAGATATGAGCAGGCCCGATGGTCGACCGTCAGCCAATATTCGAGCCATTCTCATCTGAACGATGCATGACTTTTCGGGATTGGGAGAGTGCTCAGGTGAGCAGGCCTTCATTCTCACTGGTAATATCTATATTTTATCTCGTTCAACCAAGTATTCACTAGGTTGTGGTGTTGGAACAGGTCTGTTTACCTCAGGTTATCATGCATGTCCATTGTGCGGGCCACAGTTAGACTCCCGAAGGTCACGAACCATGAAGAAGATGGTATATCAAGGACACGTTGCTTTCTTGCCGGAGGATCATGAACTCAGGGAAGGTTTCCTTGGACGACCTCCAACACATGAACACCGCAAGCCGGTATGAGCTAAAAATGGTCCACGCAAAATCACATCCAAATGGAATGCGGTTGTTCTCAGTTTTCTAAGAGTTGCCATATTGGACCCACTTACAGGTCAACCACTTATTGGATCCCATGCATATTTTCAAGAATGTGGGCAGCTTGTTATGGGACCACATCACAAGAAAGAGAGACACTATAGAGGCACGAATGGATTTGAAGGAGGTAGGTAAGATGGAGGCGCTTTGCAGTCGAGTGCTCATGGTCACGTGCAGCTTCCTCGCACTCCTTGGGTTTTGTCCACTAAAGAAGAGTGCATTGTGAAGCAAGTAATCAAGTCTATCCGCACTCCGACGGGTATGATGCGTTCTCTCAAGTCTGCATTTTCTAAAGACGACCAATTATCAGGGCTAAAACCCCATGACTGGCATAAGATATGTCAGGTGGGCATTTTGCTATTTGGAATGTAGCCATTATTCATAATGCTTTCTCATTTGTGGCAGTTTGTACTACCGATCGTGATCATAGGATGTATTACTCCTGAAATACGCGGGGCCATTTACAGGATATTGACTTTAGTGCAATGGATCTCACAGAAGGAGATTAAGACGTCCTCTATTGAATCTGCGAGGCGAGGAGTAGTGGAGACGGTCTGTCTCTTTGAGAAATACTTGTCCACCAGCATGCTCACGATACAAATCCGCCTTCTTGTGCATCTTGTGGATGAAGTGGAGATTGTTGGACCTGTCCATATGCAATGGATGTTCTTCTTGGAGTGCTCCATGAAAACCCTGAAAGGCTTTGTGCGACAACAAGCTCGGCCAGAAGGTAGCATGGCCAAAGCTTGGTCGGTGTCTTAGGTGCTAGTGCATATTTCACAATGGCTACCAACGATGGAACCAGACAATGAAATGCTATGGTCGCTGAAGGACGATGATAGACTGACTAGAGATGTGGTGGTTGGAAATGGGATAGAAAAACGAATGGATGCCTCAATGGAAGAGAAGGTGAATTGCTTTTGTATGTTGCACCATACCTCTACGGAGACGTTGTCGTAGAGTTCGTCCAAGAGCTGCAGAACACGGGGTTCAAATTGTAGCAAGGGAAGAGCTAACAAGAAGAACTCAAATTTTTAATGCCAAAGTTCACTATATTGCTTGTCAAGTAATTTACAAGAGGTCCATGTTCAGAAAAATCTGCAGTATTTCATAATCTGCTTCACATTCAGATGTTCGAGGACAGCTCTGCCATTGGCTCAAAGGCTTGATGAGTTTTGCTGAACAAAAAGAAAGGGCCATCTTTCTAGGTTTGGGACATATAACTTCACCATCTCAAGCATTAGCCTGAAACCCTGATCTATTCATCTCTGATCTATTGTCTTTCGTAGTGAAAGCAGCAATGTGTCACACAAAATTCAGGTTTCTCACACAAGTATCCAACTTAACAGTATTGTGTCACCCAACAAAGGAATCTATAGAAGATTTGGAAAAGTTCAGCAGCAGCAACCGCTCTACCAGTCTATTCTTAAAAAGTGCCTCATTTGGATAAATTACAACTATTAATCGAGGCTTAACGTCCACCAAGGAGTACCGATGGATCTGTAGAGAGCCTGATTGCCTTTCTTGAATGACAAATCTCACACCTCTTCTCTAAGGACTATTTTACTCACACGGTTTTTAGAATCTGAGAGATACAATGTGTCACACTGACCGATCTGCAGAGTTTCCTGCGTCGAGGCCAGCTGTGGGGAAGATCTGTATTCTGCAGAATGGCTAATGCTTGGATTGCGGGGCAATCTTGGGAATGGAGATCTGCAGGATCACGGGGAAGAAGCGATGGATCAATCGTTGGCGACGATGACGGTGCAGATGATGGTTTGTGCGATAATCTTCTTCTTCTGCTTCAGTCTCATCTAGTCGATCAGCTGACATTATCTTCTTTCCATCGATCCAGAGGTCATAATAAGATCCAGCTTGAGGAGTTAAAACAAAACAGCAATCTTCGTCGTCACTTGTCGACTTCTTCAGTACTCGCAGATGTTTTCATCGTTGTTTCAGTTGAATTTAGGAAGAGACTTGGAATAGTCAATCAGATACTTGAGGAAGTGTTACTTCATCCTTCCTTCATCGCCATCATTCATCTTGTTTGCTGCCTCACGCATCATGTCTGGGACGACCACTAGAGCCCTGTTCTGGTCGCCAATTAGTCAAGGTCGGGCATTAAGATGTCATCAGGAAGCTGTGAATCCCAGTACCGATGACTTTCCTCATCTGCAGTGGATGATATCAAGCATTGACTCCTCATCCTCATATCTCACTCTAGAAAGCATGTCAGCGATTATCTTTTCCTGCTGTGTCGAAATTCTAGATTCAATGATTTGATATAGGCAATCCACCGAAGCATCGCTATATCTGGAGTCGAACAGCTAGTAATCATACCAAGCAAAGGCAAACAATATGTTTCCACAACAATTGAAGCACCAATAAAATACCCTTTATCACACTTCAGTGCAGTGACTACTCCCCACAACTCTCTTTTAATCTGCAGATATCTCCTCTGCCGCTCATTAAGAACTTTAGCTCCAAAACAGATTGCATATCTGTTTCCATCAGCATCATCCTGTCCCACTGCCCAACCTATGCCAATAAGGCTGGTATCAACTGTCAACATGATTGGCTGTCCACACTGATAATCCGCCTTGCGAAGAGTAGGAGCTGACTGCAACAGCTTCTTGAGTTTACGCATGGCTTTCGAATGCTTCTCATCCCAATGAAATTTCTTCCCTTTTCGAAGCAGCTGATAGAGAACATCTGCTATGTGAGCAAAATGAGGAATCCAAATCATGTAAAATACACAAGCTCCCACAAATCTCCGCACCTCTGAAGTAGTCGAGCAATACTCTGCAATCTTGCTTATGGCATCCACCTTTGCAGGTGAAGGCTTCCTTCCATAATAACCAACCATATGCCCAACTATGATGACTTCATTAACACCAAAGATAGATTTCAGCCCTGAAAGAGTCAAATTCACCTCCTCTAATCGTGTCAATATTTGCTCACAAGCAACCAAGTGTTCAGCCACAAATTGTCTACATCCTCGCAAATCAAGACTCTCATTCTTTTCTTCTTCTGCACAACCCTTAATAGGCACATCATCTAGGAAAGGCATGGTATACTGCGGAATATAGTCTCGTAGAACTCTATGCATAGCATTCATCATATGAGCAACTGAATTGGTGGCACCTTGAAGCAAGGTACACATCCTCACAAGACCAATAGGTGTCCGCATGATCCCTACTTTCCAAGGCAAGCTGAAACTGATCATAACCAGAATACAAGTCACCTAGGGAATAGATGGCTCGTCGTGCAAAAGCCTCAGCAAACTCATCCACAACTGGACCTCTTCCCACATTCCTGATTGTCACTCTATTCATGGGCTGCATATCCTGAATAAATCTCAAGGTACCATTCTTCTTTGGTACAGTAAACCACCTATTAGAATAGGGCGCAGAAGAGGGTTCCAAAATTCCCATCTTTATCTTCTCATTCAACAACTCTATCAGCTTTGGCAAGTGTGCTCTAGGCACATGTATAGGACCATAGGCGCAACCAATTTGGGACTAATGCAGTCAATTTCATGAGAAAAGAAAGCAAATGCCTTACCATGACATCCAAGCATCTCTCTAAAACTTTCTTTTTCCACTGGAAGCAAGAAATCATCATTTTCAATCTTCAATTCTGCAAGAGTTTCAGCTGTAAATTTATGTCCAATATTTGCAGGATCTCTCAACATAGGCTGCTTCATAGCTTTTTCTATCTGCTCATCACTATCAGGAGGAAGCGGCCCTGCAACCGGCTTAACCTTCTTATCAACTGTTTTATACTTCGTGTCAACCTTGGCATCAGTCAGGCACTCTTTTCTTTGCTGCAATTTTTGCAATTTTTCAGCAACTCTCAACTCTGTTGGCTGAAAGATCTCAGCCCTTTGCTCTATGGACTGCATGGGTGCAGCCTGGAACTCTGTATGCTGAAATTTTTCAGCATTAAACTCTGTTGGTTGAATGGTTTCAGCCCTCTACTCTCTATGGAATGCATGGGTCCAGCCTGAAACTCTGTATGCTAAAATTTTTCAGCATTAAACTCTGTTGGCTGAATGGTTTCAACCCTCCGCAACTCTGAAAGCTGATCAAGATCAGCGATAACTTCGGTTTGCTGAGTTTTCTCAGCCTCTGACTCTATTTTCAGCATAAAATCAAAAATTTCCTGATACATATCCAAGGTTCGCACAGGTATGATCCTTGAACCCATACATACATCAGTTTTCAGCATATTTCCCATCTTAGACAATGTATCTGCATAAGACATTCCTTCATACAGCCCATTCACATGCTCTCCTGCTTGCAAAATATCTACAGTCTTCAACTCTTTCTCCTTACGACCAATGTACTGCCTGGCAGCTCTAGACAAATCTGAAATTTTTTAATAACTCACTGAACTGTCTGAAGAAAAACCAACAAAATTAGTGGAGAAAGACTAGCTCCCAGGAGGCGAGATCTCCTCTTTTCTCCGCACTGTACCACTGGCGTCTCGCAAGACAGCGGTACCTAATGAAAATCCAACTCCTTCACAGGTAGTGGTGCCTCACGCAAGGAGTCCCTGTTTCTCGGATGATTTACTCCAACAGTCAGAAACTGAACAGCTCGCATACCATCCTTACTGTGTATCCGTGCATAGGCTGAGCCGTCATCCATCACTTTCATCTCCATTCTTGCTTCTGTAATGAAAGGCTATCCAAGAATAATCGGATAAGAGCAAGAATCCTGAACAAAGCAATGATAATCCTCTTCAACATTACCAATAGAAATTCTGATGCTCGGACAAGCAGCATACATATCACCAGAAGTATTATTGGCTGCTCTCATGCGCCAGCCATATTCTGCATCCATAGGCCACTTGCCACTCTCATAAACACCTCAAGCAATAAGATTAATCTCGGAACCATGATCGACTAAAGCTACCAAAGGAATCTGTTTCTCTCCAATCCTTACCACCGTCTCAGTGGTTGCTCTAGCCCAATGACTGCGTGAAAAATGGCTGCGAGGAATGAGGATAGGGGTATCATCATCTTCATACTGCCTCAAGTGGAAAACTCACAGAAAAATCTGACATGTACTCTTTTGGAGGATTGCTGCTGAATACAGTTTTGAAGTTTCTAAACTGAAACTTGTTGATGCAAAGCTACATTTTTCAGATAACTATGTTCTTGTAAGAGAATGTATCAGTGTGAAGTTTGATTGGGTGTACTCTGGTTCATGCATTAGAGGAAAAATTGAAGCAATTAATGACTAAATTGAAGTATGGCTAATGGCTCAGTTGTACTAGTTGTACTTTGATACCACAGTTTTGCAGTGAATGCAGTTTTTGTATGTTATACCAGTTGCTCATAGAACTTCAATGTATTGGCACTGTATGGATTTCTGAGAATTGATCACAGGGATTGCTGCCCTGCTGAACTCATCAAGCCTATGTGCCAATGGCAAAACTGTTCTTGAACACCTAAATGCAAAGCTGATTATGAGATACTACAGATTTTTCTAAATATGGACCTCATGTAATTTACTTGACAAGCAATATAGTGATCTTTGGCATCAAATATTGAGTTATTGAGATCATCTTGTTAGACTCTTTCCTTGCTGTACCTTGAACCCCGTGTTCTGCAGCTCTTGCACGAACTCTACGACAACGTGGCTCGCCAAGTACCAGATCGCTAGGCAAGATCGAGAGGAAGCGCGAACTGAATTCCAACGTAGTACGCGCCATCGACCGATTCGATATCCTGAAGATATGGAGGAGATGCCACGGTTTATGTCAACGTGATGGTTGCATGGAGCTTTGACCGCAGTGTCTCGCGAAGGGACAGATCTCTCAATGGAGGAGTGGGAATTCTCGAGGGGATGTAGTCCAAAGGTTATGAGGGGTTTAGAATCTATCGTATCTAAAATTTATATGCAACATCTAATTTGAGTGTTTCAATGTACAGTACAAAATATATAGTGCAGCGTGGTCGTGCGGACGGCATTTTCGCGTGGAGTGTATTGACAAAATGCGCTCCACAATGGACTGTGGTATCATGGCAAGGTTCGAGCAAGAGAGCCGGCGATGAGCAACAGATCCAAACACAGTTGTGGATGAGATGGAGTATTTTGGAAACTTGCAAAGTATTGTTACGGTGGATTACCGTAGCTTCTCCATGATACTATTCGATGTGCAGTGGTTCAAAGTGGTACTTAGAGGAGCTGGAGCAATAGTTCGACAAGGTCCATCTGGATTTCTCGAAATAGATTCCGAAAAAAAATGGACGGATTTGCGCGACACCTTTGTGTTGCCGGCCCATTGTGAACAGGTGCATGGACTCATTTGCTTGCTAATTGTATCACGACATGGTTTATGTCACAATGGTTTAAACTCTCTTGTACATGTTTGTGAACATGTAATCTTCTATCCAAACCCCCGACAATCTCGATGGTGGTATGTTATACCTTCAACTCTCCGAAGTGTGAGATTATATGATCAAAGCAATGTTCTGAGCATAGATGAAGATAATATGCAAATAGAGGGGTCGATATTTCAAGGGGTGGAGGCCGTCAAAAGCTTGGAGCCAGCATCGGCTAACAATGACGGAAATGCAGGAGTCCAAGAATTCTTTGAGAACGAGACGGACTCATTCTTTTGTGGTGACATGTCTATCGACCTTCCAGTGTATGCGGAGTTGTGTCAGGAGATTAACATGGGACCATAGGATACTTCATACTTGGAGCATCCACTTACTCAATTCGTTGACCAATCGCTTATAAGGGTACATAAGACATGCATTTTAAGTGAGATTTTTTTTAAATGATTTATATTACTGTGCTTTGTATGATTTAAATTGATTATTTTAACATCATTTTTTATTTGTACATGTGACATTTTCATTATAAGTCGAGGGATGAGTAATGAGGAATTACAGAACATCTTCGCACGCATGTTTCCAGACTAGATCGCCAGATTCACAGAGATGGCATACCAGGAGCTGTCTGGGTCTTCATCAGGGCGCTCTACCAGATCTGCTTCAGTGCGATCGGATGCTTCGGCTTCGAGTAGACGAGCTCAATACTCACGACTTGGGCCAGAGGGAGGGAGTGTATCGGGATCAGGGGGATGCTGCAGAGATATAGAGGCAGTGAGCCCGCGATCGACACGGGATACAGGTGCGACTTCTCGCTCTCATGGCCCTTCTAGGGAGCGTGCCTCAGGCTCAGGTGGATGTTGTGCAGACACAGACGCAGTGTCTCCGTCTCGTCTTTCAGCTGAAGCTGCATCACCTCCAGGATTTGTCACACTTGTGGGAACGTCTACTCTAGTTACTTCGACTTTTGTGTAGCCGTCAGCAGGTGGCACCCATGTGGGTGCCACTCCGAGAGATATTACCCCCGTCTGTACACCGGATGCACAAGGGTCTCCTGGATATGCCCAGGAGCGTGGACGCAGATGGGAGAGGACCCATCTTAGGCAGACTCCAAGGGATTATGGATATCTAGTCGATAGTAGGTTAGGAGCCATCATCATGAATGATGAGGGGAGGAGGGTGATGGCTCGCATGAGAGAGTTGTGCCAACAAGTTTTTCGGCACAACGTCTTGGATCATTGGAAGAACATACGAGAGGGAAGCAAGGACTACATAGTAGCATCCTTGCACGAGGAGTTTCCGGTGCCAACCGCAGTAGATAGATTCTCTACGGGCTGGATGATGGATTGCATGCGTGCATGCATGTCACATAGACGATCCGACGCACGCAAGGCAATCAAGAGTGGGGCTATAGAGCCCGAGTGGTTAGATGCAAACGACTGGCACCGACTGAGGGAGGAGGCTACAGATTCTCCAGGACATTGGAGTCAGCAGCGCGAGGCGGCGAGGGCATGACTCGAGGCCAGAGTGGTCCATCATCATGGGAGTGGCGGCCATAGGACATATTTGGAGGACTTTGTAAGTTTTTCTTTTGTTTTTCTTGTTTTTTTAAAAAAAATATTCTTTGTACTGATAACCATGTTTCTAACAGTTAGCATTTTGTTTTCTTTGCAGTACTCCATTACAAATTGCGATCCGACTAGCCTTAAGACTCGATATGCAAAGAAGCACGGTCTCACTACATTGATCGACCGATTGTATAGACGCAGCGGCCCTGTAAGTCACTCATCTTTCTTGTCCATAGTTACCATGGGATATTTGAATGCATTATTGTATGGTGGACTGATGTATTATTTCTTTTTCTGCAAAATCCGTTCGATGCTCCTTTGCGGCGGGACGAGCTTTCGGGGGACAAGGATTTGTAGCTCGCCCTTGGATCCTAGGAGCTCACACACCTTTATTTTTGAGTCGCCTGATCTATGTAGACATTTTCTATGTATTAGTGATATCCTATCATGATTGTACCAATCGCTTTTTATGTGATCATGTATTTATTTCATGTATCAGTTTTATGATTTCAGTATACATTGTTTTTGTTTGCAAGCGCATTGTACACAATAGTGTAGAAACTATTTGTATGGCTCTCATAAAGCACACAGTGCTATATGTGGCAGGGCAGCTTGCTGCCCTACCATCCAAAAAAAAAAATTCCCTGTTACCGTCGCTATTAGCGTCACAAATTTTACCGCTCGCATCATTATTGGCATCGTTATAGGCGTCACAAACCGTCACTATCAATGTCGGTATTGGTGTCGCTATCAACGTAGCATTTGCGGCACTGATAGCGACGCCAATATCGACGCTGATAGCGATGGTAATACCAACTATTCTATGGTGTCGCCAATAACGATGCTTTTTGCGATGACAGGGGAAAATTTTGTTATTTGCATTTTCGTCACTTTAAACGTCGGTGTAAGGCCTATATCTTGTAGTGAATTAGGATTGGGCTGGATAAGAAGACACCCTAAACCCTGCTTCTTGTCTAAACATAATTCCTTGACCAAGAAATGTCGTTTAATGGGTAAAATGATCCCATGGAATAGATGCGACACGTGCAACAAGTTGCAACGTCGCATGGCCTTGTGGTTTGATCACAAGAGATTTTTGCCATTGCTTCGAATGAGGTTGGCAGGTTCTTGCGCAAGTTTAACTTTTAAGAGGATGAGTAGTCATCCTGTTACATCACCCTTCTTGGGAAAAATTGTCAAGTTAAGGGAAGTTAAGTATTTTCTTGAAAGCAAAGGAACAATCAAGTTAGAGCGATATGGTCGCCAGGACGTACTGTTAATTTATGAAACCTAAGGTGTTGGTTAAGTTGGGTTGACAGGGTATGACCCTAACCCAAGGATAAAAGGGTAAAGAAACAAAACCTTGGGGGATCTTGCCAAGTCACAATTGATCCCGGATCGAATGCTGGATGCATTTGGAGAGGATTCACTCCTTAGCAGTTGTCCAAATAAATGACCACTAGTTTGATTGTGCTTGTAACAGTTTAGGAGCACTGTTTGCATTGTTTGCTCAAGGAACTAAATGATGGAAAGTTAATTAATGCTTCAGGTTGAAGGCCTGAAGGGAGAGGCAGCATCAGTTACCCCCGACTGTCTGCCTGACCCTAACCAAGGGCGTTGTTAGTTGCGCCAGGAACGTGGACCGAACCCGCCCTATGAGGTCTCTCTGTTGAGCGCTTGGATGCTTGGGGGGGCTCTGGCTGTAAATGCCTTGCCTTTCAGGCCCTGCACAAGAGGCCAACGCAACTCGGGATTGGATCTCGAGGCGCACATACTAGTTTATGGGCGGAATCTTGGATTAGTAATCCCTGTGGATGATGGATAGCCTTTAGGAAGATTATGGATTAGCCTACGGGCTGGATTATATGATTTCTAAAGATAATAAGATAACCTATTGAAAGGAGCTTGTTTGACATTTTTTTTCTATGTTAAGTGCTAAGATTATGTGAAGAAACCGGTGTCTAACTAGCTAATTAAGAAAGCTATTTTATGCGTGTCCAACTAAATGTGGTAGGTAATTAGATAACTAAAAAAAACAACCCTAAGGAAAGTACAGTGGATGTGGCCATGGGTCCGTCGGCGTCCTACTACGGATGGGTGGTCCCGATTGGCCGGGAACTTTTCTCAAGTGAAATGGACAGCAAGGAGCTCTTCTCAAAGGAAATGAACAGCAAGGGCACAGACCTAGGGTTTAGGTTACTAGAATCTCGAGTTATGCTGTTTTGGGGGAACAGAACTAGACTATGCCTTATGGGAAGAGAGGTCGAGCCTTGCATCCCTCTCGTTTCCCATTCTCCTTGAACCAAGTGCAGCATGAATCCACTTCATCCCTGGCGTTTCTGCGTAAAGTAGTTCGCCTGGGGTTCAACACTAGCCACGGTTTAGGAAAGTGACCATTAGGGAAAACCCTGATTCAGATCGGTCCTAAGTGGGAACGACCGGAATACTTCTGCTACGTGGTAGACTCGGGAAATCCTAGATCGCAAACCTCGTAACATTCCATCGGAGTGCCGGGCGGAGCTTTCTAGAATCTCTTTCCGATGGACTGCTAAGATGTGTCCTGAAAGGGAACAGGTGGACACGTTACAGTTGGTATTAGAGCAAACCAACGAAGGATCTCTCTTTATAAGAAAACTTAATAAGAAGAAGTAAAGAAAATGTTGCTGTTAAGAACATTTTCTTACTTTCGATGCTGTCTTTTAGAGTCATGAAGCATGGAATAGGTTGATGGTGTTCCAGGTCATGTTTATGACCGCGATGCATGCCTCAGATTATCGATAAAGGATCGATATGATGAACATCCTAGACCGCATTTACAATCCATCACCTCTGTACGCGGAACGGAGATGGACGAGTGATTCAAAAATCTATTACATAGCTGCCCACCAGTTTGCATACCTTCGAACCAACCTAAAGAGAATCAAGTGGTTGGAGGACCTAAAGATCATGAAGCTGTTCATTTTTATTGAGGCTCATGTAAACACAACTTTACATGTCGAAGGTTGAAAGGTCAAGCTGAGCACATATGTGTACAAGGAAGTGACCTGCATAATCCCCACCGACAGGATCAAGGTGTTGGGACGCTACGAGAAGAATGGGTACCAAAGGAAAGGATACCCTACTCTTCCAGTGACTTATCGATTCCTAAATATCAATGACCCAAATCCATACGATTACCTAGTTCCCGTAGCTAAATGTAACACAACATTATTCTCCCTGAACTAATGTACCAATTTGCTCTACCATCCCAAGAAATATTGTACTCCCAAAGGGCTATGCCCATATGAATGAAATAAGACTTCTTTTTATCAAAGATTGTCTTGTCTATGAGTATTGATAAAAAGTTAAGTGGTTAGGTTTCTTGGCTGAAAGCTGAATTGGGTATGAAATATAATAGTAACGATTAGTGAGATGTTAATGTTAAGAATCTTTTACTAAGGCACAATCCCAAGTACTAAATCCTAATCCAATCCCTACACCAAGTACGGTCGTGATTCAGGAGAAGATGTTTCTTCTCAAGCAGATCAAGCCGCCAGAATTTGATGGAAAAGGAAGGACTCTCCAAGCTGATGTTGAGATTTGGATAGAGTCCATGGAAGTTTACTTTGAAGCAACCGGTACTGCACCCACCAACCAGGCAATGCTCGCCAAGCTGAAGCTCACCGGCGAAGCCAGGCTTTGGTGGAAGCAATGGTGCAAAGACCAAGGGATCTCGAAAGGATCCCTTACCTGGGAAAAGCTAAAAAAATTTGTGCAAGGAAGATACCTACCACCTACGTATTCCACACAGAAGATGAATGAGTTTTATGAGCTGAAACAACTCGGTCTGACTCTTGACGCATATGACTCAAAGTTCGTCTCTCTTTTGAAGTATGTGCCACAAATGGATATGACACAATAGGTGTCAAAATTTTGTGCTAGATTAAACCCACCTATGAATACCCGCCTTGAATCAATGTGCCCAACAGATCTTTAGGATGCATTCATTCGAGCTGCGCCCATAATTCAAGAGGTGCAGGCCAAGCCAAGAGGTAACAAGACTTAGTCTTATAATGATCAAAACAAAGGAGCATATAGGTCCCAGGCGAAGAGAGTTCAAGGTCAAAACCGGGGACAAAGAAAGAAAGCAAGGATCAACAATGTCAATAACTTTGTTCCTACCCAAGGAAATGGCCTCAATCTCCATTGCTTCCACTGCAACAAGCCCGGTCATTTCAAAAGGCAATGTCCCAAACTTGGTGGAGGACAACGTCAAGGACCCTTCCAAGGAACCGCCCGTGGCCAAGGAGCCGCCACCCGGGGCAAAGGAAGAACCGCCTGTGTTGCCAACAGGGAAATGTGCGAAGAAGAAGACCCGACCATGGAAGCAGACTTTGAGAGGGCAACAGTCCATGCTGCCCTTCACAAGAAAGGCCCGAATCGCCAGTTTTCAGTGATTCAGACACCATCAGACTATCAAGGTAAAAGCTTCCAAACCTTGATTGATTGTGGCAGTACGCATTCCTTTATCTCACCAGCTTGTGCAAGAAGATTAGGAATAGCCACAATAGAAGCATCTACCTTGCTTGTGGAATTAGCAAATGATCATGAGGTCACTTGTACCAGGCAAACTGCTAAGGTGGAATTCTTTCTAGGAGGAAACTCAACTTCGGTCAGATTCAAGGTCATGAACCTAGGTATCCATGAGTGTTTTCTCGGAATGGATTGGCTTAGACCTAATAACACCCACATTCAATGTGGAAAGGGTCAAGTTTTCTTTTGAAACTCTGAAGGAGAATTGGTCACAACTCAAGGAGAGACTGAAAAGCCGAAAATTCAATTGGCCAAAGCATCTTTGATTATAAAGGGAGTTAGAAAGGGACTACATGTCTACTTGATTAAGCTTAATAAGCTAGATCAGAAGCAAGAGTCTAGTGAAGAACCTTCATGGCTAAAGGAGTATGACGTATTTCCTGAAGAGCTGACTGAATTTCCGCCTCAAAGGGAAGGGAGATGCGCCAATTGCAAAGAGGCCTTATAGAATGTCCATCCCGAAAGCGATTGAGCTGAATAAGCAACTCAAGCATTTGTTAGATCAGGGCTACATTTGTCCCAGTAGTTTACCATAGGAAGCTCCAGTGCTATTCCAGAAGAAGAAGGATGGAGCCCTAAGAGGAACACCAAGGAAAAGGGAATTCTCTTGCAAGAAAATCTATCTTGTAACATCAACAAGCTTGTTTATCATGTTTCATATGATCACAATGAAGAAAAGAACACCAGGCACAACAAATCTTCATACAGCATCATGTAGATCTCCCACGGATTTGATAGAATCAACCATATTCTTCAATATCTTCACAAAATCCATCAATAGAACAAAGAAAGCAAAGGAGTACACCATCTTTGAATGGAAATACATCACATAGTATTCATCTTCAATATCTTCATAGTCTTCTCTCAATCTCTCATATACAATCACTCTGTTTGAGTAGAATTGGCTATCTCTGACTCTCTCTCTCTCACTCCATCAATAATACATCATATCCTCACTACAATCTCTCAAAATCACACTCAATAATCCCTCTTAGGTCGTGGATATCCCTCCCAAGAGGTATGTCTGATATGAAGAGTCACCAGAGCCACTACAGTGTCCTTTCATAGCTCACTACTGTCACTTCACTCTAGTCTCCACTTGAGTCTTCAGCAACTACTTCTTTCAGCTCTTTTGCACTTGTATTCACCTCTTTCCAAGGCTAGAAAAATTTTCCAAGCTACACTCTCATCCATCAAAACACATACAGAAGCATACAGAACAGTCATAGAACAGTACCAGAACAGCTACATTACAGAACAGAACAGAGACAGAAGCTCTACAGAAGACCTACAAAAGGTTACAGAAGGTCATCAAAACCTCATAAATCATACTTAAACCATTCCAAACTCTCACAAACCATTCAATAAACTTTCACAATATCTCAATCTTCATCAATCAATACTCCATCCCTCTTTACAAAAGACAATCAGAACAAAACAGACCAAAACAGAGCAAAACAGAAGGTGTACAGAACCTATCAGAACATCACAGAACCACTAATAAACATCATGAACTTCCAAAACACAATCATTATCATCCAAAACACTCTCAAATCACTTCCAAACCAATCAATCATCTCATAAAATCAACCATTCAGCTCTCAAAAACAACAAAAAATCAGCCAAAAAAACAAGTCATTTCAACACTCAACATATCCCCACACTTAATAAGAAAGCGTCCTCGCGACCCAGGAAAAAGGGAATACAAGTTCATTTAAAAGCGCAACTTTGATCTTCAATATCTTCTCAAAAAGAATCCATCCACCACGACCCAACTTATAACCTGTTTCTGATATAAAAATCCAAAGAAAGGAAAACCCTTTATACATTAACACCTCTTATCAAACTAAAAATCACAACAAATTTTGTAAAGGATATAAGAGTTTGCTTCTTCTTCATCAGCATCAACTTCAATTCGGCATCCATGACCCCATCACCACAATTCTCCAAAACGTAGCTCGCACACGAAATCCAATAGGAAACCACCACGTTCGTATGACATAAAGAAACTCACAACACAAACACTAATACACAACACAGCCATCTGAATGACTCCTCCAAAAAGAGAGATTTTCATTTAAAAATCATCCATTATACATTGGAAAGGTATCAATGAAGATGATCCCTCTTAAAAGATTGATGTTGTCGGAAACGATCCATAGATAAGGATTCATCTACAAAGTTTTTAGGAGGATTTTGAAAAAACTGGAGACAGCACATCCTTTCTAATAGGACCAAGTATCTGCTAGGCAAACAAAGGGCATGAAAATACAATATATCCAGTTGCTGGGAATCAATATTCACATTGACATTCATGCATAACTTTGGAATAGGCTTGGAATCATTATGAGAGTGCCTATGCATATATGCCAGGTACCAAGCAAAGTGAGCAGTTAATCTCACTGAGGGATCTGCAGACTGTGAATACTGCTGAGCAAAATGAACATAGTTCTGATAAGCTTGATTGGAAGCTGTCCATTCTCCTGGAATTACGGGCCAATTGATCTGAGGTCCTGTAAGGCAATCATCCGAACTCCATCCCCTTCTTCTGGAAATCTGATTATCAAACCCGTCACAGTCACTAACCAACTGAGGTGGTTGAGATATAGAAGTGTTAGGAGAGGGTAATGGAATAAGAAAGAGTGGATGTAGGGAGGGATAAGAAAAATCATAAAAGGAAGAAAAGGTTAAAGAAGAAGTGGCAGAAATTTGGAGGGAATCACTAAGGAAGGGTGTTAACTGATAAATAGGAAATGTGGAGGGTACATTAATGGATGGAGAAGGACAGGGCGGAGAAGGGGAAAATACCCTATCCTCAATAAAGGAACAGTATGTAAAAATGGGAATTTGAGGGAAATATGAAGGTTGGAAAAGAAGGGGTAAAATAGTGGTGGAATTAGATTGACAAAGGGAAAAATATATAGCATAGCGGTGAGCCATTTGTTGGTAATAGAGGAGGGTAGGAACAGAAGGTCCTAAGAGAGATCGTCGATGATAGGCATCAAAGAAGGTAGCATCAAATGGATTATGTTTTGAAAGATAGGCTAAGAGATCCATCCTCAGTTGATTAGTACTCTGGGCAGAGGTAGGAGCTGTGTTTTGTCGTTGATTTAGGACCACAGAATCAATCATGGAATGCCACGAATTATCATGACAATCACCCACTTTGGAGGAATAACTCTGGAACATGTCAGCTATGCGCAACTCCAAATGATTGACATACAAAACAGCCTGTAAGACTATATCCCCCACATACCATGCCATATCCATCTCATCTGGAATTAACAAGTCTCCTCGTAGATACATGTACGACATCAACATGGTATCTGGCGTGACAGAATCTTCAAAGACCATCCTGACTACCTCTGTCAACAACTCAGCAGACCAAGCCCCACTCCAGCCATCCTCTGGAAGAGGTAAATCCATCGTGGAAAGCTTCATATAGAAGACCAACTTCTGTAAGTGGTAGTGGACAAAGAAAGAATGGTCTGGTAAAACATATTCCTGAAACTGCTCAAAGGTAGACCATAATAAGTCCATTCGAGACTGCAATCTTTCCACTTTATCTTGGAATAAAGGGCACAAAGTAGCCTGTCTCTGAAGAGCAGCCAAGTCCTACTGTGAAAGAGAAGGAATCAAGGGAACATGAGGTCTTGGAGGAACAGAGCGTGACTTCGCTAGTTGATCTTGCAACTGCTGGATTTGGGAGGCTTGGTTGGCCACTGTGTCATTAGCAATTTGTAAAGCTGAAAGTTTATCATCTAAGATAACTTGGAACTCCTGTGCTTCTCTGGACATCCTCCCCTTCTCCTCTGAAAGGCTAGTAACCTGTGATTGAGCCTCTAGTAACTGGGTCGTTAAAGAAGAAATCTCATCGCTTTGGGTGGCAACCAGATGGGTTTGCTGTTCCATTTGCTTAAATAAATCTGCTAGGGTATCCTTAACAAAAGCTAACTCAGATGTTGCCTTATGCAACTGGTCCTTAGACTGCATGAGCTCTTCATAAAAAGACGCGTACAGCTGTTGAACACAGGCTGTCACTGACAACTCAATGGAGCTTTGAATATCCTTATAGAGAAAAGGAATTGCATCTCCTGAGACTAGACTGTTCAGGGAGGGAACTGATATCTCCAATGATCCTTCTCCATGTGCTCTGAACAGGTTATTACAAGTGAGATACCCAAGGAGATCACTGCCAGAGGTAGTAGGGATGGATACTGAAGGAAGTACTGAAGGAGCTTTATCCGCTACCCTCTTCAAGCGTTTGCGCTGTGTGACCAGGGGAGGCGGAGAATCATCATCCTCTATGTCAATAGGTTCTGACTCTTCTGAAGGTGGAGGAGGAGGTACTGGATCTGATGGAGGAGGTGAAGGCACAGTCTTCTGTAAACCTGAATAGGTCAAGAAGGCAGACAAATATGATCCATATGTGACATTGGTAACATTACCCCTGGTGACTTTAACGAAATGCTGATCCATTTTAGTGAGGAGGTAAGTGCTCCAATCAATAGCAACTCCTTTCAACACCATCCTGGAAGCTGTAAAAAGCTCTTTGGACAAATACTGGGATGGCGTTTAAACCTGTCCTGGAGAAACTGACAGATCGTCTTCCATACGGGATCAGTGACGCCTGAAGAGTTGATCACCTTCTTAACAACGAGGATTTCCCTTGTCTGCTTTTGCAACAGCTTCAGAATCTCTTTATTAGAGAAAAGCTGGCGAGTGGTCACAAAAGGTTCACCTTTGGAGGGTAGAGACAGAGCCTTCCCTAAGCCTCGAGGTGTCAAAGTCATAGAAATTCCTTGGACTAGGCCTGTCTTCTTGCTGTAAGAGGCCAGAAACTCATCACATAACGACGGATCCTCTGGAAGCAAGGGAAAGGAAGTAGCCACAAAAGCAGCAAGGCCCGCCTTCGTGAGAGGCTCAAAAGTAAGTAGGGAAGAGTAATCCCTACTAACTAATGGGGCGTACTAAATAGGGGGAGGAGCATGAGAAGGCGCCATTCAGATGGTTACACACACACCACAAACACAGACAATCAAGAAGAATGCCTGCAAAGCAACAAACAAAAAAAACCAAGGATAAGAGAATAACCAAATAAGAAAACGTGACTCGACCAACTAACCCCAAGCAAACCACAGTCTAGAAAAAATTCGACATGACCTTGAGACAAATGCGACCGAAAGCTTCATGCGATGCATCAGACAAACACCCAGAACCCCGTATCAGGTAAGAAAAGAAAAAACTGCATACCGTACCCTGAACCGTAACAAAGACAGTAAACCAAAACAATACCTCATCCGACACATATCAAAACTACATCGTTGATAAACCAGTGTTTGACTATGGAAAGAACTCCAAGGACTGCGCATACCCATCCCACGAAACGGTTCATTAAAAAGGGAAATTAAGTGCAGTGAGGGGGATTAATTTAATGAAGGGTTCATTTTAATAAATTATTAAGAATGGGTAAAGTTTTATTAAGTGATAAACCTTAGCAAGAAAACGGCGGTTCCTTAGTATAAATTAAATTACCAATTATTATGTTAAAATGGTGCTTTTATTCGAATCCCGGACTTCGATACCCGACTGGGTCTCTAAATGCAAATTCATTGATTACAAATTAAGGTGATGTGGAGCGCTTTTTTGCCAGCGCGTGCTCATGTGACGGCTGGTTGATTTTAATTAAAAATTAAAGTGCCTCTGTAGCGCACGTAGCGCATGCGAAGTGAACGATGGGTTTATTTTAATTAAAAAGTATGTGTGTGTTGAGCGCGAATGCGCGTGGAAACTGTGGGTGAATAAAGAGTTCATTTGAACAATTAATGAGTGATGAAGGAAGAAATGAAAATAAATAAAGCACATAAAATAAATACCTGGAAGGGGTGTGTATGTAATGTAAAAATGCGCACGGAAGAGTCTCCCAAAAGAAGTGAATCCAGTAAAGGAAAAGTAAAGATCACTGACGAAACAACAAAGACAACACCTTAGTGGATGGGGTGATTTGGGTTTTGTTGGTTTTTTTGTTTTTATTTTTGTAATTTATGATTATTTATGGTTGGTTTTGCTTTGTGAGGTTATTATGTTTTGTGGATGTGTGTTGTTTTTTTTATTTGTGTAGTTTGTGGTTTTTGTTTGTTTTTGTGTTTTTTTTAATAAGAATAAAAATAATAATAGGGAAATCAAGATATATAACACATGAATATGGAGGAAATATCCACAATGGAGTGTATGCAAATAAAATAGAGAGTGTTAAGGAAAATTTCCTTTTGTTGGTTTGTTGTTTTTTTTTTTGTTTAAAATAAGAATAGGGGTACCATGTATGAAAAAAAAATTAAAAGTGAAAAATAAATGAAAAATGGGCAAGGGGGAAGAGGGAAGAGGGCAATTTTTTAGAATTTTTCAGAATTTGTTTGAAAATTTTTTACTATTTTTAAATGAATTTTCGACATTTGTTGGTAAGTTAGGGGATAAATTAGGAAATATTGAATTTTCAGAAATTTTTAGGGGTGGGAATTTCCAGCGGACAAACTCCCAAAAATGGGCAAAAAGCAAAGGGAATTTTTAGAAATTTTTCTGAGTTATTTTGATGGGAAAATTAATTTAGAAATTAATGAAATCATGTAAATCATGTTAATCTGATAAGTAAGTTAAAAGTAAGTCTATTAAGTCTGGTTAGTCTGTGTAAGTCATGTAAGTCACATGAAGTCAAGTCAAGTTAGGCAGAGGGAATTAGGTTAGTCTAGGTTAGTCAAAGGCAGGTAGATAGACTAAGGCAAGGCAAGTCAGGTTAGTCTGGGGTAGGCTAAGTTAGGTTAGTAGACTAAGTTAGGTTTGTGGGGACTAACCTAAGGGGGGTTAGTGTAACTAGGCTAAAGTTAGTTTAACTAGGGTAGGGTTAGTGTAACTAACTGAGGGTTAGAGTAACCTAACTAGGGTGAGGGCAACTAGGCTAGGGTTAGTTGACTAGGGGGGGTTAAACTAACTACAGTTGGGTTAGTTGATTGGGGGAGGGTTAAACTAACTACAGTTGGGTTAGTTGATTGGGGGAGGGTTAAACTAACTACAGTTGGGTTAGTTGATTGGGGGAGGGTTAAACTAACTACAGTTGGGTTAGTTTAATCTAACTAAAATGAAGTAAATTAATGAGGGTTAATTAGGTTAGTTAAAGCTAACTAACCTGACAGTTAGAGGAGGAGGAGGAGGAGGAGGATGGCACGGCCGGGGAGCGGCGACGGCGGCACTGACGTCGGCGAGGGCAGGCGAGGGTGACGGCGGCCAACGCAGGAGGCTGCGACGGGCGAGGAGGTGGCAGCGACGGCGTTCGGTGGCCACGGCGGCGAGCAACGGCGACTCGGGCAAGAGGCACAAGCGACGGCGGCTCGGGCAGGAGGCGGCGCAGGGACGGCCGTGGAGGGGGCGGCCGCGGGGATCAATGCTTGGCGACGGAAGGCAGGGCGGCTGGCGCAGGCGGGCAGGACGTCGCCAGGGAGGGAGGTGCCAGGGGGGAGGCGCACCAGGGCGGGCAGGCGCCAGGGAGGAGAAGGGAGAGGGAGGGATGGAGGCGGGAGGTAGCAGGAGGAGGGGAGAGAAGGGAGTTGGTGGCGGGGAGGAGAAAGAAACGGGGGAGTAGGGGAGGAGAAGAAAGGTGGAGGGAATGGAGGAACAAGGAGGAGGAGGGAGGGAGCAGGAGGAGAAGGTGACAAGGGAGTTGGTGGCGGGGTTACGGGGAGAAAGAGAGAGAGGGGGAGGAGAGAGAAGGATGGGGGGAAAAGGGTGTGGTGGGGTGCGTAGGGGGGTGCCCAAGGGAAAGGGTAGGGGGAGGGGTGGGGAGGGTATAGGGGGTGGGTGCCCAAGGGGAAGAGGGAAAGGTTAATGGGCAGGGGCCCATGCAAGGGGCGTACCCCCTCGTCCCTCGCGCATGCGCGGGGCGAAGGTAAAAAAATTTGCCGTGACGGGATTGAATGGACGCCCGGATACGAGGACGAGACACGCAGATGCGACGGGGCGTGTTAAGATGCGTAAAATCAAAAAAAGGGCGCGTTCACGCGCGGGACGGAGCGCTTAAATACTCATAAAAATAAAGAAAAATTAATAATTCCCAATCCGAACGTCAAAACGAAATAGCGTAAAAACAAAAAGTGGGCAGGACGACAGGGGGAAAACAAGAAAAATATGTGACGGAGATTCCGCGAGGGGTAAAGGGCGTTCACGTGCAAAAAATAGAAAAAACGGACCACAAAACGCAATTAAAAATTAATAGCGGGAGATCCGTGCATCGGAACGAGGTGCAAGAAAAAGGAAAACAGTGCAAAAAGATGAGCTCAACAATCCTATCACATCAAAACAGGGTTTCGACTGAGATAAGACACGTTCACATGGGAAAAACCCAAAAAACAAACCCAAAAATGGGATCGGAAATTAATATCGGACAAACCGTTCATCGGAATGACATGCAGTAAGAAGGAAAAATGTCCGCAAGAAGGAAGGGCATAGGGTTATCATGTTAAACCGCAGTTCCGGTGGAAGTAGGAGGGGTTCACATGCAAAAAGCTCTAAAAATACTCCCGAAAACTCATTTAAAAATTAATAAGTAAAAATCCGAAAGTCGAAAGAGGGAGGAGGAAAAAGGAAAAAGGTAGGGGAAGGCACAGGGGACACGGCTGTCAGATCAAATTGGAATGTCGATGCAAACAGGGCAAGTTCACATGGAAAAATGTCAAAAATACGCACGAAAAAAGTCGTAAAAACTGGAAAAATTAATAATGGACAAACCGTGTATCGGAATGACACGGAGTAAAAAGGAAAAATGTCAAGGGAAAAGTGGTTGTCAGGGCTATGACGTCAGAGCATGGTGCCGAAGCAAGAAAAGCACATTCACATGGAAAACCGGCTAAATTGCACAAAATGCTTCAAAAATTAATAACTCAAAAACAGTGCACCGGAACAGGGGTAGGTGAAAAGGAAAAATGGTCAGGGCAAAGAGAGGAACAGGGCTATGAGGCTGGATGTGGACTTTGGGGAACGTAGGGTGCATTCACATGGCAGGACTGCAAAATCAGGGAATGAAGGAAAATTGTAAGGGAACAGCCCCAAGGGTGGGTGGAACATAAACGGGTGGGTGGGAAGGGACCCATTAGGGTAAAAGCAAGGCATGGCAGACATGCATGAGCAGGTTAAGGCATATGCAGAGGGGTAGGAAATGTAGACGCGCAAGGACGCGTCCCCACACTTAAGACCTTAACGGATAGGGTTAACCGAGCAACAGGGACCTAGGACCATGCCACAGACCATCCACTAACGTCCCCACACTTAAAACATGACCGTCATGAAGAAACCAAAGTGGGAGGGTTAGAAAAACTTGGCCCATTTCGTCAAGAAGCAAGGTTGAGTGTCGATGGCACGTCCAGTGTTGTTGTCGGCGCTGGAGGTACCAAGGCATCTTTACAGCGCACGTCCTTCATGGCAGGGACCACGCAGCAGCACCCAGGGAGGTAGCTAATGGAAGGAATCGCAGGAATTGCGTTGTCGATGATGAGGGATATTGCACTCAACTCACAGTCACTCAAATGGAATGAAAGAACTGACACTCGCCACATGACTAATATCACTCAAGAAATAAGGATTGAAACCCATATCGCATACCCAGTTTAGAAATCGACAAGGGGGAATGGTGCAGAAGGAGTATGCCAGGGTGCACATTTGATGGTGCATTAGTGCGTCCAACCTGTCTGGCACAGGTGCAAGAAGGAAGGCAAGGGAGCCTTACAGTGCAGTGTACAGAACAGGGTGACGTGTCTTGTGATGACAGCAAAGACCCATCCCGTGGGTGCACAGGGAAAGTGGAACATACCTGACTCCAAGTGTCGTAACGTCCCTCAATCTCACCTCTCGGTAATTGATTGAAGAAACTCCAGTCACACTCATCCCACCCTCTGTCTCATGCTCTGTTGATAAATACAGAAGGGCAGCCTTTTCCTGAAACCCATTGATGTAATCCTCACGATCACTTGTGCAAAGGTTGTATGCCTTGTGCGCATGTGATGGTGCAACTGTGCATCCCGCCCTGTGCCGGCATACGGTGCGAGAAGGAAGGCCAGGGAGCCTTATGGTGCAGTGCACAGAACAAATTGTACTGTGTGCATTGAGAGGCCCATCCCGTGGGTGCAACACTTCATTCACACTTCTCACCTCTCATTTGATTTGAAGGAAAAAGACTGGTCTCTCGCCCCACCCTCTGTCTCACTCTGTGTTGATAGTTATAGAGGGAAACCCATACTCACTTCCCCATCCGGTTAGGATGAAAGCTCACGTCACTTGATTGTTTGTCGATGAAGATCGCGTCATCAGTTGTTGAAGAGGCGTACCCAGGGAGGTAGCCATCAAATCGAATATTGTATTGGATAGGAACATATAGTCTGCGAGAGGACAGTTAGGCACTTTGCAGAGAGACCCAGGACACAGCGTACCAAGGGAGCTTCGGAATTGGATCCTGGGGATATCAATTAATGAATCCACTTTCTGGACTGCTGGGTGTTACCACCTTTTCCACAGCCAGCTTCCCGCCCAAGGGTGTGTACCACCTTTTCTTGGAACAAGGCCTGCTATGACAAGGAATTGCTTCCTTTTCTCCCATAACAGATTTTTTTTTCTTTTTTTTTTCTTTTTTTCCCCTATTCCCGAGGGTGTTTCCACCTTTTCTCGAAGAATAGGTCGGCATGACAGGGACCTAAGTCCTTTTCTCCCATGACCGATATGTATATTGTTCTTTTTGTTTTTTTTTCTTTCGAATTGAGCAAGGGAATGGTAGAAAGACCAGTTGTCAGAACCAACCTCGCCACTGTCGCTGGTGGAAAATAGAGGATAAGAGATCAAGGCTGGAAGATGGAGTTGAGGGGACAAAGGGTTGCATCCATTTCATCAGGACTGACTGAAGAACGGCTATCAGAAGTAGCATCATAAGAAGTACAGTGCCGCGCTAATGAGGGAAAGGATCAAGTGACCGTAATTGTCAAGATCCCCAAGGAGGGAAGTACTTCTTCAGGCGATATCCATTGATCAGAAAGGGATCATCAGAGGCATCAACGGTCTGCACTTAGACAAAGCCATTAGGGTTGACGGTAAGTACCTTATAGGGGCCCATCCACCGCTGCTGGAGCTTGCCAGGAAACTTGCCAAATCGTGAATCATAGGCTAGGACCAAATCACCTTCTTTGAACTCCTTGTGCTTGATGAAGCTATCATAGTAAGCCTTACGTCGAGCTTGCGTGGCTTCCATGCACTGTAGAGCCATTCTGCGAATTTCGTCCAAACATTCCAGGTGCAGGAGACGGCATTGCAGTGAATCATTGTCCCCCAAATGCTCTTTGATGGCCACTCTCAAAGAGGGTAGTTCCAATTCAACAGGAAAAACAGCTTCTGTACCATACACCAGCAGGAAGGGTGTCTGTCCTGTTGCTGCTTTATGGGAGGTTCTATACGCCCAGAGGGCCTCTATAAGTCGATCGTCCCAATCACGACGATGTGCGGCAATCGTTCTTGTCAGGATCGAGCAGAGGATGCGATTGGTGACTTCGACTTGGCCGTTGGCTCTAGGGTAATAAGGAGTGGACTTGCGATGGCGGATCTTATACAACTCTGTCAACTCTTCCATGACTTTGTTGAGAAAATGCGTGCCTCTATCACTTACCAGCTCTAAGGGACTACCAAAATGGGTGATGATATTCTCGTACATGAACAGGGCCACGCTGTTACCATCGTCCCGCTTTAGGGCTTTAGCTTCACACCACTTTGTGACATAATCCGTACATACGAGGATGTATCGGTTCTGCTTCCTTCTGGTAGGAGGATCGATCGGTCCTACGAAGTCGATGCCCCACTTCTCAAACGGCTTCAACGGAAGGATAGGCTGCAGTGGCATGGCACTTGTCTTGGTGGGTTTCCCCATTCTCTGACAAGCATCACATCTTTTACAGTAATCATAGGCATCCTTGTGGATGGTAGGCCACCAGTATCCTACTAGCAGAGCCTTCCTGGCTGTAGCTTCTCCTGCAAAGCGACCTCCACATGGCTCGTCATGGCAAGCCTTGAGAACAATCCCAATCTCATTTCCTGCAACACATCTTCGGAGCACTTCATCTTTGCCTTTCTTGTACAGTGCGCCACCTAGCAGGGTGTAGGGGGCTGATTCTAGCATAAGCTTCTTTCTTTCCCGACTAGAAATGCCAGGAGGATATTGTTGGGTTGCCAACAGATTGGCAATGTCTGCATACCAGGGAGTTACAGTTTCTACCAGGAATAGGGAAGCATCAGGGAGGTCTGGATCATCCTGCTCCTCGTCTGCAGTTTGTGGGATACGCGACAGATGATCAGCCAGAACATGGGAACGATCGGGCTTAGTAATCACCTCAAAGTCAAACTCCTGGAATAAAAGGAGCCATCTCATCATTCGTCCTTTCACATCCGCTTTGTTCATCAGGAAGGACAGGGCCTCATGATCCACATAAAATTTAAAGTGGGTAGATAGGAGGTAATGGCGAAACTTCTCTAGGGCAAACACCATTGCCAAACACTCCAGCTCTGTCAGTGACTTTTCGGCTTGCGTAAAAGATCGGTTGATCCAACTTCGAGGAGCCCTTCTGGCAAAGGACAGCACCTAAGCCTTCAATTGATGCATCAGTGTGTACATGGAACTCTTTCGTCCAATCAGGAGGTTGCAGAATGGGTGCCTCAATCAGACACTGCTTCAGAGTGTGAAAGGCTTTGTCACATTCTTCCGTCCAAGTAAACTCTGCAACTTTCCTCAGAAGCTTGTGCAAGGAGGTTGCCTTTGTTGCAAAATGGGCTATGAACCTTCTGTAGTAACCCACATGGCCTAAGAATCCCCTCAACTGTTTGAGGTTGGTGGGTGCTGTCAAAGCTGCGATCTTTTCAATCTTTGCAGGGTCTGTTGATATCCCTTGTGCAGAGACAATGTGGCCCAACAGAACTCCAGAAGAGACCCCAAAGATGCATTTGTCGGGGTTGAGGGAAATCCCATACTCCCGGCATCGGTCAAAGCATTGTTCCAGGTGCTCCCAATGTTCACGGATCAAACTATAAACACACAAGTCATCCAAATATACCTCAATAAAGTCGTGCAGATGATTCTGAAATGCAGCCATCATGACTCGCTGGAAAGTAGCAGGGGCATTGCAGAGCCCAAATGGCATCACTCGGTAAGCGTAGGTCCCCCATTCTGTGGTGAAGGTTGTTTTGGACTGGTCTTCTTCTGCGATTTGGACTTGGTTGTATCCGCTGAATCCATCCAGAAGGGAATAAAGCTCATGTCATGCCACTGTGTCCAACAGTTGGTCTGTGAAAGGGATAGGAAAGTGATCCTTCTTTGTCTTGGAATTAAGCTTTCGAAAATCCACACATATTCGCAATTTGCCATTCTTCTTGGGTACAACCATGATGGGTGAAACCCATTCACTATTTGCCACTAGATAGATGAACTCGACTTCCAGAAGCTTCAACAGCTCCGCTTTCACCAATGTTGAATAATTCGGGTTCATTCGCCTCTGTCATTGCCGTACTGGCTTGGCATCAGGCTCCAAGTCAATATGATGTTGACATATTGTGGGATCAATCCCCTTTAGGTCTTTGTAAGACCATGCAAATACGTCCAAATTCTCTTTCAACAAGTTGTACAAGGTTGACAACTCCTCTTCTAGAAGACTGTTACCCACCTTCAAGTGGCGTTCAGTGCCTTCTGCATCCACAAAGGTTAACTGCCTTTCACCTTCTACTTAACGAATGAAGGTTCCACGGAGTGCTTCTGGATACAGATCCGACTCCTTCAAGGGAGTGGTGTCCTCTTCTGATGTCCCACTAGAACCAACTTCTTCTTTTGGTGGAGACTTAGGTTGCTCCTTAAGATGTTGAAATGGGATTAGAGCCGTTTCGGGTTTGGTTTCAAGATTAATTACCTCTTGACTTGAAGACTCATCTTCTGATGACGCATCCAGGAATGTCACATAACAGGGACCCTCTGATGCCTGTTGGGTTTGTGGGACTGGTGCTTGTTGGCACGGTGCATCATCATCATCTTTCTTTGGCAAGGATGGGTTAGGACGGCATGAGCCATTGTTGAAAGATGGCTTGTTCTTCTTAATCCACGTCTTATGAAGATTTTGTATATGAGAAGATCCATTTACCAGCCCAAATGGTACCATCACCATTCTGTCCCATAGCATGAGCTCGTCTGTTTCTGATGCTTCTGGAACTTCTTCTTCAAATGTATCCTCTTTAGGTGGGATAGACTCTTCCATTTCACTTTCATAATCTTCTTCGTCCATATCATATCCATCCTCTTCTGTCTCTGTCTCTGCTTCTGCTTCTGTCTATGCTTCTGCTTCTGTCTCTGCGTCTTCTTCTGCTTCTGCTTCTGTCTCTGTCTCTGTAGGAGCTCTGTAACAGAAGAACAGATTCTCTGTTTCCTCTCCTGCCTCTGTCTCTGGCTCTGCTATGGCCATGTAACAGGGAGAGCAATACATCCATGCTTCTATCTCACTGTCAGAAGTGATTTCTGAAGTCATTCCTGGTTCAGGCAGGAAGTATTCACCCATTGATAATGGCTTTGCATCTTTTGGAAGTCGGCCTACAGTATCCACTGTTAAGGAACGTGCCACTGTTTTCTTGGGAAGGATCTGTTTGACAGCATCTTCGTCTGTTGATGTTCCATCTGTAGCCTCATTAGGGGAGTCAGAAGATAATTCCAAAGAGGTAGATCCATGTCCTTTTTGAGAACCATACAATTTCAGCACCACTTTATTGGGCCCTCTACCCAAGGTCAAGGTTCCTTTGAACCAATCCGTCCTTGCTCGGGCTTCAAAAAGCCATGGTCTGCCCAGTAGCAGAGGATAGGATGTGCCATAACAGTTTGGCTTCACCACCAAATAGGTTAGCCAATAATCTTTTCCAGTCACTGTAGTCTTCACATATGGAAGAATGCCCAAAGGCTTGATTCTGCTCTGATCCGCCAGTCTGATGAGCCATTGGGTTGGTTGCACAACTTGTAAGCCTAGATCCTTCATTGTAACATCAGTCATAATGTTTACTGATGAACCACCATCAATCAGTGCATTTGCAATGAAGCAGCCTTCTATCCACACGCCAGTCTCTGGAGTACCAGGATCTAGGAAAGCGTTAGCCACATCCCCTTCTTTTACAGGCTCTGAAGCTTTGTTGGACTTTGTTGCTGTTGAGGGAGCAATCCTTAAACCACGTCTTTTTGTCAGTATACTTTTGAACCTTTTCCGACAACTGGGAGACAACATCAATAATTGTCGAAATGTGAGGTTTGGTTTAAAGGTAACTAGATCTATAACCAGATCGTATTCCTTAATAGGATCCACTGGCTTCTCTAGCCGGTTAGGGAATGGGGCAACACCCATTTTCATTTTCCCTCTTTCTTCCAACAGAGGAATTACAGGAACTTCTTCTGCCACTTGTGGCACTTCCTCCTCTTCTGTCTCTTGGACCTCTGGTCCTGTCTCTATAACTATCTCTGTAACTCTTTGTGGCACTGTAGTGCTTTGTACGGCACTGTTAGGCTCTGTTCTGTTCTGTTCTTCTGGTGGAAGATTGAACTTCACTGTTCTGGAAGGAGGGTTATTTTCTTTATAGATAGGTGGTTCCTTCTGCTTTGCACGCGTGATGGCAGCAACTTCCAATTCCACCAAATTGGAGGTAGGCTCTTGGGCCTTGGCCGGACTATCAGTAGCACTGTTTTTCACTGGGGCTGGGCTTGGACAGTCTTTTGCAGTGTGGCCTTCTCCTTTGCATCGACTGCATAAGGGCTTGTAATCCACTAACCTTCGAGGATTTGGACAATTTGGTGAAATGTGTCCCTTTTCTCCGTATCTGTAACATTCCACTTCTGATCTCTAACCACCGCCAGACTGTCTTCCTCTGTAACTTTGAGAGGAAAATCTTCTGGTTCCGAAATTAGGACCAAACTCTCTAGGCTTGGGTCCAATATCCTGTGTTGTCATTTTGGATTCCAGCAAGTTGAATCTTGCGTCTTCTTCCTTCCTTCTCCTATCATGCATCTCCTTCAGAGAGCAAATGTCCTCTGTATGGTTCTTCCACAAACAATAGGAACAGAAGGCCCCAGGAATAGTTGGTTTTCGTGTACATTTGGTGGCTAAATGGCCCGCTTGATGACACTTACCACACCAAGTATTTGACCGCATCACATCTCTTCCTGCTCCTGCAACGTTGGATATGCTTGCTGTGTTTACTTTCAGCGTCTGTAGCTGCTCTGTAATCACATCCATCAACTCCTTTTTGATGTTTGCAACTGAATTAGATAAGTAGTCCTTCAAGCTTTCACCTCCTGAGGCACTGGCAGGAGGGTTTTGAGGAGTCTCTGTAATCACTGCATAAACGGGTTGGGCTAGTACAGAGGGGTCTCTGTTCTGGTTCTGATTCAGAGCTCCTGTTTGAACTGTTGGCTGTTGGCTCCAGTTGGTAGGATTCCACTATTGCTGCTGATTTGGCATTGAGGAAATTGGTTGGGACCATTGTTGTTGTGGTTGAACCACCATTTGAGGCATGGATTGTGGCCACTATGGATTTGGTGCACTATACTGTGATACCGGGGGCATCTGTTGGTAGGGATAGGGAACAGTCCCAGGAACTGCATTGAATGGGTACATCATTCCTGGCATCAGAGGAGGTAGGACTCCTCTTCCTGTATTCATTGCTAATCGAGCTTCCACTTCATCGTACAGTCTTGCACCTTCTGTTGCAGCTTGCAGTGTGGCTGGTCTTTGCAGCTCCACAAACTTACGGACTTCTGGTTGTAATTCATCTGAGAAACACCCCCTTTTGAATGCCATCATCTAGATTATGGTTAGTCCATCTCTTCAGGATGGATTCCATTCGTGAGACATAAGCTTCCACTCTTTCTCCAGAAGACTGACTTAGGTTCATGAATTCCTCTCTCATCCGCTCTTCAAACCCTTCACGCCTGAATTTAGTGAGGAAGGCCAACTTCAGGTCGTCCCATGTGCCAAAAGTTCCTGCTGCTTGTCTCTCATACCACTGAAACGCCACGCCCTTGAAAGTGGCGGGGAATATTGCTAACCAATGCTCAGGGGTTCTAGCATTGTTAGCCACACATGCTATCATAAATTCTGCTACATGAAGATCGGGGTCTTCATTGTACTCTCCCTTAAAAACTGGCAATGGGACTACATTCGCTGGCCTGTCATCAATATTTCCAGGACGAATCTGGCTTGGAAGTGGACCTCCAACAGGAGGCGGAAGGGCTTGATGTACCATTGGGACTTCTGTAAAGAGTTTCGCAAGGGTGTCAAAGGCGGCTTCTGCTGCTAGCTCGTTGTCAGCCTTGATTTTTGCTTTCTCTCTTCTCACGTACCTCTGGACTCGTTCTAATGCTTGCCTCTTTATTGCGTCATTCATCAGGGGTGTGGCTCCACTATGTTGTTAGTGCTCCACAGAGGGTTAACAGAAGGCTTCAGTCTCTGGAGGACTCTCTTGCCAACATTTCTTCTACTTCTTTCTTTTCAATGTCCCTGAATTCTGCTTTCATTCCACTGCACAGAGGAAGGTATTCGGTTCTGAAGGTGTCAAAATGCATACGTCTGAGCATTGTGGTGGTGCCATCATCATAGTAATGCCAACTTCTGATGGTTTCAACAGTATATGTTGTGAAAAACACTCTGTCTACCAACTTCCAGTGGGTTGCTAATTGAACAAACAGAAGATTATCAGTACACCAAGCATCCCATGTATCTTGCTGTTGAGCATCCACGAACAAATTCCAACTCTTTTCCTTCTTGTCTCTGTGAACCTCCACAGACCAAGACTCCTGAAGCTTCTTCACAATCTCCCACTTGATGTTGTCTGGAAACTTCTCAATGAATGCCAAATCTTCCATGTATGGTCATTCTCTCTGTTTCTGCTCTTCAGTTTATTCCCAAACAGTTTGCCACCAAGATGCAAGTTTCTGCGGCTTCATCAGGAAGAGGAAACTGCCCACCACATAGAGCATGCATCATGATGGTGATGTGTTTCCGCCATTGTGGGATGAACTTCTTGTGGAAAGTGGCTTTGATTATAAGGAATTCCAACTCTTCAGTGGAAGAAGGAACTTTAGAAACATCCATTGAATTCTTCTCTTCTTGGCAATGCCATTTCCTTCATTTTCAGCCTCTTCTGGTGCTTGTTGATGGCAAGTTTTCCCGGCTGCGCACCAAAAACATGGAGCCCCAAGAGGAACACCAAGGAAAAGGAAATTCTCTTGCAAGAAAATCTATCTTGTAACATCAACAAGCTTGTTTATCATGTTTCATATGATCACAATGAAGAAAAGAACACCATGCACAACAAATCTTCATACAGCATCATGTAGATCTCCCACGGATTTGATAGAATCAACCATATTCTTCAATATCTTCACAAAATCCATCAATAGAACAAATAAAGCAAAGGAATATACCATCTTTGAATGGAAATACATCACATAGTATTCATCTTCAATATCTTCATAGTCTTCTATCAATCTCTCATATACAATCACTCTGTTTGAGTAGAATTGGCTATCTCTGACTCTCTCTCTCTCTCACTCCATCAATAATACATCATATCCTCACTACAATCTCTCAAAATCACACTCAATAATCCCTCTTAGGTCGTGGATACCCCTCCCAAGAGGTATGTCTGATATGAAGAGTCACCAGAGCCACTACAGTGTCCTTTCATAGCTCACTACTGTCACTTCACTCTAGTCTTCACTTGAGTCTTCAGCAGCTACTTCTTTCACTTCTTTCAGCTCTTTTGCACTTGTATTCACCTCTTTCCAAAGCTAGAAAATTTTCCCAAGCTACACTCTCATCCATCAGAACACATACAGAAGCATACAGAACAGTCATAGAACAGTACCAGAACAGCTATAGTACAGAACAGAACAGAACAGAACAGAGACAGAAGCTCTACAGAAGACCTACAAAAGGTTACAGAAGGTCATCAAAACCTCATAACTCATACTTAAACCATTCCAAACTCTCACAAACCATTCAATAAACTTTCACAAGATCTCAATCTTCATCAATCAATACTCCATCCCTCTTTACAGAAGACAATCAGAACAAAACAAACCAAAACAGAGCAAAACAGAAGGTGTACAGAACCTATCAGAACATCACATAACCACTAATAAACATCATGAACTTCCAAAACACAATCATTATCATCCAAAACACTCTCAAATCACTTCCAAACCAATCAATCATCTCATAAAATCAACCATTCAACTCTCAAAAACAACAAAAAATCAGCCAAAAAAACAAGTCATTTCAACACTCAACAAAGGATGGAACGCTTCAACTGTGTATTGATTACAGAGGGTTGAACCAATCAACCGCTAAGAACAAATATCCTATTTCAAGAATAGATGAACTTCTTGACCGTCTTCAAGGTGCGAAGATCTTCTCCAAGATTGATCTCAGGTTTGGATACTATCAGATAAGGATCAAGGAAGTAGATATCCCAAAGACGGCCTTCAACACAAGATATGGACACTTTGAGTTCCTAGTCATGTCATTCGGGCTTACGAATGCACCTGCCACCTTCAACAAGTTAATGCAAGATATCTTTAGGCCATATCTTGATGACTTCATACTCATCTTCTTCGACGATACTTTAGTCTATTCCAAATAGGAAGAAGATCATGAACCCCAGCTTCGGATTATCCTTGAGACAATCGGGGCACACAAACTTTATGCCAAGATGAAGAAGTGTGCATTCTTCAAACGTCAGATTGAATATCTAGAATTCATTGTGTGAGCGGAAGGAATCTCAGTGGATCCGGCCAAAGTCAGAGATGTTCTAGAATGGCCAATACCAACAACTATCAAAGAAATACGCAATTTTCTTGGATTGACAGGATGGTACAGGGTCTTTATAAAAAATTATGCTTTGATTGCAGCACCTCTGACCGGCCTACTAAAGAAGCAAACATCGATTGCATGGTCAACTGCTGAACAATCCATCTTTGACAGACTAAAGCAAAGTTTGGTATCAACACCTATCCTGAAACTCTCGGACCTGAGTAAAGAGTTAGAAGTAGTAACTGATGCTAGCATGCTTGCCTTAGGATGTGTGCTTATACAGGAAGGTCATCCTGTAGCATACTCTTCAAGGAAACTGAAGAGCCACAAGAAGAATTATGCCACCCATGATCTAGAGTTGTTAGCTGTCATCCATATCCTCAAGCTTTGGAGACACTACTTGCTAGGTAACAAGTTTACCCTAGTGGATCATAAAAGTCTCAAGTGGATCTTTACCCAGAATTAACTCAACATGAGGCAACATTGGTGGATTGAAGTGCTGGAGGATTATGGTTTTGAAATCAAATACCGGCCTGGAAAGGAGAATGTAGTTACCGATGCACTCAGTTGCAAGGCATTCCTTAAATCTCTAATCTTGCAAGATCCATCAACAGCTAGATCTCTAGCCACAAAGGTATCCATGCCAACCAACCTAATACTTGAGCTAGCTAGAGAAGAAACTTACCATGATCTAACCTATCAAAAGATGATAAGGGAGATCCCTATCAAGGATCAAGACTTGAAACTACGGGCTAAGTGTCATGAATTCTCAATCAATAGTGGACTTGTCTACTATAGAATGAGATTATGTATACCGGCAAGCCAGTCACTCAAGCAGAAGATACTTTGGGAAGCTCATGATTCCCCTTTCTCAGGACATCCTGCCTATGCCAAGACCCTCAATCCAGTCAGGAAGAGCTACTATTGGGAGAGGCTTAAAGATGACGTTCTCAAATATGTCACTGAGTGTTTGTCTTGTCAACATATTAAGGCCGAACATGTCAAAATGCAAGGAAAGTTGCAACCACTTGACATTCCCCAAATGAAATGGAAATTCATCAGTATGGACTTTGTTGTTGGCCTACCCCAAGTTCAGGGAGGATACAACTCCATTATGGTTGTGGTTGATATGCTTACTAAGGTTGCACACCTTATTCCTGTTAAGACAAACTATAAAGCATCGGACATTGCAAGGTTGTTCATCAAGGAGATATTCAAGCTACATGGGTTTCCCAAAAGAATCATTAGTCATCGTGATTCTCTCTTCACATCACACTTCTAGAGAGTTATCTTTGAAGCCATTGGGACTCAACTCTGTTTTAGTATAGCTTACCATCCCCAAACCGATGGTCAAATGGAGTGAGTCAAACAAATCATCGAGGATATGCTAAGGGCACACTGTTGCCGTGAACCAAAAAGGTAGATTCAATACTTGCCACTAGTTGAGTTTGCCTACAATGCTTCTTACCAACAAAGTATTCAGATGACCCCTTTTCAAGCATTGTATGGGCATGACTGTCGAAGTCCTTTAAACTTCTCGGATCCTTGAGGGTTGAAGCCTCAAGGTAGATGCTGGAAGATATGGATGACCAAATGAAGTCAATAACATAGGACATCCAAGCCGCCAAGAATAGACAGAAGGCATATGCGGATTTGAAACGTCAAGATAGAACCTTCAAGGAAGGAGACATGGTCTTCATTCGCGTATGCCCAAAGAAGAGTTCCCTATCCTTAGGAGATTGCAAGAAGCTAAGTCTAAGGTATTGTGGACCATACAAGATCCTCAAGTGCCTAGGACCCAATGCTTATAGACTACAACTCCCTGGGAACCTAAAGGTTCATAATGTATTCCACATCAGCCTACTGAAGAAGTATGTACCTAATCCTAGCCATGTACTTGATGACCAACAAGTTGTAATGCCTAGCCAAGGAGTCCTTGAGTTACGGCCTAATAGGATCTTAGATGTTCGGGAGAGAAACTTGAGATCCAAAACCTTGAGAGAATGCCTCATCCAGTGGAAAGATTATCCCGAGCAGGATGCCACTTGCATGGATGAAAGCACTCTCAACCAACAATACCCCCAGTTCTTCTCGAGATGAGGACATCTCGATTCCTCCAAGCGAGAGAGAATGTAATATTCCCACTCAAAAATATTACTAAACTTGACTCCCCGCACGCCACGTAAAACTTGTGCAAGGTTATCTCCCGCATTGTAATTACCGACAGTTTAATACGTACCCCGCACGCGCAAAGATGAGGCCTCCGCATTTTGAAATCGAGCCGCCCGGGGGTTCAAAACTGCATAACCGCAGGGAAACACCCTTTTGGGAAGGGGGAAAAATGGATAATGAGAAAAAATAAAGAAAAAATAATAATTCCCCCAGTCGATGCATGGCTAGAGGGAAGGGAATGGGAGGAGGTGATGTGGTGAAGTGGTGTCCAGGGGGGAGCCATGCATGGTCACATGGTGGCTACCATCTTCCCTCCCCCTTAAGCTATAAAAACCCCCCCTTAGCTTTGGAATGGAGGAGGGGAGGAGCCTGAGATGCTGCCGTGAGGGAAATTCTGCGCCCTATGCACGAAAGGAGTAGAAGGAGGAGAACGCCGCCATGAAGCCACCGGGCTGGAGTCGCCACCGTTAGGAAGACACCGCCCTCATATGCCTGCTGCCGCTGCCATAAATCTTTACCCCTCCCCAATCATTGGGGCCCTTCCATGTCGTTCTGTTCAAGTTCAGAAGCTTCTTAGAAGCTTCTAAAGGGATAAGGCTTGGGCCTTGTTCTTACGCACCCTCCCCGGTCTCTAAAGTGAGCTAGTAAAAGCCCCAAATCCCACAAGCCTTCTCGTAAAGCTCCATTCCCACAAGCCTTCCCATAAGCCCAAAGTTCGCAAGCCCCAGATTTTTTAAAGATCCAAAATTCAATGAAGGAATCTCCTGCGTACGAGGGAGAAGGAAATTCTTGAGGCTATTTGGAGAATGCGTGGAAGCAAGGGTAATCCGCAGAGTTCAAGTCATCAACGATGGCTCCCAAGAAGTCGCAAGGCACACCTCGGAAGGTTCCTCCCCCCGAGCTTACACTGGACATTTCCCCGAGCCCACAAGCCCAAGTTTTACGATTTTGATTCCACGCAAAAATAATGCATTAAGCACGATAACTTTCATGGAATAGGAAGCACCTATGCATGTTCAAATTCACCTAGCCTAGTTAAAATGTAATTGGAAAAAATTGCCTATTTGAACGATTACTAGAATTAATTCATGACATGCAATTGGGTTATTGGTATTTTCAATGTGATGAACGCAAATTGTCTATCCATCTTACGACCTTAGTAGCATGTTGCCTTGTCGTGCATTTCAAAGTGACGAGCCTAAAACGCCTATTGCCTATCATTATAAGGTTGAAATTATTAAGTGCATTTTGACTAGACATGGAAAGAATAGGCATATGTCGCACTTTAGGCAATATTTTCATTGTAATGATTCATGAGGAAAAGTTGTTAACAACCATAGGATGTTATCCGAAAAGTAATTGCAGAGCACGAAAATGAATCTATGGATTTGCATGTGGCATGTGCTTGTAAAATGGAATAAGTTAACACTAGCTTTAGTTTTGCATGAACTTCATTAACAACGTTCTAGTTAGGAGAAGGTTGCTTGTTGCATATTCGCCATGCGAAAAATTCTTTCATCAAGAGTTGCATTTAGGAAAGGGTTGCATGTTGCATATTTGTCATGCGTAAAATTCATTGATCAAGAGTTGCATTTAGGAAAGGTTGCATGGTTTATCAAAGCATGAAATTCTAAAGCTTAGAAAAAGGGTTGTAGACATGATTCTTTGATGTAAATCCTAGTAGGTCCTAAGAAAGTTATTCTTCAGATTATCATGCGTTTTTACTTTACCAAGGAAAGATATGGTTATTGCGAACTTGGCGATACGTAGAAGCAATGAATCGCATGTTTACGTGTATTGTGACATTTTGCAACTATTTTTCTCCTTTAGATCAAGTTTATCATCTCTAGGAAAGGTTCATCCTTGTCGCAAGACAAGTAGATCGAATTATCTAAATCACGTAACCCACAAAGGATTCTTATAGGCATGGTTCAGTCAATACGATAAATACCCCAAGTGCTAACTAGGGTTTAGCACGTTAAGGATTCGGCCTAGTTTCACACTTGTTGCCAAGTCGAAATTCTCAAACCCAAAGGTCCTACCCACATTCACGGAATGTTTGGGTCAATTGGACGCTCATGCAAATAACAATCTAGGATTTCTACCCTAAGGATCATTCGATCTAATACTAAAACTCGGTTTGAGTTTGGAATCCCTAGGACCGAACGTTGTCAGCCTAGTGCAAGTAGGATTGGGCTGGGTAAGAAGACACCCTAAACCCTGCTTCTTGTCTAAACATAATTCTTTGACCAAGAAATGCCGTTCAATGGGTGAAATGATCCCATGGAATAGATGCGATACTTATGCAACAAGTTGCAATGTCGCATGGCCTTGTGGTTTGATCACAAGAGAGCTTTGCCATTCCTTGGAATGAGGTTGGCAGGTTCTTGCACAAGTTTAACTTGTAAGAGGATGAGTAGTCATCCTGTTACATCACCCTTCTTGGGGAAAATTGCCAAGTTAAGGAAAGTTAAGTATTTGCTTGAAAGCAAAGGAACAATCAAGTTAGAGCGACATGGTCGCTAGGACTTACTGTTAATTTATGAAACCTAAAGTGTTGGTTAAGTTGGGTTGACAGGGTATGACCCTAACCCAAGGACAAAAGGGTAAAGAAACAAACCCTTGGGGGATCTTGCCAAGTCGCAATTGATCTCGGATCGAATGCTAGATGCATTCAAAGAGAAGGATTCACTCCTTAGCAGTTGGCCAAATAAATGACCACTAGTTTGATTGTGCTTGTAACAGTTTAGAAGCACTGTTTGCATTGTTTGCTCAAGGAACTAAATGATGGAAAGTTAATTAATGCTTCAGGTTGAAGGCCTGAAGGGAGAGGCAGCATCAGTTACCCCCGACTGTCTACTTGACCGTAACCAAGGGGGTTGTTAGACGCGCCAGGAACCTGGACTGAACCCACCACGTGAGGTCTCTCCGTTGAGTGCTACTTGGAGCATGAGGACGCTTGGGTGCCAAGAGGGGCTCTGGCCGTAAATCCCTTGCCTTCCGGGCCCTGCACAAGAGGCCAACGCGACTTGGGATTGGATCTCGAGGTGCGCATACTAGTTTACGGGTGGAATCTTGGATTAGTAATCCCTATGGATTATGGATACCTTCGGACGGATTATGGATTAGCCTACGGGCTTGATTATATGATGTTTTCTAAAGATAATAAGATAACCTGTTGAAAAGAAACTTGTTTGACACTGTTTTTCTATGTCAAGTGCTAAGATTACGTGAAGGAACCGATGTCTAACTGGCTAATTAAGGAAGTTATCTTATGCGTTTCCAACTAAATGTGGTAGATAATTAGATAACTAAAACAACCTTGAGGAAAGTGCGGTGAATGTGGCCATCGGTCCGTCATACGGACGGGTGGTCCCGGTTGGCCAGAAACTTTTCTCAAGCGAAATAGACAGCAAGGAGCTCTTCTCAAAGAAAATGAATAGTAAGGGCACTGACCTAGGGTTTAGGTTACTAGAATCCCGATTTATGGTGTTTTAGGGGAACGGAATGGGACTATGCCTTATGGGCAGAGAGGTCGAGCCTTGCATCCCTCTCGTTTCCCATTCTCCTTGAACCAAGTGTAGCATGAATCCGCTTCGTCCCTGGCGTTTCTGTATAAAGTAGTTCGTCTCGGGTTCGACGCTAGCCACCGTTTAGGAAAGTGACCATTAGGGGAAACCCTGATTCAAGTCGGTCCTAAGTGGGAATGGCTGGAATACTTCCGCTACGTGGCAGACTCGGGAAGTCCTAGATCACAAACCTCGTAACATTCCATCGGAGAGCCGGGCGGAGCTTTCTAGACTCTCTTTCCGATAGACTGCTAAGACATGTCTTGAAAAAGGGAATAGGTGGACATGTTACACACAAAAACTATTTAACTTACGAAGTTCTCCTTTTGTTAGCAATTTACTCTTTCGTTTTCCTTGAGGTATTATAGAGGTCATCCTCAAGTCTTCATCGTCTTTCCATAGTCGTGGTTGAGAGGGGTCCACTTTAGCAAGATATTCAGAGATATAAACAAGGGATGATTGCACTAACCAACCCTCAGCCATACTTCTCTCAGGCCGTGCTTTTTACCTCACAGAATCTTTCAAGGTTTTCATGAAGCGCTCAAGAAAAGACATCCACCTTGCATGAATGCTCCACAAAGTGCGATCTTATCAATCAAATGTATGAGTAAATGTAATTGAGTAGTCAAAATGGAGCGCAAAAAAATTTCCTCTACCAAACAAACCACCTCAACAAATAATACTCGAGCATCTTGCAATGTGTTTGGATCAATTTCCTTCGAGCTCACGTATCTGTCAGGATGTATTTGACAATTGTTTATTTTTGTATAGAAATTCAAAGAGGTTCACTACCTGATGTATGCAATATATAATGAAAAAATACAATGTATACATACCTCACAAGCTCTCCCATCTTGTAAATGATATCACGTACATCTTTGGATACACAATGGGATATGCTAGTAGGAAGTACGAACTGAATGTAAATAATATTCATAGATCAAATGATTAGTTGAGGAAAAATTCATTATACCCCAAAGTTTACACATAGTTACTCCACTAATTACTATATTCATGGTTAGAGATACCCTTACTTGAATCATTTTGTGCCAATCGTGGGACTTCAAACCAGATAGTTGCTCCACACCTCTTTTCTTTTTCTTTATGAAGGCTTCCTTGAGACATCTCATACATCCTGTGGGTGTTCGAAAGCTACATATCTGTTCCTTCACTATTTTTTCCTTGTTCTTTGATAGCATCCAAGGTGCATGGGGTAGCTCAATCTTTCCTCTGGATCCAATGTGTGGCCAGGCTTGTCTCATGCGACCAATGTTACGTAAATTTTCCCTTACATTGACTGAATCACGAGCCCCTATCAAGTGATCCCATAATGTAGATACAACATTTTTGAACATGTGCATGGGATCCAATAGGTGATTGATCTTGAGTTCAGTCCAATATAAAAGATGAAAAAATATAGAGAACCTAACAAACAAACAATATATTATGTAAACAATTAATCATGCTAAATACTTTAAAGTCAATCGAGAGAAATATGCTTCTTACCGACTCATGCCGAGTGGAGGGTGGTTGTCGGCATTAATCCATCTCTCCTTCCAATTTCGAATGGTTAGAGATTGTGGAGTCATTCCATTAGTAGGGAGAACATATTTGGAATGGTCAACAAGAAGAAATCGATGATGATTGTCATAAATAACCTTCTTTAAATGTGCCGGCCTAGAGATCAAAAACTAGAGAGGGACCGCAAATAGGACATGCACGATATCCTAATGTGGTTAAACCTGAACAAACAAGTGAATTAATAACATGCAATTGATTCAAGTCTTGAATTTCAAATATAGAGTCATATACATGTACCTGAACACTCTCCATATCCTGGAAAGTCATGCATGGTCCACAGCAACATGGCCTTCAAAGTGAAATCTCTAGAGGATGCAAATGGGCTTGTATCTTGCACCTCAATACCTTCCCATAACATTTCTAACTCTTCAATCAAAGGCTGTAAATATCCATGTTTTTTACCTTGTGCTTTCCAGGAATCAGAAAGGACAACATTACATGTCCCTTTTTAGTTGCCATGGATGGAGGAATATTATAGTTCACCAATACCACTGGTCATACACTGTATGATGTGCTTTTGATGCCAAATGGATTGATTTCATCCATACGTAAACCAAATCTCAAATTTCTTGGCTCTTCTTTGAAAACGAGCTACAAATTGTCTATATGTTGCCGTGCCGGTGTGTCTACAGGGATCCTCCATTTTCCATCACTTGAACGATGACTAGCATGCCATGATATGAGCTTTCCAATAGACTCACACTTGAACATAAGTTGAATACATGGAATAATCGGAAAATATCACAAAACCTTATGAGGCACATCCATTGACTTCATCTCGACTTCATATCTTGATTCACCACAAACAAGACACTCTCGTGGGAACTCATGAATCCCACGAAATAAGACACAATCATTGACACATGCATGGATCTTGACATAATCGAGGCCTCCTAGAGATGTCAAGTAATGTCTTGCTTGCTCTCTCTTAGTTGGCAATTTGTTTTCTTTTGGAAGCATTTGTGATAATAACCTACATATATTTTAAAAAGTGAGTTAAAAAACCACAAACATATATTTATGTCTAATTTCAAAATAGAACAATTAATATTATGATTCATAAGCCAAACTGAATTGATACCTACTTCAATAACGCATTCAAACTAGCATTACTCCATCCATAAATTGTTTGCAAGTTAATTATCTCAAGGAACGCACGAAGAACAAAGTACGTACAACCTTCATACAACGGAGTAGATGACGCTACGTATAGTGGGTCATCTGGCTTTGTCGAGTGACCTTCTCCCCGAACCGGTTGCGAAAATAGATCGTGTACCATGTTGTCCAAAATCTCATCCTCTACAACTTGATGGAGCATTTCATGAGGGCTACTATCATGGTTGTCATTATCCACTCTTCTTGAAGACTCTACCTCCTCGCGTCGACGTTTTGTAGCCTCTCGATGCCCGGGAGGGAGCATCTGAGGATGTGGCACTACATCCTACTTAACCACAAAAGGGAGTTACATGTACGTTGATATATATTTCAAACATAGACTAGCAATCTTAGTGTTAAAAACAATGAATACCGGTGATTTTTCTCGGTCCCATTCTCCATACATGCTAAGGTGTGACATTGCAACTTGACATGCTCGAAAAATACACCCTCGACAACGATCACACATACATTTAATTTTTCATCGTAGCCATGCATCTCGATTATGAAGACATAATGTTTCATCCTCACTTGAGGATGTGCTCGTTGAGACTCATCAGCATGCACCGCACTAGGTGATGACGAAAACATGATTAAACATAATTCATGACAACATAAAATTTGTTATTAATATGTTTACATAAAAACTTCAAGGCGTATTAATTATTCTAAGATATTCAATTTTAAATACACAAAACTTATCATAAATACATAAAAACTTATGATAAAAACTTACTATCAAAACTTATGATAAAAATGTAAGTGCGCTAAATGCGCATCTATGCCTGCATCTATCTGCGCGTCTATTAGCGCGTTTACATAAAATTAGATGCGCATATACATGCAGAAATAGATGTAAACGTCAAAATTCAAAAGATACAAGCGATTTCTTTTCAAACTGCGTCTTTCATGCTTTTTTGTGCGTTCTGGAGCTCAAGTTCAGCCGACATGTAGTCTACCTCCACTAGTCTCTTCATGACTCACCTCCTCATAACTCACCTCTTCTTTCACTTTAAAGAGACAAGAAGGGAAGAAGACAGCTAAAGAGAAGAAAGCCAAGGAGAGGAAGAAAGAGAGAACAAAAGAGAGGAGAACAAGAGGAATAAGAGGCAAAGAGAGGAAACAACAAGTAGCAAGCATCAAGGGAGAACAACTCACCAAGGAGAGGAAGAAGGGGAAGGAAGCAGTGCTACCACCCGTCCACACCAAAGACCCAAGGTGAGTCCTCTCTCTCTCTCGCTCTCTCTCTCTTTCCCCCTCCCTCCATGTCTCTCTCTTTCCGTATTAGGATCTTTCTTTCTATGATTTTGAAGCTTTTATATCACAAAAAAATCATGGCGGTTGTCGTGGTCTGAGAGTGGCCGACTTAGTGCGTCTGAGAGCATGTGTAGTTTCCAGAGTAGACGCAGATATAGACACGTAGCTGTGTTTTCTGTTATCGCGTCTGCAGGTGCGTCTCTAAGTGTGTCTATTCTGAATGATCGAGTATACACGCGCCATGCTTAGAAAAAAGCTTTTGTTTTTTCCATGGTGGTACCACGTCTCTAAGCGCGTCTATTCTGCATACTAGAGGCGAGTGACTTCGAGGAAGCGTCTAAGAGCACGTCTATTATGCATCTTAGATGCGAATATACATGCGCCAAGTCTAATAAAAAAGACAAGCTTTTATTTTTGGAATTGTACAAACATGTTATACAATAGTACAATTTACACAATATTGCAGTTTAGCAAATTTGTCTTATTCCTGTGTTTTGTTTGCAGATGTCGCATCCTGGTTCATCTAGCAATGACCTAGATTTGGAGCACATGAATGATACTTTTGCGCAGTTCAGCAGAGGGGTCAATGCTTTTTTTTGAGGTTTTCCTAGTAAGGAAGACTTCATGGGAGACATGACTAGACACCTTGGCTGCTCTTCCACATCAGACGAGGTGTTCAGCGTCATGTCTAGAATGCCTCTGACGTCTTTGCCTAGCACTGCTTCCCAAATACCAAATGTCCAAACCCCAATTGTAGGTACTCCACGTGCACTGCCTGTACATACATCGGCTGAAGCAGAAGCGTCAGCCGACGCACGTGCATTTGGGGAAGCATGTGCATCCAGCGAGGCAGAGGATAGTCGACATAGAGGGAGGAGGGAGAGTCAAGGGGGAGGACGAGGCTTGTGTGGTTTTGCAGACTACTATCGTTGGTAGGATGCCTACTCCTAGAGAGGTAGGTTACCATCGAGGCCATAACCGCGCAGCCACATGGCTTCACTTCTATGAGGAGGGTCTCATCACTGAGGAGCAATACAACTGGGCTATGAGGATTCGATAGCCAGAGGAGGTATGTTTTTCTTACTTTTCTATTAAAAGTATGGCTAATTATAACTTTTTCTTTGCAATTGTACGTAAGCAACCTTGATCTTTTGTGCGTGTAGGTGAACCCCAATGTGGAGCATAGTGAGGAGAGGGATAGAGATGCCAGTAGCAATGGTAGTGCTAGTAAAGATGTCTCTTCTTTAGATTCGTAGAGGAGCACCATGCCTCCTCTATGACCTTGTTTCCTTGTTTTTCTATTATCCATCTTTGAGCCTACTGCTTGCGGCCACGCTTTAGGTCGCAAGCACTTAAACTCCCCATGTAAATGCGTTTTATATATAATGAATACATGGATTTTTATTTTCAACTCTTGTGCCTTCATATCCATTGTGTTTTTCCCAAATGCACAATTTGATGTATGGGAGGGGAAAAAAAAACCAGAGAGCACCACATGCTCTCTGGTTTTTTTTTCCAATTCTGTGCTTCGTATCTATTTCCGCGTCTAAATTGCAGAAAATGTGCGTCTATACTCGTGTCTAGAATGTAGAGTACATGCGCCTATAGATGCGCTATATAATTTAAATTAATAAAAAGAAATTAAATATATTTTTTAAAAAATGAGATTTTTGGTTTTGCGGTTGCGTCTACTGGCGCATGTAAAAGCGCGTCTATGCACGTGTCTATGTGCCCGTCTAATCTTCCATATAGACGCGCTTGTAGACGCACAAAAGAAATTAAATAAATAATAATTTTGGTTTTTATCTATGCATTTATTTATGTGTGTATATGCGCGTCTATTGGTGCATGTGGATTTTCTTATACACGCGACTATAGACACAAAATGGTACATGCATATTTAGACGGGCTTATAGATGTGCCCGTAAGATTTTTTCTCAATTCAAAAATCGCGTCTAAGAGGCCTTTTTATTGTAGTGATGATCTCAATACACATGATTTTTAACAAAAAAAAGCAAAACAAAAGAAGAAAAAACAAAAACAAAGCAAGAGGGAACAATGCACTCACCGCAAAGGACCGAGGATGGATTTGGCGGCTCCTCTTTGCAACGGCGGCGGCGGTGAGAAGCTTTCCTTCTCCCTCTTTCTCTCTTTCTCTCCCTCTCTCTCTCAACTGCAAGATGCAGTTTGCTCTCTCTTTCGTTCGTTCGCACAAAATAACGCGCTCGGGTTTTGACCTGCATTTTTTTCCCTGAGTACCGTCACTATTTGTGTCACTATTTACTCTTGAAAGAATAGGATTCTACCTAATTTTTGAGCATTGAGTGTTGGCATCAATAGATATCAAATGCAATATCTATAATATCATGAAATAATCTCATAGAATTCATAAATGCCTCTCAATAAGAGGTTTTTTTAAGTCACAACTATCATTTTGGTTATAACCCTATAATCTCGTAGCTTAAGATGAGGTACTTATGGGCACTAGCAAACCTTGGATTCTCAAGGATTTAGCTCCATCTATGAACCCCTTGGAATTATGGACTTTTTAAAGAAGATTTACATTCCTAAAACAAAATATATGTTTCCATGCTACAACTTGAATTAGATTTTATGATTTTACTATTTCTTCATTAAGTAGATATGTATCACCAAAGAAAAAATTTCTAGTTATCATGTTTTATCAAATCCTACTTTTTTCATTATGTTCCTCAACCACTTCCAATGCTCCTTAGCTTCATACCATACATAATACCATATCAATGACCATTTTCTTGCCCCTACCTCAAAGAAGCCAAAGGTGAGAGATTTCCATCATTGTTTTCTGATCTTCTCCTTTCTTGGTAATTTTTTCATCAGAACTCTCCATAATACTAAATATTTTCAAAGGGATGAACCTAAGAACCCTTCTAAACCTTTCTCTCCATGTGTTGAAGCTATTAAGGGGGGACTTTTCTCTCTAGTAATTTGCAACCTTCCAAATGTGAGTGATTTTCTTTTTATTGAAGTCAATATCCTTCTTCCAAATCCAAAGTTTATTACTAAACAAGCATTAGGAATTTATTTGTGACCTCTTGGTCGATTTTACTAGAGGTAGGCCAATCCTCTCTCAGTTTTGGCCAATCCTCTCTCAGTTTTGAAAGGACCTCCTCCATCTAGTCACTTTCTTTATCATTAATGATATGTCTCCTTGGTATCTACTCTATTCTTGTTTTTATTCATTCCAAAGTTATCCCCATCTTTGGATTCCTTTGGGAGAAACAAATTGAGGTATATGTTGACTAGAAATTGAACTCAAAGGGCTCTTAGAGCTTTTAGATACATTGTAATAAGAAGATATTTGCCCACCCCCCCAAACCAACAAAATATATTTTTTAAATCTAGCTTCTAGAATGCCCTAAGCAACCTTGGAATTGACTATTCTAATCCTAGTGAGTAGGCTAAGATTTTACCCTCCCAAGCTATGCTTGACCATTGTATCCCAAATAGAAACCTTCACAACATTGCAACCTATGATTATTTTCCTCCAACATACTTTAAATCAGAGATAAATATGATCCGACTATCCTTACAACTAAGACTTCCAAGCCATGTCTAGTTAATTGTGTCTGAGTGAAATTTTGTGAGTTTATTTATAAGTAAGATCCAGTATACAAAAATTTGGCTATAGCTCATGAATCATCCCTTATCACTAAAATATTGATCCGAACTTTTTTTTTCTAGTATATAATCTCTCAAATTAAGTCACCAAGATTGCGATGTAAAGAGAGGTAGTGAAGGTACAATTTCCTAACTTCCATTTTGTATGTTCCTAAAGAATAGATTATTTCAGATCTTGTTTAACATTGCATGAGTATGCAAGCATATCTATGTACATGTGTGTTATATATGTATTTTATACCTGACAAGTCTAGATTCTAAATGAAACATTTGATTTCCAAATCCTTGAGCACATATTTTCATAAAATCCCTAAAAACATACAATGCCCCTAGCTTATCTTTCATTTCATACATTATTATCATATCCCAAAGCATATTCTACGGCATTCCTTTGACATTGCTTTTCTATTTGCCACTAGAAGAAATGAAAGTAATGCTCTAGTTATCCCTAAATATTCCTTGCTCAATTGGAAGGTAGATGTTTAAAAATATCATAGTCGTTGTTAGCTTCATCTTGAGCATCATGAGGTTTTCCTTGAAAGTCATATGCACTTATGCACACTTGTGAGCCTTGAAAGGTGATTTTTGACACCGAGAAGTGCTTAAAAATAGCCAAAATTTTCAAATTTCAGGGGAAAAATAGACTTCGTCGAAGGCGGTAGCTACAATCAGTACATTTTAAGCGGCAAGTCCCTAAAGCGCTAGTGCTTATTTTCATGAAAAATCAAACGGTGGCAAATGGCCAAGCTGGAGTTTTTCTCGATGCATTTTTACGTCAGAAATCCAACGCAAGTCTCGGATCTCCATTCCGAGGTCGTTTGATCCCCCATTTAATCCCCGCAAAAGGTTCGAGGTTGTGAAGCGGCTACTGGATATGGAAGCCACGAAGAGCATGACAGAGGCCAGGTTTATGAATTTTCATGCCCCAAAGATGCCTGTCCAGACAGATTTTGATTCCGACGTCGTTTGCCCCCTCAAAATTGAAAACCCCACTTGCTAGTAATGTAAACGGGAAGCGATGAACTAGTTATTTTGAAGCTTTAAGCCTAGAGCTTGATTACTTAAGCCAAAAAAATCAAGAAATGAAACGCCATAGGGGGGAGGGGGGGCTTGAGTTTTTTGGCACCTCTCAAATCCCTTTTTTGTCATTTTTTATCAGACAGAGTGGAGAGGAATCCTCGCATTGAGCAAAGAGATAAAAAAACAATCTTTCTCTCTCCTCCCTCTCTCTCCTACAAGGGGCAATTCATGCCCATGAAGAAGATTGAAGATCCATTGAATAATGCTTGTCCGGCGATGTACCGGATTGCTTCCAATTCGAGTGGGGCTGAAGATGGATGTTTGAAGATGGACTGAGCATTAATGGTGGACTATTTTGTTGTCCCCAATCAGATTTTTAAAAACCCGCAAAGAAAGAAAAAAACGATAATTCTATTTTACAAAGGAAAATTGCTTGTTTTTACATTTGATTGAGTCAACGTTGTTCTTATGGAGTGAAAATTGGTAGGAATGCTGTTCACTATTTGTTCTATGCTTCCATGATTAAAAAATCAAAAAACATAAAGTTAAAATGCTGAAAATAAGTTTTTAAAACGCGTAAAACACAGCTTTTATGAGGAAAATGGGATTTTTGGTGTTTTCGGGTTGGGATAAACCAATACACGTGGGATAAAATACTAATAATCTATATTTCTATTGTTCTAAGAATTAAGAGTCACATTGGAAAAATAGAGAAAAATGGAGAAAAATAAGAGAAAAAATAGAAATATGCCTTAGAAAAATACAAAAAAATATAATAAGTGGTTGTGGATGTATGGTGGGACAAAGCATGAGGTTTGGCCTCAATTTTTCCTATTGTTTTGTTATAATGTGAGATTTATTACTCTTTATATACTAAATCATGACAAAACAACCTCTATACACCTATGCAATGAAGCAAAAGTTAAACGGTGAGGGGAAGTAGGATTTTGTGCAATAGTTTGAGGGATAAAATAATACAAATTCTGATTATTTTTTCTATGCATAGCATTTAGGAGATGGTTTATTTGGAAATTAGGGATCTAGTAGTACAAGGTTTGTCTTGGTGCTAGATTCTTGCAACGAAGCATATACGCGTATTAGTTGAAATTCATGGAAAGATTGTTTACATACTAGCACATAGGCTGATTTTGAAACATAATTGTATGTGCACGATGAGACATCCACTATTGCACTAATCATACATGTGGTATCAACTCTTGGAAATGCATAGCAATTGTTTGAATTATACTTGACCAATTCTTGAGAGGGTGAAACTCCCCTTGCCGTAGGTTAGCTGTTCGTTTCTTGGGGAAAAATTTTGGTGAGAAACGTGGTATCTCCTGGACCTCACTGATAAAGAGACGAGTCTTGTGCGAATGTGTTTATATGTAAAAGCAGCGCATCTAGGGGCCAATCCCCAAGATGTAGAAGAGCTGTAGTGGGGTCACGGCAATCAGTCAGTGGGGTGCCTCCTTCGTGTGTGATACGTGGCGCTTATTACCAATATGTGTGGGATACCCCCTTTGAGGGGTTTTGGGAAAGGTACCGTTGGACTCTTATCCAGCTACAAACACAATATTAAAAGTATCTAGTGTGCATTTAGTTATTACAGATGCTTCTGGACCGCGAGGCCGGGTGGTGGTGGAGGTGTCTGTTATATGCATGAGGGTCCGACTAATGCTATAGCCAGTGCCGGCCCATTTTTGGTCCCATCAGTGGTGCATTTTTCGGGAGCTTCCTCAAAGTGGTGGTTTTCCAAATTTAGGGTCTCTTGGGACCTATTTGTTAGTTGATGTCCTTTGAAGAGATCCGTCAAGCCGAACTCCAAAAATAGGAGAGAGCTGAGAGGGCTAGATGGAGTGTCAAAATCAATAGGCGTTATTCTCCTAAAAGGAGTAGTCCTGAACCTATTCAAGGGTGGGGTCTTAGTACCCTTAGCCTGAATTAAAGTCTGCCATCAGGAGGTGGAAGTTCTAGTACTTCCCCCTCCCAATTAATCTACCCACTTTGAGTGACATGACAGCTTTGCATGTCCCGATTCCATTAGCAAATCTGATCATTGCCATTGTAACCTATCACAATCCATGCGGGAACGGTGGATTTGCCAGCCTTAGGTTTCCCCCTACCCATTTTTAATGGGTTAGTGGAAGAGGATGCAGAGCTTCATATAAGGGAGTTCCAAAAGCTGATGTTTAGTTGCCGCATCCAACAAGAAGGGCATCTAATGATGTTTCAATATGACCCTAAAGAGAAGGCCAGCTATATGGTATCATGGCCTTGAGGTCGGAACCATAACCACTGTGGATTCATTTTATGAAGCCTTCCGAAGGGAGTTCGCCCCCGAGAAAGGTGGCCAATATTGGTTGCGCGTGTTGAATTTGACACGCCAAGAACTGCATGTCCAGCAAGGCAGTCGGCAACCAGGCCTGTTAATCATCATGCGCAAGGAAACAATTTTCAGCAAGATGTTGGGCCGAAACAAATACGCCAAAGGGGTAATCCTATTGTTGAGAAACTGCTATAGGTGGCAGTGGGGTGAGCCTCATCGAGGTTGTGTAGGTTAATGGAACTGAAGCTTCTAGCCTACGTGCCGTATGAAAAGGCCAAAAACATAGAGAAGGCAACAAAGATAATGTAAAACCTGTCGATGGAAACTCTAGGCAGGCTGATAAAGGAACGCAAGTTTCAAATCCTGACAAGGAAGGGGGACCTCTAAAGCCCGTAGAGAGTAAGGCTAATGCTGAGAGAGATAAAGAGGTATCGAGAAAGCAAGTGAGAGTTTAAAAAGAGGCAATAAAGTTGGTGCAGCATCCTAAAGAGTAGATGGTTTGGCAGTAGAAGTGAGCTTTAGCAAATTATCACGAATTTGATTTAGCTAGCTCCCTTTGCAATGTTAAACCAAACCTGAATCTCTTGCAGCTAATCAAGCTGTTGCCAAGAGTACGCAAATAATTTAAAAATATCTTGCATACGAGGTATATCGTAGAATCCTTGGGAATAGCGCAGGTAGGGGATGACTGGTTTGAACATGTCGAAAAGCATTGCCCAAGGGTCGCAACCTATGTTGATGGGATTCTAGTGGATAGTGCTATCATCAACACAGGATCCTCGGTTAATATTATGAGTTCTGAATTGATGGAGAGATTGGACCTTGCGATTCAGAAAGATGCCTCCACAATCCTTAGAATGGCTGACGATAGTCTGAGACAGTGGGAGGGCTGCATTACTAAAGTTCACGTGATAGTCGCCAACGTAGAATGTCTATTGGACTTTAGGGTAATCCGATTTGCAGGGTGCCGAGTTACCAAGTATTGCTTGGTCTACTTGGATTTTACAAGCAGATTGTCAAGTAGATATACCCGCTGGTAGATTGATATTTGACAGAGGTGCTAGACATGTGGTAGTTGATGCATATCCTGAATCACCTGAAAGTGAGCGAGCTCCCTTGTCTTCTACAGAGTTAGAGACAATGGAAGATGTGTTTGCAAGTGAGACATCGTCGACTGACGAATCCAAAGAGGAATCAACCACAAAATACGTCTCTCAAGTAACGTTGAATGAGCCATTAGAAGCTCAAGATAGAATAAGGGATGCAGATGTTATCAAAATAGACCTTGGTATGCTAGACGATGAGAGGCCAATAAAGCTAAGGTCTATGCTTAGTGCAGAGGAACGGGAGGATTATGTCACTCTAATCCAAGAGTTCCGTGATATTTTCTCTTGGAGCTATGATGAACTTAGGGGCATTCCTCCCAGCCTCGTTGTCCATACAATTCCGTTGAAGGAAAGAAGCCGTCATGTGCAACAGAAAGTTGGGCATATGCCATTTGAGTTGCGGGATGGGCTCTTCGAGGCCCTTACAGAAATTATGGAAAGTGGGTTTGATCTTCCCTGTGCAGCACACTGAATGGTGCTCACCAATTGTAATTAGGAAGAAGAAAAATAATCAAATCCAGCTGTGTGTGGACTTTCGAGAGTTGAATAAGCAAACAGTTAAGGATTATTACCCACTGCCCTTTATCGACCAGGTTCTGGATCAATCGGCAGGTAGGGAGATATATTCATTCATGGACTGTTTTGCAAACTATAATCAAATGGCAATTGCAGAAGAGGATAAGCTCAAAACGACGTTCATAACAGTCTTCAGGACCTTTGTGTATCATGTGATGGCATTTGGTCCATGCAATGCACTTGGTTCTTGGCAATGAACTACCGATAAGACCTTTGGTGACATTTTCCCTGAGGAGCTGAAGGTATTTATTGATGATTTAGGGGTAGCCACCGTGAGAGAAAGGCAAATGCTTATTTTACGAAAAAAATTTGAGCGATGCAAACAATTTTGCATAGCTCTCAATCCGAGAAAGTGTGCTTTTGGTGTACCTTATGGACTCCTGCTAGGACATATAGTTAGGTCAGTAGGGATTGCAATAGATCATGAAAAAATCAAAGCTATAGTTGCCATGAGTTGGCCACAAACCCCCAAAGAAATCCACAGTTTTCTATCATCAGTTGGATATTATCAACGGTTTGTAAACGCTTTGGCCGAAAGAACGTTACCATTGACAAATTTGTTATCCTTCAATTGTTTGTTTATGTGGAGTGACCTTTGTAAGGTGGCTTTCAAGGATGTAAAGCAGGAACTCATAAGAGCACTTATTCTGAAAGCACCAAAGAGGGGCGAAGTTTTTTATATCTTCTCAGCAGCTACCATGCATAGCATTAGTTCTTGTTTAGCGCAGATATGGGAAGAGAAGTGGTATCATCCGATTGCTTTTGCTAGTCGGAAGCTAGGTGTATCCGAAGTTAATTATACTTATATGGAAAATTTGTGCCTTGTGATTGTCTTTGCAACTAAAAAGTTCAGGCGCTACATCCTTTATGAGAAGGTTGTCCTTTTTATGAAGGCGGAAGGGCTACGACTGCTGATGAATAAGCTACAATTGCCTGACCGTTATGCAAAGTGGTTAATCACTTTATAGGAGTTTGACTATGAGGTTAAGAGCAAGCCACCCAGGTTGCAGGGTATCGTAGAGTGCCTTGTGGACTTTGGGGAGCCAAAGGAAGCTCTGGCTTAAGGTAGTGACTAGGACTCATTGTTCAAGTTTGACACGGCATATATTCCCTCCTGGTATGCATTGATAACGCATTATTTTTCAACGGGAGAGACTAGAGCTAATCTATCGAAGGCAGAAAAGTGAAAGATTAAGCAGTATGCTTTAAAATTCACAAAGAAATATACTTTTAAGAAAGGACAGCTAGTGTTGTACTATGATGCGTGTAGAGAATTATTTCCATGAAAGATGGAGCACAAATGGGATGGTCCTTATAGGATTGTCAGGATCAGGAAGAATAAATCCACAGCATTATTGGCAGATCTTGAGGGTGTGGAGTTTAAGAATAAGGTTAATCTTAATAATATTAAACCTTATTATTTCTGATTGTGCTAATGACATAAGTGCGTTACAGGTCTACGTGTGATTGATCAGACATCTGCAAGGAAACAGTGATAGAGGTTGATGGGTCGACTAATTTCTTATTTGGAGCACCCATATCTAGAGCAGTGATATCATCAAGGAAAGCTCATTTGGTGGAGTAAAGGCTATAAAGTGACTGAGCAAGACGAAGGGACATTCTTTTGGGAGATTAAGGTCGTATGTCATCACTGTTTGCAAATTTTGACAAGAGTCCCTGTAGTCTTTAATGATGAAGGGGGGATGGATCCGTCAATTCATCCGCTAAATATGTTGAATTTTGACTATCATAATTACAAATAGGGGAGTTCTGGATGGCTGGCTGTGTAAACCCATTGTGGACGTACACATTATATTTTGATGGGCATCTAGGGATCCTAATAAAAAAGGGAGTGTTGGAGTAGTTATCCGAGATCCCCGATATAGAGTTACGATGAAATTAGCTGCTTATCTTGGGGTAGGATTCACTAACAACATGGCAGAGTATAAAGCCTTGATTATGGGACTGAATATTACCAAGAAAGGTGGTATTCGAAAGTTGTTAGTAAAAGAGGATTCCCAGTTGATCTTAAATCAACTTAATGGGACATATACAGTTTGAAATCCCATCCTTCGTATGTATCATCGAACTGCTATAACCCTACTCGATGAATTTGAGAGCGTGTCTCTTCATCTAATTCCACGTTATTGGAATCAGTTTGTGGATTCATTAGCCAATTTTGCTTATGAAGAGGACCTCTTCTTCAACTGTGGTCCTAGTCTGGATGTTGTTATTGATAATGAGATCGGACCTGGTCACTTGTGGGGAATGTTATCAGACCACGCGTTATATGGCAAGCGATGGTTGATATGGGTAATGCGAAGAGTAGCCGAGACCCATTTACAACTATTATCCTTGACCCACATGTTGATTCGATGGCATGTTATGTGTACGCCTCTTGCTATGTATGCAGGAGGTATGGGTCACAACTTAATGCATTTATTTTAGGGTTGCGAGCCCTATTTTTTCCCTTGGAATAGAGTGTATTTTTGTATATCTGCCTTCTTCCAATGAGGAATCTATATGAGCTGGTTTAATTATTTTCTTTAGGCCAAGAGGACCAATTGTTTTATGGGTTTAATGTTTGATTTCTTTATGCCAAGAGGGTCAGTTAGTTTGCAGTACAAATGTGCTATTCCTTTAGGCCAAGAGGGCCCTATGTCTGTTTGGTGTAGGTATATTTAATAGGTTTTTGTTTTAGTGATTGCATCATACAGGTTGACGAAGTCGCTGGAGGGAGCCTTTGCTGCGGAGGAGCTTCTTGTGGTCATTCCAAGTGGTTTCGTTCCCTTTCCGAGGTTTTTTTTTTTCCTTAAGCAATTAATGATACATATACCTGTGAGGGTTACTTTCTTTTGTTTGTTGGGGACCGGCAATCGAGGCATGAAGTCCCAGGTTTAGGTTTGGTATGTCTGTGGGAGGTCTGAGTAGTTATTGCCTCCTGCAAAGGCATTGTCAGGCACTGACAAACCTGTTTTAAATGGGAGTTCTAGTGACCCTGTTCTACTGACCTGCTAGGCGACCGTTCTAGGAGTTTCTGTTAGTGCAAGGCAGTTAGAGAAGCCTACAAAAAAAATGATATAAAGCATCAAAACCCTAAATATTTGAAAGGAAATATATGGATATACGAAGGTGTGTAAAAAGGGGTTCTAACTCCTAAAACAATAAAAAAGAGAAGAAAGAAAAACCTTTGAGCAATTGATCATCGCCTTGCGAAGGCCTGTTAGGTTCCTGGGGACGAGACAAGACCCAGGGCCGATGCCTTGTCTTCTTAGGGGGTGGCAACTACCTAAAAAGCAAAGAATAAGAGAAGGTTGGAGCGAAAATAAAAGTGAGTGTTAGAAAAGGATTAAATGTCACCTTGCGAGGGCTTGGTAGGTTCTTGGATACCGAGACAGGACCTAAGGCCAATGCCCTGTTCTCCTTGGATCACTATGCTCAACTCCCTCCTTTTTACATGCCTGAGTATGAAAAGTAAAGGCCTAAAAGGACAATGTGCTAAAAGTAAATATTTCTTGATCAAGCTGTAGGAGTCCTCGCCTCTTAGGAGCTCCTAGTTGAGTTGTCCTCTGTTAGAAAGGTAGTTCAGGCCACCACTTAGGATGACCTCTTTGATAGTTCTTTTTAGCTTGGCTGTGTTGGAGCAATTGGCTAGCAACTAGCTTAGGCTTTCTGTCAGATTCTGTTAGGCCTACTCCTTGTGGATTTCATGCCTTGGTTTTGTCAGGGGGTAGGGTGAGAGCTTTGATGTGTTTTGTTATGTATCTATGATGTACCAGCTTAATGCTCTTGGTGGTTGTGTTTATGTGCATATCTGTTCGTGGGATTTGACGTGCTGAGTCGCCATATCCCGTGGTCTCCAATGATAGATGATTTTTGACACCGAGAAGTACTTAAAAATAGCCAAAAATTCTGAATTTTAGGGGAAAAATAGACTTCATCGAAGGCGGCAACTGCAATCAGTACGATTTTAAGCGGCAACTCACTAAAGCGCAAGTGCTTATTTTCATGAAAAATAAAATGGTGGTGGATGGCCGAGCTAGAGTTTTCCTAGCTGCATTTCAACGTCAAGAATCCAACGCAAGTCTCGGATCTCCATTCCAAGGTCGTTTGATCCCCCATTTAATCCCTGCAAGGTTCGGGGTTGTGAAGCGGCTACTGGATCTGGAAACCAAGAAGAGCATGACAGAGGCCAGGTTTATGAATTTTGATGCCTCAAAGACGCCTGTCCAGACGGATTTTGATTCCGACATCGTTTGCCCCCTCAAAACTGAAAAACCCACTTGCCGATAGTGTAAACGAGAAGTCATGAACTACTTATTTTGGAGCTTTAAGCCTAAAGCTTGATTAGTTAAGCTTAAAAAATCAAGAAATAAAATGCCATAGGGGGGAGGGGGGACTTCAGTTTTTCGGCACCTCCCAAATCTCCATTTTTTTTTCATTTTTTATCATACAAAGTGGAGAGGAATCTTGAAATGCCTCTATTCTTCGCTCTCCATCGCCAAAATTTGATCAAGAATTGATGCACTGACTGAGCAAAAAGATAAAAAAATAATATTTCTCTCTCCTCCCTCTCTCTCCTGCAAGGGGCAATTCATGCCTATGAAGAAGATTGAAGATCCATTGAATAATGCTTGTCCGACAATGTACCGGATTGCTTCCAATTCGAGTGGGGTTGAAAATGGATGTTTGAAGATGGACTGAGCATTAATGGTGGACTATTTTGCTGTCCCCAATCACATTTTTAAAAACCCGCAAAGAAGGAAAAAAATGGTAATTCTATTTTACAAAGGAAAATTGCTTGTTTTTTACATTTAATTGAGTCAATGTTGTTCTTATGGAGTGAAAATTGGTAAGAATATTGTTCACTATTTGTTCTATGCTTCAAATAGTGAACTATGCTTCCATGATGAAAAATCAAAAAACATAAAGTTAAAATGCTAGAAATAATTTTTAGAAACCTGTAAAACACGGTTTTTATGAGAAAAATGGAGTTTTTGGTGTTTTCGGGTGGGATAAACCAATACACGTGGGATAAAAGGCTAATAAAATCTATATGTTTGTTGTTCTAGGAATTAAGAGCCACAACTCTGAAAATATATCAATTTTTAATTGAAAAAATAGATAAAAATATAAAAAATAGAGAAAAATAAGAGAAAAAAATAGAAATATGCATTTGAAAAATATGAAAAAATATAATAAGTGGTTGTGGATGTATGTTGGGGCAAAGCATGAGGTTTGGCCTCATTTTGCCCTATCGTTTTGTTACAATGTGTGATTTATTGCTCTTTATACACTAACTCATGACAAAACAACCTCTATACACCTATGCAACAAAGCAAAACTTAAACGATGAGGGAGAGTAGGATTTTGTGCAACAGTTTGAGGGCTAAAATAATACAAATTCTGATTGTTTTTTCTATGCATAGCATTTAGGAGACGGTTTATTTGGAAAATTTATTTGAAAATTAGGGATCTAGTAGTACAAGGTTCGCCTTGGTGCTAGATTCTTGCAACGAAGCATATACTCATATTAGTTGAAATTCATGGAAAGATTGTTTACGTACTAGCACATAGGCTGATTTCAAAACATAACTATTTATGCACGATGAGACACCCACTATTGCATTGATCATACATGTGGTATCAACTCCTGGAAATGCATAGCAATTGTTTGAATTATACTTGACCCACGCTTGAGAGGGTGAGACTCCCCTTGCCGTAGGTTAGCTATTCGTTTCTTGGGGAAAATTATTGGTGACAAATATGATATCTCCTGGATCTCACTGACAAAGAGAGAATTCTTGTGCGAATGTGTTTATATGTAACAACAGTGCATCTAGGGGCCAATCCCCAAGATGTAGAAGAGCTGCAGTGGGGTCATAGCAATTAGTGAGTGGGGTGCCTCCTTCGTGTGTGATACGTGGCCCTTATTGCCAATATGTGTGGGATACCCCCTCTGAGAGGTTTTGGGGAAGGTACCGTTGGACTCTTATCCAGCTACAAACGCAATATTAGAAGTATCTAGTGTGCATTTAGTTATTACAGACACTCTTGGACCGCAAGGTCCGGTGGTGGTGGAGGTGTCTGTTGTATGCATGAGGGTCCGGCTATATCCAGTGCCAACCCATTTTTGGTCCCATCAAGCCTTCACCACCATATTATCCTCTAGCCAAATAGTTTGTTATTTCACTCTCATGCTAATTTCGAGTGGACAACCCAAGCACTTAAAGACCTTGCCCCATTCATATTTGACTCATTGAAGATATCCTCCAATGGAATTATTTAATATTTCAACATGCCAAGTATGTTCACGATAGTCTTCTCATTATTCCTCAAAAATAAAATTAATTTCTTCAACTCCTTCAAGTAAAAAAGACCTCTCAAAGCTCCACAAATAATCAAATTGAAATGGTGTGCAAAGCATACATTTCTACCATCATTCTTAAATTGGAATTGTATGGTTTATTCAACCAAAAATAAATGCATACTAAGCACCTAGAATGTGTAGGTTTTGCCTTTGTCTCAAAAGTGGAACCAAAGTATTGGGGCATCCAAGTGGTACTATATAGATGCTTATTTCCTCAAGCACTCCACACTCATAACTCACCATGTCTCATATAGACCACAAGGAATCCAACCTTCACTATTTCACCTTATCTAACTACAACTCTACTAAGAATGCATTAAAGTAAGAGGAATCATAAATACTTAATATGAGAAAACTCATTGTTACATTCATCTCCATCATTATAGTGTAAGCCAAAGAGGAGAGGCTCTAGTTATGCTCCTAGTGTTAGCTTATGATCTAATATTGCTATACTCTTTTTGTGGTCTTTTGTTCCTTTTGTGAAGCTCCCATGCATAAGATGAGAAGAGAATGCCAACAAGAGAAGAGTTTAAGAATGTAAGGAAGATTTCTGTCTCCCATGCACAGTGATTTTACACCTACACACTCTCTAAAGCAAGATGGTTGTGTTTTTCGTGGTATTGCACATCCACACATGGAAAAACTACAAAGACTCTATAGAATTTCTAGGAAGAAGGACTAGTTTACTAGAATAGTCTGAAATCTCTAGTATCATGTTCAGATGACTTGATTCCCACTTTAGATGGATCCAAACATATACTGTGACTAATTTTGAAGGGAATAAGTCGTCTAAGATAAAAGATGGAGAAAAGTGACGTGATTTACGAAAATCACTATTTTCACCTATTTTTTATGGTTTTTTGCAATTCTGCCCACGATGGCTTGTCGACCAAGTGCATTCCGATCGTTTTGAGTGCCTGCACAACTCTATTCAAAGTTCATATGACGAAGTTATGATCCAAACAAGTTGCAGACAAGAATAAGGCAAAAAAAATGAAAATAGTGAAAAAGAGTTTTTAAAAAAAGCATAAGCTTGTATCCCTCGTCTTCTTTGAAGACTGTCATCAAATTCTGGAGAGAAGGCTTGAGGACAAGCTTTAAGTCCCTCGCCTACATCGAAGTTTCCATCATCGCGAGTCGCTCTATGAAGATTCGAGCTTGATGCTCCTCACCTTCCTTGAAGATCTTTCCACAAATCATGATATCTCACATTCTTCTCTTCTCTCTTAGTTTGAGATTTCGACATTGTCTCTCCCAAACCCCTTGTGATTAAATCCGAAAGTTTTTTGAGTATCTTGTCTATATCTTAATTCAAGAATTTATTTTCACATTCGACTTGAAACTAAACTCTTCAGTTAATTATTATATATTGAGTTCTCCCATCTCAAAGCATCCCTGCGGCAAGCGACTTTCACGAACCCCCCGTGCAAATTCCATGCCACCATCTGGTGAACCCAACATGAAAGCGTCGCTTCTGATTATCGAGATGGAAGACTTCGAATAATCCATCTACTTCATCGATTGCTTCTTCCTTTTCAACTGATGAGATAAAGACTTTATTGCAAACTCTTTCTTCAATCATTATGATGCAAAATCAGCATATGCAGTTATCTATGCAACAGTAGCAGCAATTTCATGAACAACAATTGGATCAACAACGAATGCTGCATCAAGAACAAGAGCATTTGCATGGTGCAAACAAAGAGATCGAAGCTGTGGTTAGTGAACACAAATTATTTGATGGTCGAAATGTTTCAGCCTATCTTAAAGCCTTTGAAAGCCAGATGCACTTCTTCAGAGTTCCTAGCAACTGAAGCAACTATTTCCTATGGCTTGTCACGTCTACTTTGCGGGTTAGAGTGACCAATTTATTTGTGCAAGACTCTAACTAGAATGCTTTCAAGAAAGTACTCGAAGACGAATATTTTTTGGAGGATTATGATATTGCTAAGTGGAAGACATTCAGAGAGTGGGTCTATCAGCCCAACAAAGAACTTGTTGCTTCTGAGTTGTTGCAGGAGTTTGAAGAGCGATATAACCAATTGGATGTAGAGGGATATACATTTAGAAGCTTCCCCGAGGTAAGAAACAACATTGTGTTGTTGTTTCCACTACAAAGGTTGAATATGTAGCTACATCTTTTTTGGCTCCAAAGTTAGTATGGATTCGAAAAGTTCTATCATATATTGACCATCCTCCTCTCTCCAACACACCACTTCGATGCAATAACCAAAGTGCTATTAGTCTTACTAAATCCTATGCTCAACATAACAAGTCTAAACATATTGCAACCCATTATCATTATGTTGTATATGAAGTAAAGAAAGACATGATCATGATTGAACATTGTCCAAGTGATCAGATGACTACAGATATATTCACCAAAGGACTCAACGAAGCAAGCTTCACTCTGATGCGCTTAGAACTTCGAATTGTCTAAACTTTAATCTTTGGGAATTGATCTACTATGACATTTTAGTACCATTGTACATACTCTTTGTAGGCACTATAACTTCACATATACACATACACCTTAGACCTCTTGGTCATCTTTGTAGATACATATTTAGTTTCACTTCACATGCACATATTCAAATTATATGCACACAATAATCCTTCTTGATCATGTTTATACATTTGTATATAAGCGCTCGGGTTTTTTCCTTATGCTCCCCAAGGGTTTTTTCATTTGCAGCTAGAGACCTTTGTTTGAGTGGAGGTACTAGAGCTATATATAGCTCACCCTATCTAGACTAGGTCTCACTTATATATATGTAGATTGTGATCAATATGAGATAGTCTTTGGGAGTGTACATGGTGTGTGTCTTCTTTCCTCCTCTCGCATGTCTACATATTTTCTCTCTCTACATCTAAACATAACTTTCATGCTTGGAAGTTTAGATGGACCAATCTGCTCATGGATAAAGGTTATTGGGGCTACATTGAAGGAGATAAGAAGGGAAAAACTTGGGTCTTGCTGCATCTTTATCACACAAAGCAAAAATAGCTCAAAACATGTGCTCTTCTCTAATACAACTAGAGGTAGAGGTAGTAGTGGCAAAGATTGAGGTAGTGGCCATTATGGGAAAAAGTAGGAGCAACCTCATGACTCACAAGAATAGTCATATATGGTGGTAGAGGCCAATTTTGAGAAATGGGGAGCCATAAAGGATATGGTAGACAAAATGCAACTTATGATAACAAAGAATGCTATAATTCTGGTTAGAAAGGTTATATCCCATATGATTGTCCAAAAAAGAGAAGAGGTGGAAATAATAGAAATGGGAGAAGATAGCATAACAATTATTTATGTACAAATAATCAAGTTGATATTATTGAGAATCTATCTATTTTGTAGCATATGATGAATGTAGTAAATGCATATGCATACGTAGTCATGATTGATGATGTATGATACGTGGATCCTCGTACCTCTAACCATGTAACATCTCATAAGCAATGGAGAAATGGAAAATCTTGAAATGCCTAGTTTTGTAGAAACAAGTGACAATACAATACATCATATCGTTAATTGTTTGGTTGATGTTCTACATATGTCGAACATCACAAGCAACTTGGGTTGATGTAAATCTAGTTGTAAAATGCAACCAAGTGGGAAGGCTGTTTACATTAGATATAAATGTGCTTGAGCTAAAGACTACTATATTGTATATAAATGTGCAATGGTTGAAGAATATACGTTGATATGAAATTGTGACAGGCTTGCCTAAGTTTTCCTAAGTTCAAAGTGGCTGACATGTAGAAAGTGTATGAAGCATGCCTATTTGAAAAATAGACAATGTATGCATTTTCTCATAATAAATATGTAAGAGGGGGTATTTGTTGGTCTTGTACATTTAGATATGTGGAGTCTGTTAATGGCAAGAAGTAAGCATCATGCAATACACAAGCAAGCATAAGAAAGGAGCCTAATTTTTTAGAATATTAGCCACAACATAATGTGCATAAAACACTTGTATGATTGAATTTCAAAAGGTTACAACAATTGTAGTGGTTTATCATGTATATTCATAATCCTAGCATGATATTGTGCAAGCTATAATGATAGTATAAACTCTTGAGGAGAAACCACAAGGGTTCTAATTTGTTCTCACTGGAAAGAAAGTATGCAATAAGAGATCAATGGTCTTGAGGCTTAAAATTGGGTTGGATGCCTAAGAGAGATAGAGAAACCTAACTCTAAAAATCATGTATAAAAATAATGAGAATGAATATAATAATCTATTCATGTGTAAACAAACTTTGTGTACTTGTTTTCTTACTTTCATTGTGAGATGAGTGAGTGAGAGTGAGAGATTGAGAAAGCAAGAGAGTAACGAGAGTGAGGATGAGGGAGCAAGAGGGTAAAGTCCTTCTCATCTTCTCTCCAAGAACTCTCTCTTGCTATGTTCATGATTCTCTTTTGTATGTGGAGGTCATAGAGGATTGAGAGTCGAAGAAGCACTCACTTGGATTGTGGAGTATGCAAAGTGTACCGTTTATGAGATTGAAGGAAGACCATGCCACTCACAAAAAATGAACACTTACATTAGTGTGTAAGGGGCTATGTGAGAGATAGTCATTGATTCTCGTAAATCAACGATTTTGAAGAAATAACAGTATATCCAACATCCAAATACATTGAGCTCATATAGCACAAGATCCTACCAATATTGTATCAATAACTAGATCTATGTATTATACCTAGAGAATGCACCCTATAGAACATGTAAGATACCATGTGAGTTCAAAAGAAAGTACTTTATTTAGTAAAATTTACAAGACTATATTTACAAAAGTGATTTTTTAATTATAATTTAAAAAATCAAAAACGTAATTAATTAAAAAGAGTCATTTTATGGCACTATAGCATGTAAAGAAAAGGCATTTCTTAATAGCCTTGCATGTATTCATGTATCAGAGGCTATGTGAGAGATAGTCATTGATTATTATACATTGAAACTCTTAACGGAATAAGAGTGTATCCGTGATCTCAATACATTGAGCTTCTATAACACAAGGTCCCACAATTATTATATCAATGCCTGGATGTATGTATTATGCCCGGGGGTACACCTTATAAAACATGTAAGATACCACTTGAGTTCAAAAGAAATGATATTTTATTTATTCTTTATTCAAATTTATAAGATTATATTTATTAAAATTTTTATTACTTTTTATTAAAAAATATAAGTTTAGTAAAGAAAAAGGATTCACTTTATGATGTTATAGCATATAAAGAAATGTTATTTTTAAATATCCTTTGAATGCGCATTATATAGATGATTTCTTATAAGTGCACTAGCCGAGATATCAAATTACCTTTATTAATGATCATACAAGAAAGATATGGGTGTACTTCATGAATGAGAAAAGTGAGATTCTCCTGCTTTCACAATTTTAAAAATCTAGTTGAGAAAAAAAACAAGTATCCAGATTAAGTGCCTAAGATCAAATAAAGGGAGAGTATACATTTCCAATAAATTCAATAATTTTATAAAACAACATGAAATTTTGTATGCAAATACACTCTTCAATAGAATGGTATTGTTGAAGGAAAGAATAGGCACATTGCAAAAATTGCATAAGCCTTGATAGCTTAAAAGAATATGCCTCACTATTATTGGGTTGAAGCTGTCTCTACAACTATGTGTATTATGAACAAGATTCCCATTGCTACAGTCCATAATGTGATGCCAAAGAAGAAGTTTATTAGCAAAAAAACGAGATTTAAAAGTAATGGTATGCATTACATATATATATGTTCTTGATAAGCTAAGAAAGAAGTTGGATCTGAAAGTTAGTGTGTATTTGTCAAATATTTCGTTGAGAAAAAGAGTTATAGGTGTTATAATCCAGTTACATGAAAGTTACAAGTAAGCAAAGATACTATGTTTGATGACATGAGTAATTGGTATTCTACTTAGAAATAATTGATATCTAAGAGTGATCTACAAGTGCACAAGTCAAGAAAAGTAAGGTATCCTATAAACAGATTGACATATAATGGTTCTTAATATTATACAATATGATGAAGGCTATAAAATTAATTTAGCTCACTTCTTTTCAAAAAGCTATTAGTCATGTGCATTGGGAGAAAGCCATGCATGAAGAAATGATTACATTAGATGTAAATCAAACTTGGGATTTGATACCATTTTTTTAAGAGACCGAAAACTATAGGTTACAAGTGGGTCTACAAAGTAAAACATAATGCAAATGAAAGTGCAAGACTAGTTGCCAAAGGTTATACATATACTTATAGGATTGATTATGAGGAGGCATTTGCTCCACTGGCAAAGGTGACAATTGTAAGAGTTGTCATTCAAGTAAATGTAGCAAAAGGTTGCATTTAGCATCAAATGGATTCAAAGAATGCATTCTTTCATGGTGAGTTATAAGAAGAAATGTACATGGAGCAACTCCATGGCTATGAGAGCATGATTTACCTTAATTAGGTGTTATAACATTCTCGTGGCGTGTAAGACCCCCCCTTAATAATTAAACTTAATTGAAATTTTTTTACTACTCTCCCCCCCCCCCCCCCTTCGTCGACACCGCTAGCTAGCGAAGGGAGGGAGAGATGATGTGAGGATGACGACGAATCTAGGAGATTACGTAATCAATGGCAGAGTTGCTGAACTAGGCGACGATCAAGTCAACGATAGAATCGATGGGGAGGAGGGGCATACGTGTGTCACCTCCAACCCCCCAACTATCCCTTCTCCCCCTTAACAAGCTTGCATGGTGACAGCCAAATTTAACTACCCACATCAATTAAGGCTCCTTATCACAATGCTCTCCCTCCCAATAATACCCATCACCCCTCCCTTATAAAATCCCGCTCCTTTGATAGACCATCTGAAAAACCGACTATCGAAGATATGGTGGAGGAAATTTCAAAGAACTTAAAAGACCTACAAAACAAGACGACTAGAAGAAACCAGCAATGAGCTCTAGTTTTAGCCCCAACTTTATCTACCCCTACAAATCTTTCCATGATGGCAAAATCTCAAGGAGTTGAAGCGCTTATTGAGGAGAAGCGAAAAAAGATGATCCAATTTCCCAACCTTCTTATTCAGAACTAGAGTAGAGTATAACTAAAGTTCAAAAGCAGAAAGTACAAGAATATCAAAAAGCCTCGAAGACAAAGGATCCGAAACCAAAAAAGCAACATGGATTCAAGTTGTCTTCCGACATTAAGACGACTACAGACTTGAAGAGTAAGGAGATCGATTTTGATGAAGATGTTATTGATGGTCTTTATGACGAGCTATTATGCTTGGATATTATAGAGGATCATTCAACATTACTGAAAACTAAAAATCAAGAGCTGTCATATGTCTTACAAATCAATTCTCTGGCGATGAATTGTGAATTTGCTGATTTCATGCAACAAGAAAATTTGTGTACTAAGAATTCTCAACAAACAATATTCTTTGTTGAAATATTTCAACAAAAAGATTTAGAGTATCGATTTATAGCAACAAACAAGATTTAGAGCTAAAGTAACCTGTGAGCCTCACTGTTGGAATGTTTATATGCACTCTGAAAAAGATATGGTTGATTTTTGACAATCAAAAGAATTGGGTGATATTTATACACAACAAAATTCATATTTACCAAGTCATTCACAACAAGATTTGAAATTTGCAAGCTATAGCAAAGAAACCAGAGTACAAAGATAATATAAATATATTGACCAAAAGGACAAATTACTTTTAGACAGTGTTGATAATTTATCAATGATGGATATGAATAAGATTGGAGTCACGAGATGGTCTAATGATAAACCAGTCAAAGAAAATCTTAAAGCTATGAAGTAGATTTTCGTAGGAGAAAAAACTATACCACTAGATGCAAAGATTATCTATGAAAACTTACCTACTTTGATTCTTCCATACAATCCAAGAGGATGCTACGATAACCTATGTCAACTTATCTACTTGTCATATTACCCAAATGATTATCCATATGATCCCAATGGAAACAATGTTATAAGTGAAACAAGTTTGAAGAGGACGGATGTCATGGTATTACAAGTCCACACATGAAAAAACTAAAAAATCTCTACAAAATTTACAAAAAGCAGAACTAGTTTACTAAAAAAGTCTAAAATCTCTAATGTCATGTTTAGATTACTTAATTTCCACTTTAAATGGATCCAAACATATACTGTGACTTATTTTTAAAAAATTAACTCGTCCACGACAAAAGATTAAAAAAAGTGACGCGATTTACAAAAATTGTTATTTTCATCTCTTTTTTTATGGATTTTTGCAATTCTGCCCACGTTGACTTGTCGATCAAATGTGTTCCAATTGTTTTGAGTACCCGAACGACTATATTCAAAGTTCATATGATGAAGTTATGATCCAAACAAGTTGCAGACTAAAACAAAGCCAAAAAAAAACAAAAATAGAGAAAAACAGTAAAAAAAAACATAAGCTTTAAAGCCAAACGCCTTAAGCTTTTATAAGTGAAAGGGAGTGGAGAAAAACTATAAAAAGGAGGACAATGAGAAAAAGAGGACCATCATCAAATCAAGGGAGAAGCTAGAGATTGAGCTTGTATCCCTCGCCTTCTTTGAAGACCATCATCGAATTTTGGAGAGAAGGCTTAAGGACGAGCTTTAAGCCCCTCGCCTACATCGAAATTTCCATCATCGCAAGTCGCTCTATGAAGATTGGCTTGAGTCAAGCTTGATGCTCCTCGCCTTCCTTGAAGATCTTTCCACAAATCATAACATCTCACCTTCTTCTCTTCTCTCTCAATTTGAGATTTCGATTTTGTCTTTCCCAAACCTCTTGTGATTAAATCCGAAAGTGTTTTGAGTATCTTGTCTATATCTCAATTCAAGAATTTATTTTCGCATTCAACTTGAAACTAAACTCTTCTGGCCGATTATTGTATGTCAAGTTCTCCCATCTCAAAGCGTCCCTGCGGCGAGCCACTTTCAAGAACCCCCCACACAAATTCCGTGCGACAACGCGCACACCTCGAGGACAGCAGGGCCTGATAACGATCTGATCTCTAAGAACTGCTGAGAGTGCTTGTGAATGAATGAGAGTGCCAAAAGACTGGCTATATATAGCCTAGAAAAGAACAATGTCCAGAATCAGGTCGGCTGCATTAAATGCAGTCAACTCCATTAAAAAATGCCAAAAACTGTCTGACTGCAGAGTCCTCTGCCACGTGGCATCTGCAGCAGCATCTCCCACCACACACGACTGCTGACCTGGCAAAAATGATGATGTGGCATCCTGCTGCTGATGTGGCACTCAAACTGACCGTGAACTGCTCTGCACACTGCCTGAAAGAGGAAAATGCCTGTGTCCAAGGGATGATCTCTAACGAAAGCATATACAATCTCAGCCCCCTAAAACGATGTTCCTCAATCCAAAATACTATAGCATCGCCCTGCTTCTGCTAACCCTCAAAAGTTCAAACAACTTTCAAATGCAGAATAAAAATCCTTTTAAGCATCATCTGGATAAAAAATGGTACTAAACAAATATATGATCTGCTCGTTGTCACCACTTGCCATTGACCAACACAGCAATGACTTGCCCATTGAATTTGCTTCTCTTCAGACCTTGCATGTGTCAAAATTAACCCTGATAATGCTGCCTTCCAGTTTCTTGCATTCATGTTCTTCAAAGAGAGATCACAGTCTTATGTGTCACTGCCCCACTTTCTTTTTCGTTATCCTCTTGCATGAAGCCCGGTTGCCATCTCTAGAGGATTTGCCTGCATGAGTAGGCCATTCTTGGCCTTCCCATTCAGCTGGTCTCCAGTGCAAAGAGGTCAACCAAACTCAAATTTCCATACATTAGAAATAAATAGGCTTACACATATTTCAACTCACACCACCACTTGCTCATACGAGCATCAAAATTTTCATTCATCATCATCTGTAGAAAATGAAAGGCTTTGCTTCAACCTCCCATAATCCATTAAGGTCAAACTTCTCAGGAACCTTGTATGGGTGGTCCTAGATAATCACATGGCATGCAAAAACATGGCCCTCAACAGGTCAACGTAATACAACAAGATGATCAAGCTTTGAAAGCCTTTTGGCACAACCCAAAATCCAATACTTTGGCCCCAAAAAAAAAAGTGGATGCCGTGGAAGAAATATCTCACAAACTTAGCCATATAAAACTTAGCATTGCAAACCTTAGCTTAACTCACCAACACACTTGGCACAGCTGAATGCTTCAGTTTTGCTCCATTGATGTGCAATTGGGACATCCTCTTTTACAAAGAAAGATTGTCAGCACTACATGATCATTTACCTTGTGATCTAAAAATTTGACTATGACTATCAAGTTACAACTCATGCTTATGCGGTAGATCTTGATCACCACTACTTGCATTAGTGTGTTTCTTCTTCACCACAATGAGAGTACAAGGACTGTGCTGGGCAAGATAATCACTCACACTTCCCAAAAATGTCCTGCAATAGGGAAAAAGGCACAAACAAACTGTTAATATTTAAACAGAGCAGAGGAAACCAGCTACCTTTCAAGCCCATGGCTGGTCCATATGTATCCAGCTGGGCCTAGCCACATAGGTAAACCTAAAAATCTCCAACATAAATCCCCCTAAAGAGTATGTCATGAAACTAAGTAAGCTGCTTCATGTCGCACATTTTTGGGACTAAACGGTCAACCAATCAGTCAGCAGATGGCTATGCCTGTAGTTCACCTAGCTGGTCTTTTCTACATACAAAACCATTGGCCTTCAAACAAAGGGAACTGCCATGAGACTCACCTTGCTATTGCACCCCTACCATGTGTTCCCACCACCACTGCATCAGCTTGCAATTCAGTGAGACCTTCACAGACTTTCTCTTCTGTTTGGCCAGTTACAACCTTCCCCTCACAGGAAATCTGGAAAGGAACGAGAAAACCCAAAATCTTGAACAATTGTACTCCCTTCTAGATATTGGAAGACAAACACATCAAATTTCAAAACTTATTCTACATCTTTCAATAATGTCTCTTCCCATACTTTACAAATGACATCAGAAAAGCACAAGAATTCTGTCGTTCTGTTCACCTTCGACTCCCGTGAAGCATATGCCATAAATTTTTCAACAAGCTTCTCACTATCAATTAGAGCTTGTACTTCCATTTCATCAGTTGTATCAGGAGGCAAGTAGATCTCTTCCATCTCAAATGCACCTACAATGAAATGTATTGAACCATAAACTTTGCATGCACCCATATTCAATACAATGTATAAAATGATGTTACATAATCATATTTTCAGAAGAGCAGCTACAAGTCTAATAAAGACAATGTCCATTCTCTACAGCCTACTAACCAACAAGAAATCTTAATAAAGAAGTTATATGTAAGGCTAACAGTTTGTAGCCTAATAAGTTGAGCAGCTCAGTTCCTTGATACATAAAGTCATAATAGCTGCCATTACAACTATCTAGATAAACTCATAGGCTACCCAAATAAAGGGGTCAAAATCATTCACAAAAGTATATGATAATACACATGGGTACCTGTTCCTACAGCTGTAATGGAGGGGGCTGCAGAATGGTGCACATGATAAATAACTACTTTATCTAGCTCGGTACAGAAATTCTGTAAGGACCAGACGAATGCATGGAAAGCCTGCACAAAAAAAACCTCAGTAGTGTTTTAAATTCATTCCACATAACTTATACAGACATGCACTAAAGTTCACTGTCAGCATACAGAATAGGCTGCCCTATAAACAAAGCTATGCAACCATTTTGTACTGTATAAAGCAGAGCTGTACAAAAAAGAACAAAGAAACAATGAGATGGCCAACCTCCTTAGAGTCATCGACTGCTATCACAATCTTTCTGGACCTCTCAGATGATTTGAATGATGTTTTATGAAGTGCCTCAGATGGCCTAACAATAACGACAGGACAGTGTGCATTATGCAGCACATAATCACTCACACCTCCCAATAAAGTCCTGTGAATTTCAGTAGCTCAGGTTAGAATCAGGAAAAGGCCCAAATGAGAATCATTTTAAATGCTGCAAAAAAAAGTATAAACTGACACCTTTTGATCAGCCCAGAATCATTGCTCCTACCCACAACTACCACATCTGCAGATAGACGGTCCGCTTCATCCACAATCCAGCTTCCTGGTTCTCCTTTCACAACTTCCCCTTCACAGGAGATCTGGAAGAAATCGGCACCAATGATTAATCCAGCACCATCCATTAGTCAATGGGACCTTAGGATTTAGACACCCTTGATTGAGTGCTCATTGGGGCTTAATCCACAAATGATAGTTCTTGAGGATTTAAGGAAAAAGATGTGTTTCTTCTTATCATTGCAAAAGAAAGATAAAACCTACCCCTGCTTCTCGGCACTCTTCTAAAAATCTGTTAACTAGAAACTTGGACTGCTCAGTAACCATTTTCTCAGCAGTTTCTAAGGACTCCACGGATGTAGGTGAAGATACAATATATTCTGCATATGAACGAAATAGAGAGTGTGATGATTTGAGTTATCATTATTCAAAGTACTAAATATCAATCCACAAGGATATATCAAAGATTCCTGAAATTTTCCCCCTTCACAAAGTTCTACAATCTGTGTCCCTTCACATATCAGCGAGTTCTGTGTACTGACAACTGGCATTTTATTAGACGGTTGGGAATAATCATTGAGATAGCAATTGAACTGGCCGACGTGCTGAATGTTCCAGACAAAAGAACATCCGGAAAAAAACCAGCAATTTTTCTTTTAACACAAGGACGGGACGGACGAATGCACATCAAATTTTGACAAGGCAAGGCACTGAAAATGTGGATGAGACAGTTGTCTGAGTTGGTGGTAGCTTTTAGGCAAGTATGGCTGGGGGAACCAGATCCTGACAGGCACTATCACAAACCATAGATGCTAGAACAAGTGACGCTTTTGGCGGTCATTTGCAGGTTAAAAGAAGACTAGAAGACATTACAAACAACAGAGCTTCACCTAAAACTAGTGTAAGGTGGACAAAATGTTGCATACCGTTTGCCATGTCGGGGTTTGGCAACTCCGGGCCGACATAGGGAGCTGAGTGGATGAGGACAATGTGATCAGGCTTCTTGGCAAGGTTGTGAAGGATCCATCGGAAGGCGATCTCTGAGGAGTCGGAGGCATCCACGGCAACCACGATCTTCTTACCATCGCTAGCCATTTGCACTCTCAAGGAGAAAGGGGGAAACAAAAAGGCGGCGGCGGCGGCGGCGGCAGATCTCAGACCTTTGTTCTCTTCTTTCGCAGGTAAAGCTTCGTCTTTGTTGGTTATGGCGTCAGGTTCCTCTCTATCTCTCTGTCCCTCTCTGTGTTCTCCCCCCACTCGGAGCGTGTTATAGACTCATAAGACCGACAAGTGTTGTTCGATGTGGCGGCGTCTGCCATCCACGAAGGACACGAAGGACCCACACACAATCCCGAACCCGGCACCGGTTTCTTGCTAATTGCTGGTTTCCACAAGGACACAAAACAATTGGCACGAGTCCTCGAGGAATGCTTTATCGAAGCCACCGAAGCCATGGCTGGAAAATGAAAAATTTCACCTACGGAGCAATTTCCAATGGTTTGCTTTATACTAAGCCCTACTCGTGGAGCCACAAGTGAATATGAGGGAGAAGATGTGAGGTAGACATTGGTGTCAAAGAACACCAAATGGTCACCATGGTGCGTAAAACACTTGTAAAAACCCCTTCTTAACCAGTACAGCCGTCGCTCTTTGTGTGTCCCTTATCTCCTATGCAGATGAGCGAACCATGGTTATGGGAAAGCTTACCATGGTTTTGTAAATACTAACATGGACAAAGAATATTCTAAATCTTCTGATCCACTAAAACTACCCCAGTAACTATGGGGAAATCTTGTGTTCATGGCTTGAACCACAATTCACATATAAAGTAGCTCCATATGTCAAAAAACAAAAGGCTAAATTTGACCTTTGATGTAACTTTTCATGTCACATTTACTTAAAATGGTTCACTAAACTTGCATCCATGTGTGCTAAAAATCCATTTGGTGAAACTATGGTTCAAGTAACCTTCACTAGCCATAACTTACCTTGGTTGGTCATGTGCATAGGCCTTCAAGCCTTTCTTTGCCCTCGACTACCTAGCCACCAACTTAAAGGAAGACTCCCATTGTTTGTCTCACAGGCCCCTTCAAATGGCCCTTAACCTACCTAATCCTACCTTATTGCCCAACCCACGTGTTCGATGATGTGACACCCACACTAAAAAGGTGGTTGCTTTTTTGCTCCTAAGTCCCAACCATCCATCTTAGCAACTACCCATGTTTTGTCAGGGCCATCCTTCAAAGGCCCCACCTATTAGGTTTTGTATGCCACCTAGTCACCAACTTAAAGGAAGACTCCCATTGTTTGTCCCACAGGCCCCTTCGAATGGCCCTTAACCTACCTAATCCTACCTTACTGCCCAACCCACGTGTTCGATGATGTGACACCCACACTAAAAAGGTGGTTGCTTTTTTGCTCCTAAGTCCCAACCATCCATCTTAGCAACTACCCATGTTTTGTCAGGGCCATCCTTCAAAGGCCCCACCTATTAGGTTTTGTATGCCAATCATATGGTCCGTCGCTCCCCTTCCTTGGGCATCTACTCTCTTTTTTAGGCAACCCAACTCAGCCCCACATGCATAATGGCCCTAGCTTTACTATCGACTCCAAGGTTGGATGCATCTATCACAACATGGCACTAGAAGCATGCAAGTAACTCTAGACCAGCAACAACACTCATCCAACAACATGAAGGTAACCATCAATTTGCTCTCAGATCCAATAGCTTATGACAATAGGGCACTTGACGATGTGAGAGATGGCATCCAATGACGATCATAGTCTTAAGAGAGAGACAAAATGGCACGATAGAGAGAGTGAGATAGCTTTTGAAATTATGGGAGACCACACTTATGTGGGGGCTTTATGCATGCCTTGTGGTAGAGTGCCCAAAAGCTTGTGTTGATAATAAGTCGTGACTAGGTGTGGATTTTGCATCTTGAGATATAGATCATATGGCAAGAGGGTTCACTTTCAATCATGCTATATGCCCTCCTGGTCGCTATACAAATTTTAATACTTACTTTGCGAGCATCCACAAGAGTAATGGGTAGTGGAGGCACAAAGACATCAACCTTGAGAGACCCCAAAGGTTTGCTCCAATTATATTTAATTAAAATCCTCTTGTATGTTTATTTTGTTATTACATATTTTGGGATGCAACATTATGAAAATGGAGCGTGCTTCATGCTCTAAGCTGTGCTTCATATGGCAAAAGTGTTATTGGTGAATGGCCATGCATGCTTCACACTTTGGCATCTGATTGTATTATTGTTGCCCATGTATAAAATAACTCCACACTTCAGCGAAAATCTTTTGTTGTTGTGGCCCTTGTATTAAAAGACTCATTAGTATTATTATTATTAGCCAATTATTAATAATATTAGCATCATTTGATTCTAGGAGGCATATTCCATGGTGGATTCCGTCGAACCACGATGGATTCCATGAGTTTTTTATTTCACAGTGGATTCCGTGAGGCTTTGCGGTGGATTCCGTAAAACTATATTTATTTGCCGAGGTTTGGACACAAGGTGGATTCCTTGTGCGAGAAGTTGACAGGGACCCTCTCGAAGCGTTTGCGGTCGAAAGTCTACCGCAGGGATAAGAGACAGCAGGGTGAAGGGAGATTCAAGGAGTGGAGTAGGTGGAAGAGAAGGGGTTGAAAGAAAGAGAATATACTTGCAGAAAGAAATAGAATACATAGAATAATACTCACAGAATTAAAGCCTGTCAGCTTATTTCTCCATTATGAGAAGACAAATCTCTTGTACACAAAATAATACATTGCTCTATGCTGCTCAAACCACCAATTTGATGCTTCGATTGGCTCCAAAAGGGGGGTAAAATACCAGCACACCTGGCCAGACTCCTTCTTTATCTCCCACTTCGGAGTGCTGCGAACTGTTTGAAAACAGCAATCGCGACGCGCATGATTTTGTCCATCTCTCTTTTTATATAAAATCCTCACAGATGGCTGAAAGCTACATGCTTTCTTTTACATGTCATCCTAATCTAGAAGTTATCTACAATTTTTGGATTTTTACAAGATATAATATCTAAAATATCATAAATTGACTACACTTGTCCAAAAAACTAATACGTTTGAACCATGGACACTAACACTAATGTCTAAAATGGCATTGGCTCTCTAGATTAATAAGAAAGCTGCACTTTAGAGTTTTTCACATGGTGTGCGTGATCAATAAGAAAGTCGTACTTTAGAGTTTTTCACATGGTGTGCGCGTACCGGTACGACAACGCCTGTCCTTTTTGGGAGTCATATTAATTTAATGTGTACGTGGGTGATTCTATAGCGGGTGATTCCACAAAATACATATTTAAATTAATTGGTATTTATGAGTTTAGAGTGCACTCTTATTAAATTAAGGTTAAGATAGAGTTCCAACCTATTTATTTATTTTGTAGCTGAAGACTGCTAGGTATTCACTTTTGTCGATTTAATTTTATTATTTTCTAACAATTGTGAATGCTTCAGTTGATGCATAGAGTAGGCAGCGATGGCAATGGAAAGCACTTGGTGATAGCGTGTATTTAAATTACCTAGAATAATTTATCATTTTTTATGGGTAAGTGTCTTATCATTAAAGAGGTGGCACTAATATTTATTTAAGCACACTTATTTATTGAAGCGCTTGATAAATATTTATTATTTTGTATGTGCATGGGCACTTGATTTAAATATTTCATTATTGGACATTGTATTTGGGCACATGTCGACTTTTGGGCTGTCCAACCGCTTTATTTTTTATTTGGACAAAAGCAAATACAAAAGCTAAAGCATGTTAATTGTAAAATTGGGCTATTTTTTAGCTTTGAGATAAATAAATTTATAAATACATGCCTTGTGAAGCGCTCACACAAGGCATGGGGGGAGATTATACCCAATTTTTCTCTTTCTTCATATCATGCAACTCTTTCTTCTTGCTTTTTGAGCTTAAGTAGAGCTCTTTTGTTCTTGGGGACCTTCTAGCGCTCGCTATGTATCCATCCAGCATCCGATTTGCGCACCAATGATATTGTAGTTGACAAGGACTATAGGCCACACACTGTAAGAAGTTGAGCGCAGACCGAATGGGTTCACACCATCCATTGCAAGACCGAGCTGAAGATTCCTTGGCTCTCGGGCAAAGCCTGGGAAGGTGGAGTCAATGTGACTCCATGCGCGTGAATCCGCTGATATTCATTGAACTCCATCCGTGGACCTATTCTGCACATGCCACATTGTCAAGCTCGCCATGCCGGACATACGAAACATGTGGTTTATACGGGGGATAAGCGGAAAGTGTCTGAGAACTTTTTGAGGGATGGTTTGCCCTTGCAAGTCCTGTCGATACCTGTGAGCACCACACTTTGGACATGTCTCCATAGTCTCGTATTTTCTCCTCGAAACAGTATGCAATCGTTGATACATGCATGGATGTTATTGTAGTCCATGCCAAGCTTTCGTAAAACATGTCGTGCAACATCACGAGACTCAGGCATTATATTTGCAAGTGGTAATATATGATATTTCAATAACCTGAAAAAAATCATAAACACCTTGAAAAAGCACAAAGGTTTGTAATAATAGTGCCGAAAAAAATATCAACGAAGTGTATTTAAAATGTACCTGAACAACTCAGTCACACTCGTATCGCTCCACCGGTATTTTGCTTGCATACTTAAGAGTGCAAGTAGTGTCTTCAGGCGAGATACTCGGCACCCATCATATAATGGTATGGATGCTTCCTCTCTAAGCGGATCAGAAGTCTCGACATCCATGGGAATCAATGCATCGATCATTGCCTCCATCTCAAGATCCAAGATTGTAGGTAGGTCTGGAAGGTTGCATGTCTCCTCTGGCATTGACGGTATAGATTGGCCTTGCAAGTGGTGGTTGGCTCCTGCACTCCATCCATCACACGCCCACGAACTCTTCTAATTGGCCGCAAAGGGTGCACTCCTCCTTGGGACGAGACATCACCTCCCTGGATAGAAAATTTGCCAGCGAGACCCAATCTTATTGTATATGGTATTCAATTAGCTTGCGAGTACAATGCATGATTGATATTAACTTTTCTTATCATTTGCTGAAAATCCGCAATCGCCTGATCAATGATCTCAGATTGAAACTCGCCAAATCGTCATGTGTGTTCTATAGACAATCGGCGTTTTCGTCTAATTGCCAGCTTGCATTGAGAGCAAGGACATGGGATACGCTGATTAAGATACGCCTCGCAATCTTGAAAAACAGGACCTTCTTTGTTTTCCATTTTGTTTACGTTACAATAAACAATTTGTTTTTGTTACCATTCTTTTTTTTTCTTAGATTGTTATCCTCTACTTCCATCTCTCTCTTTTTCTATGACCACGACTACGACCACGACCACGACTACGTAGTACCTAGTACCTAGCATATAGTATCGTAGAACACTAGTATTTAGTACTTAGTACTCAGTACCTAGCACATAATATTATAGCATCTTAGTATCTAGCACCTAGTACTCTAGTATAATAGTGCCAAGTACCCAGTACTATGATACTATGTAGTAGGTGCTAGGGTACCTTAAGCATTATGCAGTAGATGTGAGGTTCTAGGGTACTATGATAGTATGTAATAGGTACAAGGTAGTACATACTAGGGTACTATGATACTATCTATCGATCTATCTATCTATTTTTCTATCTATGTATCTACCTTCATAATCCTTGGGTACAATAGCAAATATGGGTAGTAAAGAAGAAGAGAAGTTGTAACACTGACTATTATACCCACATATTGTTGCATTTGTCTATTTGGCTTCTCTTATGTCTATTTTTATTTGTACCCTTTCTACGTAGATGCATACACAAATATAGAGAGGGAGACGGTGAAATATGATGGTACCCTTGTGCCAACACAAGTGGAAGCTTCTATAATGTAGTTTCTAGGATAATGTATTTGTACCCTTTGTACCTAGATGGACTCATTCTTAGTGAGGTGAATCTCCAATCCTAGTCTTAGTGAGGTGGACTCATTCTTAGTACACATTATCATAGTACCCTAAGCTTATTGTAAGGTCCTATTTACTTTTCTCTCTTTCTCTCCCTCTCTCATTTCCTCTCCCTCCCTCACCCTGACCCTCTCTTTCTTTCCCTATTAGGTTTAATGATTTTTATCTCTTTTTCTCTCTCCTCTCTATCTCTCATTTCCCTTTCTCTCTTTCTCCCTCTCTTTCTCTATTTCCCTATTAGGTTTAATGATTTTTCTCTTTTTCTCTCTCCTCTCCCTTTCTCATTTCCCTTTCTCTCTTTCTCTCCCTCTCTCATTTCCTGTCCCTCCCTCACCCTGACCCTCTCTTTCTCTCTTTCTCTATTAGATTTAATGATTTTTTTCTTTTTTTTCTCTCCTCTCCCTCTCTCATTTCCCTTTCTTTCTTTCTCTCCCTCTCTCATTTCCTCTTCCTCCCTCACCCTCACCCTGACCCTCTCTTTCTCTCTTTTCCCATTAGGTTTAATGATCTTTCTCTCTTTTTTTCTCTCCTCTCTCTCTCTCATTTCCTTTTCTCTCTTTCTCTCCCTCTCTCATTTCCTCTCCCTCCCTCGCCCTCACCCTCACCCACACCCTCCCTTTCTCTCTTTTCCTATTATGTTTAACATCTTATCTCTTTTTCTCTCTCCTCTCATTCTCTCTTTTTTCTCTCTCCTCTCCCTCTCTCATTTCCTTTTGCTCTCTTCCTCTCCTTCTCTCATTTCTTCTCCCTCCCTCTCCCTCTCTCATTTTCCTATTATGTTTAATGTCTCCCTCCCTCTCTCTCTCCCTCTCCCTCTCTCATTTCCCTATTATGTTTAATGTCTCCCTCTCCCTCTCTCATTTCCTCCCCCTCTCTTTCTCTCTCTCTCCCTCCCTCTTCCTTTCCCATTTCCTCCCCCTCTCCCTCTCCCTCTCTTTCTCTCTCTCTTCCTCCCTCTCCCTCTTTAATTTCCCTCTCTTTCTATCTCTCCCTCTCCCTCTCCTTCTCTCTCATTTCCTCTCCCTCTCTCATTATACATAAATTATACTAAATATAAATAAAAAAGAGAGAGAATACACTCTCCCTCCCTCTCGTTCTCTCATTTCATCCCCCTCCCTCTTCCATTTCCTCCCTCTCCCTCTTCCTCTCTTTCTCTCTCATTTCCTCTCCCTCTCTCAATATATATACACAAATCATATAAAAAAAAGTAAAAGAGAGAGAGAATGCACTCTCCCTCCCTCTCTCTCTCTCATTTCCTCCCCCTCCCTCTCCCTCTCCCTCTCCCTCTCCCTCTCTTTCTCTTTCTCTCCTTCCCTCTCCCTCTCTCATTTCCTCCCCCTCCCCCTCCCTCTCTTTCTCTTTCTCTCCCTCCCTCTCTTTCTCTCTCATTTCCTCTCCCTCTCTTAATATATACAAATTAAACCCTAAACAAGTAAAAGAGAGAGAGAATGGACTCACCGTAAAGATTTGGTGAGGGTTTGGCGGCTCCTCTTCGCGACGGCGGCTCCTCCTCTTCTTCGCGAACGACGGTGGCGGCAGTGGCAACAAGCCTTCTTCCTCTCCCTCTCTCACCCTCTATGCAAAACGGTCGCTCTCTCTCTCTCTCTCGCTCTCCCTCTCGAAATGTCTCACGAATGCGTGAAATGAGACGCGCTCGGGTTTCGGCCCTCTTTTTTTCCCTGTGGGGTGTCGTTATTTGCGTCGCAAATCCAACGCTAATAGCAATGCAAATAGCGACGCCGCTATTCCTGCGTCGCTACTCGCCGTCGCTATACTTGTGTTTCCTTGTAGTGATGGTAAGCAATATGATTTGTTAATGCATTTACCAATTCTTGAACGACCATGGGAACATATTTCAATGGATTTTATAAGCAGTTTGTCTGATACCCAAGCTAATTATGATATGATTTGGACTATTGTAGATTGATTTAACAAACAAGCATATTTCATTCCATGCAAGAAAACATTAACTGCATCTCAAGATACACAACTGTTTTTGAGAACTGCTTTCACTAATCATAGTTTACCTAAAGTTATTATTTCAGATTGCGATTCTAGATTTTGCAATAATTTTTAGACTATTTTTTTTGCTAATTTAGGTATAAAGATTCATTTTTCATTTGCATTTCATCCTGAAACAAATGGGCAAACCGAAGCTACTAACAGTACAATATTAGATCTTTTGTGTGCATACACAATTTCAAAACCACAAACATGGGATACATACCTGCATTTACTTCAATTTGCATACAATAATACACCGCACACAGCTACACAAAAAGCACATTTTGAAATCATTTATGGATATAGATTGCCTACACATGTTACATCATTATCAAACAAAGTTAAAGCTGCTGATGATATTGCCGATATGCATGCTACTATTTTTGTTGAAGTGAGAGACATGATTGCGAAAGCCCATCAATCATATACTAAACAAGCTAACAAGAAAAGAAAAGCTATGAGTTTCAAAGTTGATGATTATGTTTCTTTACACATTGAAAAGAGAAGATTACAAAGTGTTGAGAGACACCTTGTTGTTAAGTTAGCCCCTAGATTTTATGGACCTTTTAAGATCATTCACAAAATCAATGACAATGCATTCAAATTAAAACTACCCCAACACTGGAAAATCCACAATACTTTTCATATCAGCTTGTTGTGACCTTTTAGAGATCAATTACTTGTCCACCCTGTCTATGAAAACCCTCATTTGTTAGAAAAAGAAATTGAAATCCTTGAATCTAAAAATATTCTAAGAACTAACTTTATGACCACTAGAACTGGCCGTAGATACTCTAGATATTTGATTAAGTTTAAAAATCATCCTGTTGAAGAAGGCTTGATGGATGTATACCCTCAATCTAAGTGCTTACCCCCCACTACTCGCTCCACATTGAGCTAATAGCAATTGAGGGCAATTGCTATCCCACCTCGGGGGTATGATGCTAGGAGGCATATTCCACAGTGGATTTCGTGAGACCATGGTGGATTCCGTGAGTTTTTTATTCCACGATGGATTTAGTAAGACTTTGCAGTGGATTTCATAAAACTATATTTATTTGTTGGGACTCGTATACAATGTGGATTCCTTGTGCAAGAAGTTGACGGGGACACCTATCCTTTTCGGGTGTCATATTAATTTAATGTGCACATGGGTGATTCCATAGCAGGTGATTCCGCAAAATACATATTTAAATTAATGGACATTTATGAGTTTAGAGTGCACTCTTATTAAATTAAGGTTAGGACAGAGTTCTAACCTATTTATTTATTTTATAGCTGAAGACTGCTAGGTATTCACTTTTGTCCGTTTAATTTTATTATTTTCTAACAATTGTGAATGCTTCAGTTGATGTGTAGAGCAAGTAGCGGTGGCAATGGGAAGCACTAGGCGATAGCGTGTATTCAAATTACCTAGAAGAAATTATCATTTTTGATGGTTGGATGTCTTATCATTAGAAGCGTGGCACTAATATTTATTTAGGCGTACTTATTTATTGAAGTGCTTGACAAATATTTATTATTTTGTATACGCATGGGCGCTCAATTTAAGTATTTCATTATTGGACATTGTATTTGGACACAGACCGACTTTTGGGCCGCCCAACCACTTTATTATTTATTTGGACAAAAGCAAACACAAAAGCTAAAGCATGCTAATTGTAAATTTGGGCTATTTTTTAGCTTTGAGATGAATACGTTTATAAATACATGCCTTGTGAAGCGCTCATACAAGGCATGGGGGAGATTGTACCTAATTTGTCTCTTTTCTTCATGTCATGCAACTCTTCATTCTTGCTTTTTGAGCTTAAGTAGAGCTCTTTTGTTCTTTGGAACCTTCCGGCGCTTGCTACTTATGCATCCAACATCTGATTTGTGCAGCATTATTAATATTATCAACTATATGTATAGTAATATGCATATAATTAAATATATTTATCATATATTGAAGGCATCATATAGTCATAACAATATTGATAGTTATTTATTAATATGTGTGTGTGTGTGAGTGAAATAAAAGTACCATATATGATATGTAATCTAATAATATTTTATGATAAAATAATATAGCTAAATATCAGTAATAAAACATCATAAAGATAATGGGATATCATAAAATTGTAATGCAAACTTATAATCGATAATACAATTAACTTGATAAAACTATTTAATATAAATTATTAATTTATTTTATCTTAGAGTTATTATAATACCATCAAAAAATAAAATAGTATTAACTATTTATATTTATTATATCATAAATACTAATATTATTATATTATATTTAAAAACTTTATATTAAAACTTATGATAATAAAAATTTAATAATAATAATAAAAGTATAGTGTATAATCCTCATCCTTCCTTCTCTTGAATATTTGTAATACTTCCATGCAATTAAAAAATTAGTTGGTTAGTTTGAAAGTTAGTTAGTCAATTAATAAGTTAGTAAGGTTACTAACCAAAGTAAAAACTAACTAACATTCATAACTAACAATTTTTATTTAATTAAAAATAAGAAAAGTAAGAGTCATAATCCGACATTTTTTCCAGATTGACAAGGACCATAGCCACTCTTCACAAAAGTTACAACGTGAATGAGAGTTACGATCGAGCCATATTAATCACTAGTGTTATGGTCCAAAAATATTAGATTTTTGGGTAAAACTAGCATATTTTAGATATTACTTATTGTAAATATCCTAAAAAACTATGGAGATTTCTAGAACATGATGTTATATAAGAAAAGCAAGTGGTTTTTTCAGCTTGTTTTAGAGATTTACTACAAAAAAAAGAAGGATTGGCAAAATCGTGCACATCGCGATCTGATGCCACGAGGCATATTCCACGGTGGATTCCGTAAACTTAGATGACCGGGGCTCATACACAAAGAGGATTCTTTGTGCGAGAAGTTGATGGGGACGCCTGTCCTTTTCGGGCGTTTCATTAATTTAGTGTGTACGTGGGTGATTCCATAGCGGGTGATTCCGCAAAATGCATATTAAATTAATAAACGTTTATGAGTTTAGAGTGCGCACTCGTAATAAATTAAGGTTAGGATTTATTTCTAACCAGTTGATTTATTTATGTAGCTGAAGACTGCTAGGTATTCACTTTTGTCGGTTTAATTGTATTATTTTACTAACGATTGTGAATGCTTCAGTTGATGTGTAGAGATAGCAGCAGTGGCGGAGGAAAGCAATGGAGTCTAGTGAGTATTCGACCTTTGGATTATATTTTGATAGGCGCCACACCTATATTTTGTTATGTCTATTGAGACATTGATTATTGATTATTATTTTGTATGCGCCTATGCGCACGGATATGTTATTTCTATTTGGACATTGAGATTGGGCGTGCCAGACTCTATGGGCACCGTCCATTAGCTTTACTTTCCTATTTTTGTAGAAAGCAAACTCAAAAGCTAAAAGCTTGTCATATTTTTGTAAATTGGGCTATTATTGAGCATGAAGATGGAAATATACATAAAATACATGCTTTGTGAAGTGCTCACACAAGGCATGGGGGGAGATTGAACCCAATTGGTCTCTTGCTTCTTGTCGTTCATGCTTTTACATTGTTTTTTGTGCAAAAAGGTAGAGGTCATTGTTCTTGGGGACCTTCCGGGATTCACTACGTGAGCATACTGCATCCGATTTGCGCTCCAGTGGTATCAGAGCGGAGCTGAGATCAAGAGCTTCCAATCGCTACCAATCTCGGGCGAAGGCGGAGCTCCAGGAACAAACGGGCTCTACAGTCAACCTCATCGCGAACCGTCAATACAGGCAAACTTCTGGCGATCAAGAACCCCTGTTTCTACTGTCAGATTGCAAAGGACCAGGCTATGTAGGCGGAGGACCACGCATCCATATCCTTCATCAAGTTGTGGATACACAGTAAGAAGTTCATATCTAATTGCTTCAAAATCTTAGTCATAAAGCTTAAAAGCTTAAGGAAATTCCATAAATTCTCATCGAGCTCCAAGAAGGCCTCCGAAAATCACACGTCGTGGAGAAAAACGCCCCCCCCCCCCCCACGAAATCAGACGCCGCCTGTTCATAAGCTCTTTAAGCTTAATCTCCTAAGTCAAGCTAAGCTTTCTGCAAGTCACACAGGGCAACAAAGTCACTAAACTCCGGGTCCTGCGCGTCAGAAGTCAAGTTTTGCAAGTCGACTGGAATCAAGTCTTGCAAGTTCATCAAGTCGGCCTAAGTTCTGCAAGTCTGCAACTCTGTAAGTCGGCTAAGTCTGCAACTCTGCAAGTCAGACTAGTCAACTGGAGTCAGAACTGACTAGTGCTCAAAACTCCTAGAAGATTTGTTCCTATGCAAAAACTCTGAACTGGAAAGTTGTTCGTGGCAAGGTGTTCTACCTATCTACAGGTTCGCTGAAGTATTTTCAGCAAACGAAGACGGAAATATTGCAGATTTTCTGAAAATTGAGAAAGAAATACCCAAAAATACATAGCCTTGTAACCCCGAATTTGAGCTACGCTCATCCCGCTAACCTGATTTTGAGTGAGAAAGGTATTTTGAGTTTTACAGGATGACGACCCCACATATGGATGATCCTATGGACTGAAGACGACCTACCTGAGCCTACCATGGAACAAAAGCTGGATCTAATCATGTTACAATTGGAAGAAGAGCGAAGGGCTAGGCAAGCATTGCAAGCGCAATTGACAAAACTACAAAGAGCGTCCACCGATAAAGAAGAACCTCAAGCTGAAGATTTGATTCGACGTACCATCGACGTCACTCTTGAAGCACAAACCATTCGCAAGGAATCCAAGATAAGTAAACGAAGTTTCAAATTTCGCACTTTCAATGGCATACGAGAAGGAAAGACTGTTTTATCATTCATTAGCCAGTTTGATGACTATTTCCATGAGGAAACTTATCCAGAAAAAGATAAAATCAAGTGTGTTACTAATCATCTGATAGACAGAGCATCACTTTGGTGGACTGTAGTACGCAAGAGGATAGAATGTCCTGCTACTTGGGAAGATTTCAAGAAGAAATTCATGCAGAATTTCCTTCCACCGTAATTTCATAAGAAGGCTATCAAGCAATGGGATCTACTTCAACAACGGGATCGTGAGCCTATTCCACAGTATACAGAGCGTTTTTGGAATGCACTCCTACAGTTACGCATGCTTGAAGACGTACCAGAGACCACACATAAGCGGAAGTATATGTCTAGACTTCTTGGACATTACTACGCTGAAGTGAACATATTCAAGCCTGCTACCCTTGAAGACGCCATCTCACTAGCTCACGACACTGAAGATAAGTTACGCGGAAGAGACAGATGACCACAGCAATTCCAAGCCAATGGTAATTATGGATCTAAACAATTCAATTCCAATTTTAGAAGATTTAATCCAGGTCATTTCTCATCACCATCTTTGCGCAAGAATTGGGCTAAACCACCTGCATTACCATCCAATGTCAATCCAAATCCTAAGCCTATTCCACAAGCAAATCCAAATGTACCCAGACTTCCAGCCATTGCAAATAATGTAACCAAAGCCAAGCCAATAGTATGCTATAAGTGTCACCAGCCTGGGCATCTTGTCATTCAAAGAAGCCACCAGCACATATCAACTATCTTGGAGCCATGGACGAAGACGAGCATGAGGATATGCCAGATTTTACTGAAGATGAGGATGATCCTACTACTACTTCCGACACTTTACCATGTATGCCTACCCCACATTCATTGTTGACTATGAAATGTATGGTGCATGGAAAGGAAAGAACTATTTTGCATGATGACGGTAGTACTCATGACTTTATTTCAGCAAAATTGGTAAAGAAATTGAAATTACAGACTGTACCTACGCATTATCGCATAAAAGCTGCATTTTTAGGCACTAGGTACAATGTCACACAAGAAGTACAAGATTTAGAGATTCAAATTGGTTCATACATTGAAAGAAGAAATTTCTTAGTTGTTCCATTACAGTCAAGCGACATTATTTTAGGAATGCCTTGGAGACACCAGCATAATCTAAATATAGATTATTCTACGCACACAATGAATATTAATTTTCAAGGAAAATCTATTACATTATATGGTATGCATGCATCTAATATTTTTCCACTGCTTTCGCATACTCAAGCAAAACGTGCATTACGCAAGAGTACTAAATCATATCTCATTTGGGTGAATGAATTGAAAGCAAATGAAAATCATATGCACCCTAGGCATAAGGAATTTCTTGCATATTTTAAGGACTGTTTTGCAGAAGACCTACCACCAGGTTTACCACCTTCACGTCCAGAAGACCATAAGATTGATTTAATCCCTGGTACACAACCACCTTGCAAAGCACCATATAGGCACAATCAAATAGAGCAAAAAAAAATCCAGAGTCAAGTTGAAGAATTACTAAATAGAGGTTTAATTCGACCTAGCAGTTCTCCATTTGGTGCACCTATACTCCTAGTCAAGAAAAAGAATAATACCTATCGTATGTGTATTGACTACCGAGCATTAAATAAAATCACTGTAAAGAATAGGTATCCTATACCTAGAGTTGATGACCTTATGGACAAACTGCAAGGATCTTCTATATTTAGTAAAATTGACCTTAAGTTTGGATATCATCAGGTGAGGCTAGATAAATCAGACATATTTAAGACTGCATTTAGAACACAGTTTGGCCATTATGAATTCTTAGTCATGCCATTCGGATTGACTAATGCACCTGCTACTTTCAGTAGAATGATGAACCGTATCTTTTTGAAATATCAGTATTGTGTGATTGTTTTCTTTGATGATATTTTGGTGTTTAGTCAAAGTGAAAAAGAGCATTATGAGCATTTATCATTAGTTTTTCAATTACTGAAAGAAAATCAATTGTTTGCAGATCCTGAAAAGAGTGAATTCTTTAAGACAGAAATAGAATATTTAGGTCATATTGTATCAAAAGAAGGAATTAAAGTTGATCCTAAGAAAATTGATGCAATATTGCATTGGCCTGTTCCTAAAAACGTGCATGAATTACGCTCATTCCTTGGTCTTGCTAGTTTATATAGGAAGTTTGTACGTAATTTTTCATTACTTGCTTTACCATTAACCAAACTTCTTAAGAAAGGAATTGTTTATCAATGGACTGAAACTCAGCAGAAATCCTTTGACTTACTGAAGCGTGCATTAACTAATGCCGCTGTTTTACAGTTGCCTGATTTTAATCGACCATTCTTTCTAGTTGTGACCGATGCTAGCGGATCAGGAATAGGAGCCGTACTAATGCAAGACAATCATCCAATAGCATATTCTAGTTCTAAGCTGAAACCCTCTGAGCTGAAATATTCCACTTATGACAAAGAACTATTAGCAGTTGTACAAGCATTAAAACAGTGGAAACACTATTTAATGGGTTCAGAATTCATGATAAAGACCGACCAGCAAAGCATTAGACATCTACTTAGCCAACCCCAAATTTCTGACCGTCATATCAAATGGGCTTCCTTTATTCAAAGTTTTCATCCTATCATTCAATACCAACCTGGAAAAGAAAATGTAGTTGCTGATGCATTGAGTAGAAGACCTGCAATTCATAATACTTCTTTCATATCTTTTGATTCTTTGATTGCTATGAAAGATACATATCACCAGGATATTACTTTTCATTCTGATTGGCAAAAATTAGTTCAAAATAATTTTATTTCTGTTAATTCATTGTCATATAATGATGGATTTATGTTTTTTGAAAAGAGACTGTGTGTTACTATTCCATTCCGATCTTTTGTTTTGAATGAAATTCATTGTCCCCCATATCAAGGTCATAGAGGTATCATATCTACATTACGCATGTTAACTGAAGGTTTTTATTGGCCACATATGGATGCAGATGTATCTAATTTTGTTTCTGAATGTTTGATTTGTCAAAGAATAAAAAGACATCATGGTAAACAGTATGGATTACTAATGCCTTTGTCTATTCCATCTAAACCTTGGGAACATATTTCTATGGATTTCATTACTGGTTTACCAAATACTAAATCTAATCATGACATGATTTGGACAATTGTAGATAGATTTAGTAAGCAAGCATATTTCATTCCATGTAAGAAAACTTTAACAGCATCACAAGCAGCACAATTATTTTTGAAAACTGTTTTTACTAACCATGGATTGCCCAAAGTTATCATTTCAGATCGTGATTCTAGATTTTGTAACAATTTTTGGATTACATTGTTTGCAAATCTAGGCACAAAGATTGATTTTTCATCTGCATTTCATCCAGAAACAAATGGACAAACAGAAGCCACAAACATCACCATTCTAGATCTTTTACGTGCATATACTATCTCTAAACCTCAGACATGGGACACTCATTTGCATTTATTACAGTTTGCATATAACAATACACCACACACATCTACAAAGAAAGCACCTTTTGAAGTCATTTATGGATATAGATTATCTACACCTGTTGCATCTTTTTCTAATAGAATTCAGAGTGCTGATGATATTGCTAATATGCATAACAATATTTTTGATGAGGTTAAGGATATGATTGCTAAAGCCCAGCAATCATATACCAAACAAGCCAACAAGAAAAGACAAGCCATGAATTTCAAAGTTGATGATTATGTTTGGCTTAGAATAGAAAAGCGTAGACTGCAAAGTGTAGATAGACATCCAGTTGTCAAATTAGCTCCTAGATTTTATGGACCATTTAGAATTATTCATAAGATTAATGATAATGCATTCAAGTTAGAATTGCCATCTCATTGGAAAATTCATAATACATTTCATATTAGTTTATTGAGACTATTTAGAGGACAATTACCTATCCACCCTGTTTATGAAAACCCAACTTTATTAGAGGAAGAGACTGAAATACTTGAACCAGAATCCATCATAGACACTGACTACATGACCACTAGAACTGGCCGAAGGTATTCTAGATATCTAGTAAAATTTAAGAACCATCCGGTACAGGAAGCACAATGGATGCACGCTAGAGACTTAAATGCTTTCCCCACTCTGTTAGCTCCACATTGAGCTAATAGCAATTGAGGTCAATTGCTATCCCACCCTGGGGATATGATGCCAGGAGGCATATTCCACGGTGGATTTCGTAAACTTAGATGACCGGGGCTCATACATAAAGAGGATTCTTTGTGCGAGAAGTTGATGGGGACGCCTGTCATTTTCGGGCGTTTCATTAATTTAGTGTGTACGTGGGTGATTCCATAGCGGGTGATTCCGCAAAATGCATATTAAATTAATAAACGTTTATGAGTTTAGAGTGCGCACTCGTAATAAATTAAGGTTAGGATTTATTTCTAACTAGTTGATTTATTTATGTAGCTGAAGGCTGCTAGGTATTCACTTTTGTCGATTTAATTGTATTATTTTACTAACGATTGTGAATGCTTCAGTTGATGTGTAGAGATAGCAGCAGTGGCGGAGGAAAGCAATGGAGTCTAGTGAGTATTCGACCTTTGGATTATATTTTGATAGGCGCCACACCTATATTTTGTTATGTCTATTGAGACATTGATTATTGATTATTATTTTGTATGCGCCTATGCGCACGGATATGTTATTTCTATTTGGACATTGAGATTGGGCGTGCCAGACTCTATGGGCACCGTCCATTAGCTTTACTTTCCTATTTTTGTAGAAAGCAAACTCAAAAGCTAAAAGCTTGTCATATTTTTGTAAATTGGGCTATTATTGAGCATGAAGATGGAAATATACATAAAATACATGCTTTGTGAAGCGCTCACACAAGGCATGGGGGGAGATTGAACCCAATTGGTCTCTTGCTTCTTGTCGTTCATGCTTTTACATTGTTTTTTGTGCAAAAAGGTAGAGTTCATTGTTCTTGGGGACCTTCCGGGATTCACTACATGAGCATACTGCGTCCGATCTGCGCTCCAGCGATCACAATTTATAGGCAGTAAACAACACTTTGAATAGGGACAAGAAGAAGGAGTGATCGATTTTTTCAGCTTGTTTTAGAAATTTACTACAAAAAAAAGAAGGATTGGCAAAATGGTGCGCATCGCGATCACAATTTATAGACAGTAAACAACACTTTGAATAGGAACAAGAAGAAGGAGTGATTTGGAAGATTTCTAATCAAGTGTCTGTTGGGGTTTTACCCCCCTTTTAGAGCCAACGAAACTATCAAAATTGTGATTTGGGCATCAGATTGCTGATTTTTCCAAGATCCCCTCCATAAAGAGCTCTTCTTCTCAGTCACAACCCTTATTCTCTTGTTTAGTTATAAATATGAGGCATGGGGAGTAGTTAGAGAAGCACAAAGAGATCCCGAGAGGCTAGAGAGAGAAGTAGAGAGAGGGAGGTAGAAGGATACCCCTCTAAGAGATTGCAAGAAGGAGCTTGAGAGAGAGAGAAAGAGACAAAGAGAGGAGTTACCCCGAGCGGCTGCGAGGGAGAGAGTTAGCTCAATTCCCCCTATCTCGGTCTTCGACTAAGCATCTTCTCTTACACACTCCCATCTTAAATCCATTCCTCATTATTTATCTCTCAAATCCACTTGCGAACGATAGCTCCCAAGAGAAAAATCTCTCTAAACGCTGAAACTTCCACCACAACCAACGAGACTGTAAACCAAGGGACCGCAACTACGTGAAACACATCTCTTATGAATCAGGTGCACCCTGTTGTATTAGGAAAAATAATTTGGGAGAAAAGAATGTTTACATTAATTATCGCAACTTAATTGAGCATGTTTCGAGATAATGAGCGTACTAGGAAAATTTTGTTCATCGCATTCATCTTAGGTGATAAATTAAAATTACACTTACAAGTCGTTAAATTGCACATAAATTGCATGTAAATTTCATACTAATATGTTGCAAAGTGGAACATGTAGCAAGTCTAGCAAAATCAAACATCTCAACTATTAAATACAAACAACATTAAAATACATAAGAGGATTTGAATAACTTGAGAAAGACAATAGAAAAACACAAGATTGGGCACAACCTCCCCCATGGCAAAAGCCATGGTTTGCCATCATTAATTATATATTATAGTTTTACATGGATATTTACATTCATATCTTACATATAATTACAAAGAAAGTATAAATATCAATTGAAATACAGAGTTTTAAGAGTTAAGAGGTATCATGTAATATGTTGCAATTGCTATAGAAAACTCTATGCTCTGCATCTTTTGACATCACCATCGTGTTTGACGCGTGCCAAACCCCCCAAAACGACTCTTAAAGCTCTGAATTTTGATTCTGGATGATAGAGAAACGAAAAAACTCAGTTTTCACCCTGTTCTCTTGTTTTGCACGCGATCCTGCTACTTTTATAAAGAAAGCTAGAAAAGGCTTCTAAACTTAATCACATTAAGAAAATAGCAATGTATTCCATAAAGAAAGCTTATTTCAATAAAAGCATATCTTAAATCTCATAATCTAAAATAATCTATATTAAAAATAAATAAATAAATAATACTAAGGACAATGATCTAATTATTACTAAAGAAGTTTAAACTTATAACTTACGAATAGAGTAATAATTTTAATAATACAATATCATATAAATACATAATATCATATATTATACTTAAGATAACAAATCATAATTATGAAATTTAGGCTTGGACTTACGCTAATGTCCAGTGCTACTCAAAGCCACCGCTACCCACTCTACATATCAACTGAAGCATTCATAATTGTTTATAAATAAAATAAACAAACAATAGTGAATACCTAGCAATCTTCAGCTACAAATAATTAAAATAGATTAGAACATTGTCCTAACCTTAAGTTAATTCGAGTATGCACTCTAAATTCATAAACGTCCATTAATTTGATATGTATTTTGCGGAATCACCCTCTGTGTAATCACCCACGTGCACATTAAATTAATTTGACACCCGAAAAGAACAGGCATCCCCATCAACTTCTCGTACAAAGAATCCACAATGTGTATGAGCCCCGGTAGATAAATATAGTTTTACAAAATTCACCAAAAAACCTTACAAAATCTATCATGGAATATACCTCTAGTTTTACGGAATCCATCGAAAAACCTCACGGAATCCACCATGGAATATGCCTTCTGGCATCAATGTTATGAAGCGGAACACATGGTAAATCTAGCAAATCAAACATCTCAACTATTAAATACAAACAACATTATAATACATAAGAGAATTTGAATAACTCAATAGATTAAGAAAGACAATAGAAAAACACACGATTAGGCACAACCTTCCCCATGGTAAAAGCCATGGTTTGTCATCCTTAATTATATATTATAGTTTTACATGGATATTTGCATTCATATCTTACACATAATTACAAAGAAAGTACAAATATCGATTGAAATACAGAGTTTTAAGAGTCAAGAGGTATGATGCAACATACTGCAGTTGCTACAGAAAATTCTATGCTCTGAATCTTGACGTTTTGATATCACCATCGCGTCCAATGCATGCCAAAACCCCCAAAATGACTCTTGAAGCTTTGAATTTTGATTTCGTATGAGGGAGAAATGAAAAACTCAATTTTCACCATATTCTCCTGTTTTGCACGCGATCTTGTTGCTTTTATAAAGAAAGCTAGAAAAGCCTTCTAAACTTAACCACATTAAGAAAATAGCAAGGTATTTCATAAAGAAAGCTTATTTCAATAAAAGTATATCTTAAATCTCATATTCTAAAATAATCTATATTAAAAATAAATAAATTAATAATACTAAGAACAATGATCTAATTATTACTAAAGAAGTTTAAACTTATAACTTACAAATAGAGTAATAATTTTAATAATATAATATCATATATTATACTTAAGATAACTAATCATAATTATGAAATTTACGCTTGGACTTATGCTAACGCCCAATGCTACCCAAAGCCACCGCTACCCGCTCTACATATCAACTGAAGCATTCACAATTATTTATAAATAAAATAAACAAACAATAGTGAATACCTAACAATCTTCAGCTACAAATAATTAAAATAGGTTGGAACACTGTCCTAACCTTAATTTAATTCGAGTGCACACTCTAAACTTATAAACATCCATTAATTTGATATGTATTTTGTGGAATCACATGCAGTGGAATCACCCACGTGTACATTAAATTAATTTGATACCCGAAAAGAACAAGCGTACCCGTCAACGTCCCACACAAGGAATCCACCTTGTGTATGAGCCCCGGTAAATAAATATAGTTTTATGAAACCCACTGAAAAACCTCACGGAATCCACTGTGGAATATGCCTTTAGTTTTACATAATCCACCGAAAAACCTCATGGAATCCACCGTGGAATATACCTCCTGGCATCATAATATATATATGAAAAGTTTCAAGAATACGCATTAAACTGCAATTAAGCCAGATAGACTTTATGCATCTGCATTTGTTTGCTTGGTTAAAATACTAGGAAATCTTATTACATATCACAAAGCATAGATTGAACTTGTGATAGAATGCATAGGGTTCCTAGTGTTGGGGGTAAAGGTGCCTCTGCCTAGTCGCTCGTATATTATTACACTGACAGTACCCGCCACTGCACACTACAGGTGGCGGGTGCCCGTCACAGTCACTTATTCTTTATTCTTTTAGTGACAATTTGAATAAAGGAAGGCCCCGCTACACATTGTGGTTGTTGGAGTTCCCACTTTGAGTTTCTCTCTCTCTCTTGCTCTTGCTCTCCATCCGCCATAGCTCTTACTACCAAGCTTCTTCCTCCTGGGTTCTACTTCCCTTTCAACTAGTATCAGAGAAAAGGCATTAGACCTTGCATGGCATTCTCTTCAGCCTAGATTTGAAGAGCTTCAACTCAGGCTTCAATGGCAGCCATGGAACCTTCATTTGCAGGTATGTTTTGATCTCCCGCCTCCTCCCCGATCTTCCCAGCCTTTATTTGGCACCTTTGCAAGGTTGTATTGGAGCCCCTTGATCATTGTGAAGTGCTCAGTAGCACTATTGAAGACTCCCCAGTCCCCAGAAGCAGCCAGCACAAAATGCAGTGCATTTTTAGGGGGTTGGGCTGATCCACTTCTGGCATTTCTAGCTCCTTACCCGGCTTTCCGGCATTGTTTGCAAGCTTCTTGATCGTCTTCGGATTCCCTGGCATTGGTTCTTGGCCCCCGGCAATCGATACGAGTGCTTCCACCTTCAACCATTGATGTATACATAGTCCCAAGATTGTCAAAAACAGGGTAGCACTTGACATTTGATGTTTGATACTTCTTGGCATTGCCCGTTTGATACCTATTAATGCTCGGTGATGCCCAGATGTTATGGGATGTTATGTCTATGCTTTGGGACTGATTTGGAGTAGATTTGGGCACTGATTGAGCTTCATTTGATAGTGAATATGTTGCTGTAATATAGTGGACAAGCTCATTTACTTGGTGTATACATTGGTTCTTGGATACGGGGTGCTTATCGGCGATTTGAATGATCATACCGATGTATTTGGAGATTATCAAATGCTTTTTTTTTTGTTCCGGAATGCTTTTGAGCTTGGATTAGGCTCCGTCTTGGTCGTCATTCGTTGGCATTTGGATTGAGTTGACATGCTTTGGACTGGTTTATGCCTATTGTCACTGCTTGATATTTAGGCCTCTTGCATTTATGCTTTGGTCAGATATAGCTGCCACTTGGTTTGCCCATGCATGGCAACCACTTGGAGCTTCGTCTTTGAGCATATTTGAGCATTTTGGACCTACTGGGCATTACATTTTGTTGTCAGTTACATGCTATTTGAATGCTTTCAGGCTTATGCTTTACGGGTCTGAGATAGCTTGGGATTTATGCTCCGGATGTACCCTACTGGGATTTGGAATGTCTGATGCTATGTACTCGATGTATTTGAGTGTTGCTTGCTCTATTTGCATCTGACTTTACTTCTAGTGGGAGCCTCTTGGCATATTCGGATGTACACAGAGTTTTACTTACACTTGAGCGTGAGCTTGTGGGACAATTACATGCATTTTCTCTCTTGAGAGTTTTACGTCTGCAGTTAGTCTATAGTGGGCTGATTTGATACACCTATTGGGACATGCACCTATCTTTGTCACATGTTTGTCAGTTTTGTATGCATCTTGGATGGTTATGCATTGAGCTTCTTGCTCTATCAGTTGTGCTTGTGCTTGGTCTCTTCTCTTACCCCAAGACCCATTACATGCATTACTTCTAGACCTATGAGATGCATCTTGCCTAACAAGTTATTGGTTTGACAATTCTTGGTACCTTCTTGCCCCTTGACATTCATTGTTGGATGTATCTTGCTACTTGGCAGTTGCAGTTGCATTGACATATGTATCAGTGATTGCTTCACTTTGGGATAGTTTTACATACTACTGTAATTTATTCCAGCAAGCTGAAATCTACAGATTTCGAGCACTTGTATGAGGGTAATGCTTATTGTTTGATGTTATCTTGGTCATATTTGGTGGAAAAGTGGTTCTCTTGGTGATATCCACTCTTTTGGCCAGTTTTAGTAGTGGTTTAAGTGCATTTTCTACTAATTACAGCAACTTGCAATTTTGCATTTTTTGCTTTGATTTGGGATAGTATGGCTGGTCATCTGAAAGAAACAGATCTCTTTAACATTTCCAAGTTGGATGGTACCAACTATGGGTATTGGAAGTTCCAAAAATGGCAGATTGGTGCAGAAGTTGCAAAAAGGGTGCTAAACCCGAGGATATGGATGCTGATGTTTGGATGGAAGTTGATGAGCTCTGCAAGTCTACTATTATCTTGTCACTCTTAGAAGAGGTCCATCATAATGTTGTTGAAGATGAGAATCAAAGTGCATGTGACTTATGGGAGAAGATTTAGGAGCTTTATGTGCAATAGCGTCCTGTGTTACAGATGTATTAGCTGAAGCAGTTAATGGACCTTTGCATGAAGGAGGGGACATCCCTATCATCTCATTTCAGCCAGTTTCATGCTATCATGAAGAATTTGTTGTCACAGGGTATTGAGTTCCAAGACAACTTTCACATATTGCTTCTATTTGGCACCTTGCCTGAATCATGGGATGTCTTTCGTACTGCCATATGCACAAACAAGCTTGATGGGCTGAAAATCAAAGATGTTGAGAGTGCTTTATTGATTGAGGAAATCAATAGGAAAAACAATGATGCTTCCCACTCTTCACATGCATTGACCGTTAGAGGTGGCAAACATGGTAGGCATGATAATGATCATAAGGGCAAGGACTCTCAGAAGTCCAGGTCAAAGTCACGTGGCTGTAGTAAGTCCCGTGGATGGAAGTCTAATCTTACCTATCATTATTGTGGGAAAGCAGGACATATTAGGCCGTTGTCATTGTGTTGGGGGTCGAAGGTCTACCACCGGGGTTTAGAGCAAAAGAGGAGTGAGAGATTCAAGGTAAGGAGAGAGAAAAGAATGGGGTTTGATAAGTCTTGGGTTTTAGAGATGAATCGATTGGAGAAGAAGACCTCAAGCTTTTTCATATACTTAGCATACATGAATGGCAATAAAGACTTTGACTCGATTACATCAAATGCTTGTGAGGTTAATAGACCATTACATGTAGAGATTTTATTTCAGATTTAATCCAAATTCATATTTCAAATGCAAGCCCATAGTTCGTGGCTCAGTTAGTATGCCACCTTAGTTAGTTGAGTTTGGTTTGAGACCCATATATAGGGTTCTTCTATTTCTATGTACGAGAGTTCTTTTTGGCTTACACAACTAAGAAGAGGAAATCTGTTTTCGGCCTCCACCCTTGTGTGTATTCCCCCATTGTGCAAGCAAGAAAGCTACAAGTGAGACTCCTTCCTTCTCTCCCACAATCTTGACATATAGATCTTCTTCCAACTTGAGTTTGGCTTTTACTTTACTATTCATTGAGAGCATGCCTAATGCTTACTTGTGCAAGTGAAATATAGTCTTTCTTTTACTCACATTAGAGATTTTTCCTTTCTCTCTATTTCTCTTGAGCAAATTTATGATATTACTTTCTATTTTGTTCAAGTATGTCTCCTAATTCACACTCCCATCAAACATCTCCTCATCATACTCTTGCTTCTTCTTCCCCTTTCCTAGGAGCCAGCATGTGAAGCTCCATGTAGAATATTTCATGGGTTACCAAATGGCAAGTAGCATTTTGTGTGAAACATGTGTAATTGAGCCCATTAACAATGGTTTAACTAGCTCATATTCCCATGAAATCATTATTGATCTTTCTTAATAATATTAATATTCGACTTATACAATGTTCATTTTTCAACTTGCCCTTAAAGCTTCCCGTATATAAGTCCTCCCAAAAAAACTTTAATGCAATTGGTAAGTGATGATCCTATGGGGATTACCATGATTTCGTGAAATTATGCTTAAAAGGACAAGATACATAGTTCCTCTTTTGTAAAAATAAGGGTTTCATTCTTTAAACAATCATAATGTTGTCTCAAGTTTATTTTATCTCTTGCCGTTGATGAGATACGATGAATTATGTGGATGGGAGCATAGTGCTCATTTTCCATATGTATATACTCCCATGACATGATGATGTAAGCAATGCTTTATTATTCTCTTTGACACTTATGGAGATGATGGATAATGTTGATGGGTTCATGGTGTGGTATCATTTCTCGAATATCAATTACAATATACTGAGCCTTGAACTTAGCAATATGTGTCTCATTAGGACTAGTGAGCAACATCTCATCGATATAAACAAAAATGATCAAAGACACATCACCTTCATGTTTGACATATAAGGTGCTTTCAACTAGACTATTTTGAAAATTACATCAACTCAAGTATGCATGTATTTCCTCATACCAAGGTTAGGGTGCTTGCTTCAAATCATATAAAGCCCTTTTCAATCTACATACTTTGTTTTATTTCCTCTTCTACACAAGTCTACATGGCTAAAGAACATACACTTCCCATTAGGGGAAATATGGACTAAAAAAGAACCCTTTAGCTTAAGAGTTAATGACTCTTCTAATGAGAGGAGATTTGAGGTGGACCAATAAGAGAGGGGGTGGTGTGCACATTTTTATCCCTACTACTTATAGAATTGTCCCCCCATGTCCCCTTTTATCCCCCTCGCCCCGCCCCGCCCCGCCCCGCGCGCCCCCCCCCCCCCCCCCCCATATTTACCACCCCATGATGTTAGGTGGATCCCACTAGCCATTAAAAGGTTGACCCAAAATTTGAAACTTTATCCCCTCCAAAATGGATTTTCTCCCCCCAAACCCCTTCTTATGACATCTATAGTCAATAGATTCATTTTTTTGGTATCTCTTTACAAGACATGCTTCCAATGTGGTCATTGTCTTACCTCCATTCCACAAATCTTATTAGCTTTCTATGCTCCCATCTTCTCTTAGCCATAGCCACATACCACCCAACTTCTCTCTTTCTTCCATGGTCATTCTCTTACCTCCATTCCATAAATCTTCTTTTCTTTCTACACTCACATAGCCACCACACAACCCCTAACTTCTCCCAATCATAGCTACACATAATCGAACTTCTCTATTTCTTTGGAACATAGCCATAGCCACACAGCCCCCCATCTTCTCCAAGCCATAGCCACCCAACACCCAACTTCTCTCCTTCTTCCATGGTCATTCTCTTTCTTCCATTCCACAAAACTTCTCATCTTTCTATGCTCACAAAATCATAGCCACAAATCCCTCCTTGCTTCCATTCCTCTTCTTTTAACTACTATTCTTCTTAAATCCATTCCAATAGCATCTACATTTTAGCAAAGGCGACCCCTTAATACTATCTATGTACACACTATAAAGGATGACCATGGCGAATGGGAAGGATCATTGTTCAAGAAGGATTCATGGCAATATATGCAACCTTTGGCAATAGAGCCTCATTGAGTTTGTCATCATGGTGTACTAAAAAAAATCATTGGAAGGGTAGAGTGCTTATATTTCAAGAGGCTCTACATGATAGTCTTGTTGCATCAATTCAACATATGCATGATGTGAATAACTTGAAGCTACCTCCTCAAATTGTAAGTCACTCCTTTTATGGTCTTAACTTCTCATATGTTTTTGAGGTTTTTGCTTCTCTCTTATCAAAAATTTTATCTTTGAATCTTGTTGAGGATCACCCTTTGAGAAGCTTGTTTAGTACATACAAAGCTCTACATGTGGATGTAGGTGAGACAATGATGATTGGAAAGTCATCGCAATATCTTTTACATCGCAAGATTTTCTTCTACAAGTCATGTATATAGTGTCTACAATCAATTGATTCGTATGGTTCTCTTGAATTACTTTCTTTTCCATCTCTCAATTTGAATCTTGTTGAGGATCAGCCTCCTTTGAGAAGCTTGTCTAGTACATACAAAGCTCTACAACATGTGGATGTAGGTGAGACAATGATGATTGGAAAGTCATCGCAATATCTCTTATATCACAAGATTTTCCTCTATAAGTCATGTATATAGTGCCTACAATCAATTGATTCGTATGGTTCTCTTGAATTACTTCCTTTTCCATCTCTCAATTATTTGGAATGGCCCATTCCAAATAAATGGATGCTTTAAACATTAAAATTGAAGATTGTACATAATGTTAGATCTTTGAAATTTGAGAGAGCTTCAAGATCAGTGGGTCTTTCATGGTTTATATCAATTCATTTTTTTAAATATATTTAAAATCACTAATACACATTAATATCCCTTCATATTCATTTGTAAGGATATAATTGTGGACTTTTTTAATTCCAAATTTAAAGAAGGATGGAATGAGGTGGATTAGATACACAAAGGCAATATTTTTTCATGTAGAGTGGTGGTCTCTAATGTTACCTTTTGATACTTTATTGCACACTCATCATTGTATATGCACTTCTATTACCAACATTGAATGAAGAAAGTAGGCCAATGGATTTCCTTTGAGTCCACTAAAGACATGAGATAAGCAACATTGAATGAAGAAAGCAAGCCAATGGGTTTCCTTTGAGTCCACTAAAGACATAGGATAAGCATTTGATATTTAAATTCATATGGTAGGTGAAATGATCTAGTCAATCATAATGAGTGATCGTTGGAGTCTCCTAAATCTGTAGGAGCATCTTGTATTGATTGGAAGTGTTCGTACTACATAGAGAGCTTTAACTTTTATATTGGTGATAAAAATGTGAGCTTATTTAGTACTAAAATTATTTTGTTTTTGTTGAAACACAATATTTTGACTCTTGTTTGATTTTTTTTTTTCTTTTAGATGGGCAAAAGAATGAAGAAGAATTATATGTTATTGAGTGCTTTTACAACAAGTCAAAATTTATGTGAAATTTTATATATAAAAAATTATGATGAATAAATCGAGAGATTTTAATTTTTTTAATCTTTATATGTATTTTAGATTCTCTAACATTTTATATTTTGGATTGTTTTGTGTCTATTTTTAACTTTTTAAGACTCTTTTTTTAAATAAATAATGGATATTTAAAACTAAAACTTTAAGTCCATGGCCTTTCACTTGGCCTCACTTTCATTTTCCAACTCTCCAATCACTTCTTCTCTCCCAAGCATCCCTACACTTGCCTCCTATACCCCTCCTCCCATGATGGATCATACTCTTAATAGCTTCATGTAATTATTTAGGCCACAAAATTTGCTGAGATATCAAACATTTACCAGATTCTTTGTCTCGATATCAAATACTTTGATATGGTAGTGTGGCATGGTCCAAGCTTGCGATAGCTTATTGAGAATATGAACACATACATATGGGAGTATTATGTCAAGTTCAAGGATTTTGTCTTGAGGAATGGGTGCCCTACAATCTTCGAAGTAAATCAATGGCATACAAGCATTTCACAAAATGACTAGATCATTTTTGTGAAAATCTGACCCATGCCTACTTTAAGCACCTCACTCCTCTGCAGGCCAATAAATACTACTTTGATCAACATGACACTAACTACCTCTCATGGACTGCCACCTTTGTCTCATTACTCAATGAAGGTGAGGACTCCCTGCAATCATAGTGGATGCTAAAGAACACGTGGAAGGGTTGCTAAACAATTTCCCTAACCAAATCCTTCACTAGTGGACAACACTAGAGAGAAAGCGTAGAGGGCTGCAAAAGAGATGAAAAATCTAGACTACCTTACAATAGATAAAGCTATAGTTGTTTTCGATAGTACCTTAGGAGGTGGCTCAGGTGAGCAAGATGCTGCACCCTCTACCATTGATGGAGGTTGGTGTATAGATAGCATGAGCATTTTTTCGTCGACAATGACAAAGGATTCATATTTCTCCATGATGTGGAGAAAGTTGTTAAAATGAGGGAGGATGAGGCATTGTCAATGCTAGCAATCGCCAATGCCATCAATTGGAACCCAAGGGTTTGAAGTACTATTAGCTAGCTTGGTGGCAAGACATGTGCCCTTGGAAGAGTTGCATGTCCCCCTAATCAATGAGTTCAAGTGTGGACTTGACCAAACCCTCGAAGGTTACTACCAATGCCAAGCAAGAAGTAATGTATCAATATTCCATCTAAACACTTTGTTTTACCATGCATACTATTTTGAGTTAACTTCATGTCAATGTAGGCCATGCTTGGCATTGATGATTTCACAAATCACCAGAAGGTTTGGGGACTATTCAAGAAGGATGCCTCGATAAGAAATGACATTGTTCAAGTTTCCAATGGTGGCATAGCCATTTTTCATGCCACATTTATCCCAGACACGTTGTCGTGATGTTATGAGGACACAGTGTGAAAAAGTATGGAATGCATCATCATCCGACTTCTCTATTGATCTAGAGAGTCAATGTGATCTGAGCCATTAGTACTAGTGTGAGTTGCATGAATTATCCAAAAATACTAGATTTTTGGATAATTTTAGTCTATTTTTGATATTATTTATTATAAAAATCCGAAAAAGTTAGAAAAAGCTTTTGGATTAGGATGGCATGCAAAAAGCGAGTGGCTTTTTCAGCCTACTAGGGGATTTTCAACCTTCCTTGCATTCAGCTTGGAAGCAAAGGCCGTCTTTGCACTTGGCATTCATGGAGAGGAAGTTGATCGCTCTTCTCAACTGGGTGCTGGTAGAGAAGCTCGTGCCTCCAACTAAGTTCGTGGGAGGATGTAAACTTCCTCTCTGTAATTTTCTGAGAATTCTGAAGCAGCAAGCTCAACTCTGTTACAATCTTCTCTAATTCGTCTCAGCTTTATTGACCTCTCCTTCAGAGTCACACTCGGCCTACATTGTCTTCGCAACAGCTCAACTTTATCTTCATCACCTCCATGTCCTGCTTCGTCGTTACAATTCGTTTGTGTCTTTAGCTTCGTCGTCGCTTCTCTTCTCCTCAGCTACATCGACTCAGAGAACTTCTTTGCTACGTCCCATCCTCTTAGATGGCCATTGCTTTTTTTTTCATATCAGAGTGTGTTTTTTCCCTTACTGGATCCACAGAACTGAGGATGACTCATCGCTGGGAAAGCAGGGATCATCACAGTTTTTTTTTTGCCGATAAAAAGCTTGCTATCCCCCTCCTGCTTAAGCTTTTACAAGAGGCTTAATAGGGAAGCTCCAGGAGATGGTTCTTGGAGGAAGTCATACTTCGTCTGTACGTCAGCGGCACCTTGTAAATAGCAGCATAGCTACGATTACTTCTGATAGATTTATTCCCTTAAAGAAACTTTAATCCTCGTTCTTTGTAGGTGTAAGTGCATGTGCAGTGGAACTAGGAGGTGGGTCTAACTGTGGGCAAGCCCTTGGTAATGTCTCACACTTGAGGATCCAGTTCGTGCGTTGTTGGAGGTGTAGTGTAGTGCAGAGCTTAGGGTGACAGGTTTGAAAGTCATGCCCTTCATGTGCCCTAAGCGTGGAGTGGGGAGAGGGGCTAGGGGTGATCCCTAGGTGTTGTGAGCAAAGTGTGTGTGTGTTTTTTTTTGGAAGGTGTTTGGCTAGTGCCGATCACCGTCAGTTGAAGCGCGGGGAGGTAGCAGGCATTGGGAGAGAAAGGCATGGCTTTGGAGATATTCTTGTTAAAAGAAAACATTCTCTCTTTGTCATTGATGATGTCGTCGAAAAACACTAAAAAAGCAAGCATCCTCTCTTCTACCCTCCCCCCCTACAAAACTATAAATTGAGGGCTTGGGGATGACCATAAAGAGCGACAAGAGTAATATTGATGGGACGAGACGCTGATCGAGAAGGAGGAGACTCTATTCCATGAGATGAAGAGACATCATTCCGTTCAACCCAAGGAAGGGGATACGCTAAAGGTCTCTCATCCTCTTCTTCTCTGATCCGAGAAGAGAAGACACTGAAGAACTCTATCATTTTCTATCATACCTCTACTCTCGTCTCTATTCCGTCTACTAGAGAGAGTGAAGTATTGCTCTCCATTAGGCAAGAAGAATCATCCGCGAGGCCTCCATCATTGAATCCTGCAATATCCATCATCATCATCAAGAGTCTTACACCTTTGCCAACCGGTACTAGTGCCATGTTCTTCTTTTTTTTCTACAAATCATATTTCTGTCATGGCCCAGAAGAAAAATAATTCAAAAGTAGAAATCACGAATGACACTACCATCGTGGAAGCAACAGTTGAAATTGTGAGCACGAGAGTCACTAATGGAGTCACGGGCGCGGATAACAACCCTTTACCAATCATGATACCACAGGTTTTTCTAAAAAATTTCTATCCAAATAAAATAAATCTCTTGAGAAATACTGACTTAAGGCCAAGAAACTTGGTTACAAGAACTAGGAAGTTAGAGACCCCAAAGTCTAGATATCCCTAGTTATATTCCAAGGGGAAGATTTTATTATTTGAAACTCAAGTGTCAATTGCTACTAGAATTAAGCATCACTTGAAAGTTGCATGATTAATTGAAGTCATAACTACTTGCAGACATCAATCTTTTTTGTGATCTTCTAGATTAGATCATGATTGAATTAGGGATTGGAACATATAAAAATTGAGGAGCCCTATACGTCCCCCAAGGATAGGTGTTGAATCCCCACACCAAGAGGGAATTTTTTTATCGCCGCGAAAGCATGGGCCGGCCCCGATGGCGAGAAGTCTCCCAATAGGGATCGTATTAAGTAGGAAGTGGATAGGGTACCAAGGGGTCTCTAGCTAGTAAATCCCTTTTCGCGTCTAGGAACTACTTGGTCCCTTGTATGGCCCAAGTTCTACTTGGGACACTTATAAATGCTAGCTATAGGTGGATTTGATCTTGGTGACGTGCAGATGTGTCGGATGAGGCAACACGTGAAATTGTAATTTTTCTCATGTATGGGCGGGAGAATACACATTAAGGAATATAATCAATGAAATTCTTTTATTCTAATTGTATGTCCATGAGTAAATTACGTTAACAAACAACTATGCATAAAAGGATTTTAATTAATGAAGCTATTTTTATATATTTCATGTAATGTGGTAGGTAATTAGATAACTAAGAACTTCCATAGAGGAAAGCAGGTGGATGGATTCCTGAGCGACGACGAATCGAGTCCTATGATAGGGTAGTCTTGGTTAGCAGAGAGGCTTCCCCAAAAACAAACACTAGGAAGAAACTCTAGGAAGGGCCGATTCGCTAACTTACTTAGGGTTTGGTCTCCGAACCCGAAATGTAAATTATCTTAGGGGAAAGGTACAGTGACTATGCCAAAGCACTACGAGGGATTTCATAAATCCTTAGTCTATGAACCAAGGGTAATGGCAGTTGCTCCTTCTAGACAAGAAGCCTCTTGAAGGACACCTCCGAATGTGAGTAAGTTGTTGATAGGTGACTGTTAGGTCAATTAGGAACCTTCAGGTCAGTCCTCCATAGGTAACTGCAGGATGCTTCCCTTGCAGGGTATACCTAGGGTTAACTAGCCAGACAAAATCGGATCATTTTGATTAGAGTACGGATAGCGGCAACTAGAAGGTAAACTCTGGGCAACTACTAAAACATTATCCATCAAGAAATCAAGGTGAGTACGTTACATGGAATTGAAAGATGGATTTGTTCTAGTGCTAGGATCATTAGGATATAAGAAACCATCCACCAAAATATCAAATATTTTCTTTTCCTCTAAAATTATGATATTGGGAAGTAGTTGTTGCATCTAGCCCATGGTTGCTATAAGGGGATTGTACAATAGCATGCTCTTCATCTACACGAACATGAAATCCACCTTCCTCTTATGATTGCTTATGTCCCTAAGTGGTTTCATTAGTGTAGGAGATGAAATAGAGTAGATTAACCTTTCATGGAATAATATTGATTTGGAAGGGTTAGAGGGCAAAAGAGAGCATGGCAAATGCTTAGATACATATATAATATGATTAGGTACCACTAGAGATGGAAAAGACCATGTTTCAGAAGGGAGGAAAATTTTTACTTTTTGGGATTAAAATTAGTTCACCCTACTAATGTGGCAATTAGGAGGGATATGGAGTATAAAGTATGTATGTAACTACCTCTACAAGGTCCGAGGTATCACATGTGTGGATATTTAAAAATATAAGTTGATTTTGAGGGCCTTCAATGTAAAAAAGTATATAGAAAATTAATATTTAAACTTGCAATATGATTGGGTGTCTTTTGAGAATTTTTTTTTGTGAAATATTTTAAAAATTCATTTTGTGAAACAAAAATAAATATGAGTTACTAATGTTGCACTTTTGGAAGAGTAGTAGTCCCTTCTTGGAGGATGAACTGATATAGGGGCCTTTAATGTAAAAAACTATATTAAAAATGAGTATTTCAACTTGCAATATAATTGGGAACCTTTTAAGAAAAGAAATCCAATTCTTGTGAACATTTTTAAAAAGTCATTTTTGGGCAAAAATAAATCTAAATTACTGATGTAGCACTTTTAAAAGAGTGGTAGTCCCAACTTAGAGGATGAAAAGGGCTAGTTACTAGGGTAAAAGAAAGGGAGACCCCCCTCCTTTCTAGGTAGGGTCCACACAAAAAGTGGATGGAGCCTAGGAATATAGGGGGACTAAGGGACAAAAAAGCATGCAATGATGACCATTGAAGAGGGACTAATCTAGGATTCCTAATCAATTTCTTGCAAGGCCCTTTTTTAGTCCATATTTTCCCTAATGCTATCTTCCTCTCCTAGTTCGCTTTTGTCTAATAATAGGCAAGCCCCACCATGCCACCAAACACATGACACTATTTCAAAGATAGCAAGGGAGATAGAGAGATACTCCCTTCCCTCTCTAAGGCTATAAGATCCTCAATAATTAAGACATTGGGGAGGGGGACTATTAAACTGAAGCACTTTCGAATGGGGGGAGGAGAGACAGAGAGAGACACACACACACACATACACACACAGAGAGAGAGAGAGAGAGAGAGAGAGAGAGAGAGAGAGAGAGAGAGAGAGTGTGTGTGTGTGTGTGTGAGAGAGAGAGAGAGTGTGTGTGTGTGAAAAGAGGAGAAGAAGATAACATATATTGAGTAGAGGGAAAGAGGAGAAGAAAGAAGAATAGGAGAAGGGAAGATAAAAGTAGAAGAAGAGAGGAGAAGAAGAAGAAGAGAGATGAGGGGGAAGAGGGAGAGAAAAGAAGATAAGGGAGAAGAAGAGAAGAAAGGAAAAAGAGATAGAGGAAGAGAAGAGAATAATAGAGAGGAAGAACAAGAGTAGGAGGAGAAGAAGAGAGGGGTGAAGTAGAAGGACTAGAAGAGAAGAATAGAAGAAGGTAAAAGAAGAGAATAGAAGAAGAGAGTGAAAGAGAAAGATCGAGGAGAAGAAGAGAAAAAGAGAGAGTTAAAAGAAGAGAAGAGAAAAAGAGAGAGTTAAAAGAAGAGAAGAGAAGAAGAGAGAGGAAGAAGAGGAATAGAGAGAAGAAGAACAAGCAAGTAGAGAGAGTGAAAGAAGGAAGGAGAAGAGGGGCACAAAAGGAGGAGAAGAGGAACAAGAGAAGGAAGGAAAGAAGAGAGAGATAGAAGTAGAGAATAGGGAGAATAAGGGAGATACTTTATGCAAGCTCTCTATAGTAAGCTCCATTACTTCACATTCTTCCATCAATCCTCATTATCGTGTAACAAAAAACTAGAAGGCAATCTAGACTCGATACGAGATTGGAGTCGGTCCGAACAAGTACCTGGTCCTTCACAAGTGAAAGTACCACTAAAGTCTAATAGTATAAAGCTAGAGAGTGCAATCCATGACTTCCAAAGGAACTCTAGTGGCTCCCTATAAAGTTGACTTTCCTTTACTAAGCCAGCTTACCATTGCATAGGAATGATGGAAAGGTCTCTCATTTAAATAAAGATTATTCATGGGACTAGACAAAGAGAGTTATGCATGGGGTACACATGATAAAGTGTTGAATCCTTATGATGTAAAAAAAGAAGATTGAAAACATGCTACTCTACTATGTGATTGGCATTACCACTTTAAAATTGCACTTTAATGGAAGGATAAGTTGTTATAGATTGTATATTTCCTTGCAAAGTATTTAAATAAAAGGGATTGCATCTTCATTTGCAAACCATCGGACAAAGAATGTGGTTTAGATGATTAAATTTGTGTTTTTACAAAAGACTAGTTATTTTGTGAAAGAAATGGTCTCCTTATTCAATGATAAAAATCATCTTGATGCATATGGAGTATTTGGAATGATTGCTAACTATTGATGATAAGTTGATTTCTTGACAATGTATTTATACAAGTTCTTGTGCCCTCATGGGTGGATTTATAGTTACACACTAAACCTTCCTCAAGGTTAATGGTGGGAGCCCTCTATTAAGGGGATGTTTAACCATGCTTGAGGATAGGACTGACTCCAAATAGGAGACGTCTCTCTGTAGGGAACTCATACGTAGGAGGAGGTGAGGTACTAAGGGGGCTCTAGCTACTAACCCCTCATGCTCCTAGGAATCACCCTGCATGATGCAAAATGGTCTTCTTGGAAGGCTCTGATGCTAGATAAGGGTGGATTGGTGGATTATGTATCTAAGAATGGACATTAATCCCAAATTAAGGGATGAAATGCTAGGTTGGAATTGTACCTTCGAGTATATGGATAGAGTAAAAAACATTGAAAAAACCAATATATGTTGTTCAACATGACGCATCCATGGGTTATTAAATTTAAGCATCATTTCACATTCAAAGAATACCATTGGAGCTATACCCATTGGAATTTTGCAGTCCTGTGTGCACTTAAGAGACACTATACACACGTATAATTTCAAGAATGAAGCTACAAATTGTGGCTCTTCAATATATTATAGCCTTGATTTAGTGCCCAACATTTACCATAAAAGAAAGAATCATTAGTAGGATGAGAGAGAGAGAGAGAGAGAGAGAGAGAGAGAGAGAGAGAGAGAGAGAGAGAGAGAGAGAGAGAGAGAGAGAGAGAGAGAGAGAGAGAGAGAGAGAGAGAGAGAGAGAGAGAGAGAGAGAGAGAGAGAGAGAGAGAGAGAGAGAGAGAGAGAGAGAGAGAGAGAGAGAGAGATTTGTGATGGTTCATGAATCTATGGAGAGACTATTAATCATGATGATATCACAAAATTTTTGAAGCAAACTACTAGTATCACATGCCATAGTTAGAGTAGAGATGAATGATGATCCTATACTTACCATTCTCTTTTCCAAGAAGTGTCTTTTCTTTAGTGCATATGGAAGTTTCTAAACAAAGGTTTGTCACTCATATCTTCTTGGTGCTTAATACATGAGGATGCCATTCAATATTGGTATGCCCAAACATGAACTCAGCCATGGCCTATATGTAATAAGGATTATCTACTACTACCTATCAGTTGTAGCCTTGATTGCCATGGTTATGATCTAGCCAATCCAAATAGAATAAGGTGATTAGAATGGATGTCATGTAGGTGGATATAGATAGGACATGAAACATACCCTTACAACCTTCAGGGATGAGGACGGCTCATTATCATAAATATTTTCTACATCTTGCCTCAAATGTCTTTATGACATACCTAGCTTATGTGGATGGGCATATCTCATATCGTGCTCAAACTACCATCGATAGATTTGCACTTCCTAATAGTAACTAAGGATAAAGATGAGAAAATCCTAGATATACACTTAGAGAACCACATTCATCATATATGCTCTCAAGAGGTTGAGTTAGAGGAGTGTTATATAGTTGCATAGTGTATTTAAGATCTCTAATAGATTTTATTAGCTCTTTTGGGGAGGCTTTGTATATATATAAAGAGCCATGAGACTTGAAAAGTAAAAATGTTTAGGCCTCTTCCTGTTTGAGCTCTATTCTATTGTGAAGATGACCATGTGGCAAATCTAGCATATCAAATCTTAGATATAGAAAACATAATTAAGCATAAAAGAATTTAAATAAGTGATGCCAAGAGGCATATTTCGCGGTGGATTTCGTGACCACGATGGTTTCCGTAAAACTATTTATTTGCCCCGGGGCTCGTACACAAGGTGGATTCCTTGTGCGAGAAGCTGACGGGGATGCCTGTCCTTTTTGGGTGTCAGATTAATTTAATGTGCATGTAGGTGATTCCATAGCAGGTGATTCCATAAAATACATATTAAATGAATGGACATTTACGAGTTTAGAGTGCGCACTCAAATTAAATTAAGGTTAGGACAGAGTTCCAACCTATTTAATTATTTTGTAACTAAAGACTGGTAGGTATTCACTTTTTTTGGATTTTATTTAATTATTTTCTAACAATTGTGAATGATTCAGCTGATGTGTAGAGCAGGCGGCCGTAGCATTGGGTAGCACCGGGCGATATCGTGAATTCAAACGCCTAGAAGAATTACTATTTTTGATGGGTGCGTGCCTTATCACTAAAGGCATGTTGCCAATATTTATTTAAGCATGCTTATTTATTAAAGCGCTTAACAAAACATTAATTATCTTGTATGCACATAGGTGCTCGATTAAATGCTTCATTATTTGATATTTTTATTTGGGCACAACAGCCCGACTTTTGGATGCCCAAGCACCCTACTTTATATTTGGGCATGCTATTTGTAAAGTGGGCTATTTTTTAGCTTGAAGATAAATAAATCTATAAATACATGCCTTGTGAAGCGCTCACAAAAGGCATGGGGGGAGATTGTACCCAATTTGTCTTTTTTGTCTCATGTCGTGCAAATATGTTTTTGCTTTGTACTTGAAGTTATGAAGGTTTGTAGAGTTCTTTTGTTCTTGGGGACCTTCCGGCATTCACTACACATGCATCCAGCATCAGATCTACGCACCAATGGTATTATAGCAGAGCTAAGATCAAGAGCTTCCAATCGCTTGCCATCTTGCATGAAGGTGAAGCTCCTAGAACAAACAGGCTCTATAGGCTGTCTTGCGACGAACTGACAACACAAGCGTGTTCCTGGTGGTGAAGAACCCTATGTTGTACCCTCTGATCATGAAGGACTACGCGTAGGAGGTGAAGGACTGGTGGACATACTCCCACACAAAGCGCGAGTTTACAGAGAGAAGCAAGAAAAAGAGTTTATAAATTTTGAGTTAATATAGGCTTGATAAGATTAAAAGAGGCACAAGCCTCTCAAAATTGGTGAATCGTAGGCGAGAGTATATCTTCAACGATGACGACGGTACGACGGTAGTGACATACTCTAACAGTAGGCAATTTTAAAAAAAGAATTACTTAAGCTTAAAAGATTAATTCAATTAAGCTACTCAATAAGGCTTAATCATCCAAGTCACAAATCTACTTCCTCAAGTGGTTGTTCACACTATCTTTTACACTGAATTGGTTTTCAAGATTTTTCAAATTCTATTCACACTTCCAGTGTTGTTGAACTAGATTTAGTAAGAGCACTGCCACGCACAGGCCTAAGAAGATCACATTTGTGCTTGAACAACGTCGTCCCAATTGTCGGGATCACAAAAGAAAATTTGTGGTGGTAGCATAACACAAGCCGCTTACAAAATTTTTTGAAGTGCCTACTCATATGCTGCTTTCTCCTATTTAAAAGCCATTAAAAAAATAATCCTTGTAAACCCAAATTTAAGCTATGCTCATCCTTCTAATGAGATTTTGAGTGTGTGAGGTTGTTTGAGATTTTTGCAAGATGTTGGATCATAACGTGGATAATTTTATGGGAAAACGCGATTTGCCAGAGCTGACTATGCAATAAAAATTGGATCTAATACACAAGGTTGCCACCAATAAATATGATAAAATATTTTTTGCCACCAAGAGATACATTCTGTGTAGGCCTCCAAACATCTATATGCATAACATCAAGTATATTTCTGCTCATTTCTATGTCACGTGAAAAGGGTTGTCTTGCATACTTACCAAATTGGCATGCTTCATACGCTTTATAAAATCTTGCAACTCTAAAAGAAGGCAACCTTGTAACCAATCCTTTTGATTGTATTAATTTTAACATTTACACATTTTCATGTTAAATATATTTATGCCATAATTCAATGTATGCAACCACTCCTTTTCCTTTAGCATACATAGTAGCGTTCATTACAAGAGTTCCAACATCTAAAGTGAACATGTGGCCAACTCTACTTCCTTTTGCAACCAACCAATACTTGTCATTAAAGTCTTATACAAAACAACCTTTTGCATTAAATCAAACCTGCAACCCTTAGTCTCTATCATTTGGCAAACAGACACTAAATTCTTTGTGATTGATGCCACATGTAATATATCTGTTAGACTCTTTGTCTGGCTGTCATGCAAGGACAAGGGAGCCTTTTCAATATGTGAAATTGGGTAGCACGACTCATCATGTGTCTACACATAACCTGGATTTTGTAAGTCTTGTATCTCTCCAAGCCATTCAACATGACTGATCATATGATTACATGCACCTGAATCAACATACCATACATCATTATGTGTCCCCTTTCTTGTAGCAGCATTCATCATATGTTGCACAACAAGCAAATGCTCATTTTTGTCTTCATTGTATCGTGAAGACGATGCAGATTCTTCTTGCTGCAATTTACCACTGCACATATCATCCTTCTTAGCATAACAATGGGCTACAATATAACTTGTTTTGCCACAATAGTGGCAAACAATAGCATAATTTCCATATTGTGATCCGTATCTCACATACATATCGATCCCGGGAAATGATGATGCCTCATCCTCGATTCGATGGATATTAGAAGAGGATCTACCATGTCCCCTTCCCGAACTTGAGTAAAATGCTTGGACCTTTTCGCCATTTCTTTCAAATGAGCTACCCTACATATTAGTCTATTCGGTAATCATGAGAGAGACCAGCTCATCCATATTTGGAAATGACTTTTGTGCATATACAGAAGGGATGAATGATTTCCAAGCCTTCTCATTATTAAGACCACCCAAATTAGATCAAACTAAATCATGATCATTTGGCATTGCATCAATCGTTGCTAAAGCATCTGCAATGCTCCTCACCTTCAAAACATACTCATTGACATACATTTTCCTTTTCTTCAAGGCATTCAACTCTTGCTTGAGTTGAATCTTTCGTGCCTTTGTATTTACTGAAGACATATTCTCAAAAATTATCCAAGCTACATGTGAAGTTTTTGCATTCCTAATATATCCTAGCATAGTATTTTCAATTACTATAGATAGTCAATGCATCACCTTTTTATCTTTTGCATTCCATTCTTTCCATGCCTTTAATTTATTTGTAATAGTCGGAGGGATATTTAGCTCTGGCTCCTTTTCTTCACCTAAAACAAACTCATAAAGGCCCTTTCCAATGAGGAAGTTCATCACACGGAACTTCCATGAAGGGTAGTTGTTCTTATTGAGCTTCTCAATGATGGGATCTCCACTATTCTCTGTCATTAACACAAAATGATATAAAACAACAAGCAAGTCTTCTAAAACCTTTCACAACAAGTGCATAGCAATGCACCAAGTAACATTTTTTATTGATTGCTCAACAATATATATAATCTACAACCTATTTGTAGATAAATCTTATGTTTGCTTCTTGGATGGAAAACACCTCAAGAATTACAAATTTAAAATTTTCAACCTGTGCACCCACTTTCCGTCGACACAGCCCAAATCACAGTATACCTTGAAACTGTTATCTGCATCCTTATCCATTGCTGCATCCTAATGAGCATAACCACTACCATCCTCAAAACAAGTGGACTCAAAATCCTCAACTACATTCACCATATAATCATAATGTTGAGTTGCATAACCTGCAAAACCAAATATTTTAACAGGGTATTTGACCCTACTAGACGTGCATACCACTGGATCACTTTGTGGAGCCATTACATTACTATGTGCTCTCTGTACACCTAGTGTCTAGACTAAAGGAATACCAAGCTCATCATCCAAACTTTCTAAACCACTAGAATCTCCATCAAATCCCAAATGGCCAGTAGATACATTATTACCATCCAACTATTTTCTTCTTTCCTTTGTCTTACCTGCAACACTTGTAGATTCACTTGAAGCTGTGGGGCTACTCCTTCCTCTCCCAAACTAAGGCCTAACTATAGGTGTAGTACCATATGATGTTTCTGGTCCACTAAGACTCCGTGATTCTTACTTTTCTTTTTGCACGTAGCTAACATGATCATTATCATCATCTAATACATCACCAGTAGGTACACACCAACTACTCATCTCATAAAAAATAACATCCCTACTCACTTTGAACTCACTTGTGACAGGGTTGTAACAAGGATACCATTTTTTCTCTAAAGAGTATCCAATAAAAATACATTTTTTAGCCTTTGGATCAAGCTTCTTTTGTAGCTCATTTGGCACATGAACATATGCAATATAGTCAAATACTTTCAAGTGTGATAAGTCAAGCTTCTTGCCTATAAAGCATTCTTTAGGGGTCATCCCCCATTAATTGCAACTATGCGAGTTATGTTCATAATATAGACAGTAGTATAAAATGCTTCAGACATAAAAATGTTTTGGCATATTCTTTTTAGCCATCAATGCCAATGCAACTCTTGCAATATGCCTATTTTTTCTTTCTGCAATCCCATTTTGCTATCGGGTATACCTGCAAGTAAATTGTCTCTTTATCACATGAGACCTCAAGAAGCCAGTAAACTCATTAGAGACGTACTCTTTCCCTCCATCTGATCTCAAGCACTTAAGTTTCAACCATGTTTTTGTTTCAATATCTGCCTTGAAAGATTTGAAGTACTCAAATACTTAAATCTTTTCCTTCATGAAATATACCCATAGCTTCCTTGAATAGTCATCAATAAATGTGATAAAATATTTGTTGCCACCAAGAGATACATTCTGTGTAGTCTCCCAAACATCTATATGCATAGCATCAAGTATATTTCTGCTCATTTCTATGTCATGTGAAAAGGATTTTCTTGCCTACTTACCAACTTGACATGCTTCGCACACTTTATAAAATCTTACAACTCTAAAAGAAGGCAACCTTGTAACCAATCCTTTTGACTGCATTAATTTTAACATTTGCACATTTACATGTCCAATACGTTTATGCCATATTTCAATGTATGAAACCACTCCTTTTCCTGTAGCATACATAGCAGCATTCATTGCAAGAATTCCATTATCTAAAGTGAACATGTGGCCAACTCTACTTCCTTTTGCAACCAACCAACACTTGTCATTAAAGTCTTCTACAAAATGACATTTTGCATTAAATCAAACCTGCAACCCTTAGTCTACCATTGGGCAAACATACACTAAATTCTTTGTGATTGATGCCACATGTAATATATCGGTTAGACTCTTTGTGTGGCTGTCATACAAGGACAAGGAAACATTTCCAATATGTGAAATTAAGTGGCATGAATCATCACTCGTCTGCACATAACTTGGATTTTGTAAATATTGTATCTCTACCATACATCATTCTATGTCCCCTTTCTTGTAATAGCATTCATCATATGTTGCATAACAAGGAAATGCTCATTTTTTTCTTCATTCTATCGTGAAGACGATGCATATTCTCCTTGCTGCAATTTATCACTGCACATATCATCCTTCTTAGCATTACAATGGGCTACAATATGACTTGTTTTGCCACAATAATGGCAAACAATAGCATAATTTGCATATTATGATCCGTATCTCACATACATACCGATCCCGAGAAATGATGATGCCTCATCCTCGATTCAATGGATATTAGAAGAGGATCTACCATGTCCCCTTCCCGAACTTGAGTAAAATCCTTGGACCTTTTTGCCATTTCTTTCAAATGAGCTACCCTACATATTAATCTATTCGATAATCATGAGAGAGACCAACTCATCCATATTTGGAAATGACTTTTGTGCATATACAGAAGGGATGAATGATTTCCAAGCCTTCTCATTATTAAGACCACCCAAAGTAGATCAAACTAAATCATGATCATTTGGCATTGCATCAATCGTTGCTAAAGCATTTGCAATGCTCCTCACCTTCAAAACATACTCATTGACATACATTTTCCTTTTCTTCAAGGCATTCAACTCTTGCTTGAGTTGAATCTTTCGTGCCTTTGTATTTAATGAAGACATATTCTCAAAAATTATCCAAGCTACATGTGAAGTTTTTGCATTCCTAATATATCTTAGCATAGTATTTTCAATGACACAGTTGAAATCGCAGTGCTTCTCATGCCTCCACATGCACTATCCAAGAGAAAGAGTGGAAGAATGGGAGAGCCTCTTACTACCCGTTGTTGCTCGCTTGCTCAAACCTTGCTTCTTCTCCTTCACTTCAGCATTCAAAACCAACCTCTCTCAGTGGCGCTACTCTGATACCATATCAAGAATTGTGTGGTGGGGGGACTTGCTTGAGTTGCACTACTAAACACGCATTGTACACACAAGAGGAAGCTCACTAAAGAACACAAGAAGAGAGATGGAGACCAAAACGTTTTCTTGTTGGTTCAACCAAGCCGTCCATCATCAATGCTCAAAATATTTAACAAAGAACACAATTACGGTATGAGCTTTTCCATGTCTTCCATCCTAAAGAAATCTCTTTAGTAGTAGGTAATGATACTTTAGTATTAATTGTGGTAGAATGTGAATACTTGCTCAATAGTGGTAGTAGATAGTGATGCTCTAGTACTTACTACATGAGAATTTGAAGACGCAACATCCTCAATAGTCCATTTTTACATTGTACTCATAGTTTCCATAGCCAAAATATTTCATATCTGAATTTCCAATGTAATGGTCATAATGCTTTTGTGACCAATACATAATCCATAATATAATCCCATTGTGAATCATTCATTCCATCCAACTTCTCAGCACCCAACATGTAGAATATATTACTGTTATTAGCCATAGCTATTGACTACACCTAATGTGAAAGCTACTTGTACATAGGAAAATATGCATAAGATCAACCTATGCTATATAGCACATCACAAAGTATACTCTAAAAGGCCTTACTATAGAAGTGCATACTATTAAAAATGAACAAGGAAAAAAACTTGTTCAATGATCATAGTAGTGCAAATGGAGGCTAAAATAACTTTGCATCAACAATTTAATGAAACCAAACCATACGGCCTATCCCACCTGATGGGTTCCCCAACACTATTAATTGACTCGCAAATGCCTCTCGAATGTCATCCCAATGGAAGAAGATGAAGCAAAGTGTGTTGATGATTGTATTTGAGAAGCTGAAGCCTACTCTAATACCAAATTTTGGACTTAGATTTGTAAGAATGCACACATAGAACTTGAAGAAGAAGAGGCTTAAGAGCACATAAAACAAAGTGTATCCACAAATATCAATATAGAAGATTTAGAAGACTAAGATTTCCCTAGATTGAATGGACATATACACACCTTGTGCGAGAAGTTAACTAGGATGCTTGTTCTTTTCGGGCATCAGATTAATTTAATGTGCACATGGGTGATTCCACAGCAGGTGATTTTGTAAAATACATATTAAACGTTTACACGTTTAGAGTGCACACTCAAATTAAATTAAGGTTAGGACAGAGTTCCAACCTATTTAATTATTTTGTAGCTTAAGACTACTAGGTATTCACTTTTGTTGGGTTTTATTTAATTATTTTCTAACAATTGTGAATGCTTTAGTTGATCTGTAGAGCAGGCGCGACGGTGGCGTTGGATACCACTAGGAGATGGCGTGAATCCAAATAGTGTACACCTTATCACTAAAGACGTGGCGTCAATATTTATTTAAGCGTTCTTATTTATTAAAGCACTTGACAAAACATTTATTATTTTGTATACGCATAGGCGCTCAGTTAAATATTTCATTATTTGATATTTGTATTTAGACACATCCCACCAACTTTTGGACACCCAAACACTTTACTTTATACTTGGGCAAACGCAAACACAAAAGGAAAGGCATGCTATTTGTAAAGTGGGCTATTTTTTACCTTGAAGATAAATAAATCTTTAAATACATGCCTTGTGAAGTGTTCACAAAAGGCATGGGGGGAGATTGCACCCAATTTGTCTCTCTGGTCTCATGTCGTGCAAATTTCATTTTTCTTTGTATTTGAAATTATGAAGATTTGTAGAGTTCTTTTATTCTTGGGGACCTTCCGGCATTCCCTACGTGCACGTTTAGCATTCCATCTACACACCAGTGGTATCAAAGTAGAGTTGAGATCAAGAGCTTCCAATCACTTGCCATCTCATGCAAAGATAAAGCTCCTGGAATGAACGAGCTCTATATGTTGTCTCGTGACGAAGTGACAACACAGGCTTGTTCCTACCAATGAAGAACCACCTGTTGTATCCTCTAGTTGCAAAGAACATCTCGCAGCAGGCAAGGACCACTCAGGAAGTCTCTTTTACGATCCATTTTTCAGAGAGGGGATAGAGAAAGTAATTTATGTTAATGGTAATACTAAGCTTTATTTTTAAGCTTAAAGAGCTTAAGCTCTAAATCATCACACAGTACTTCGGCTCGTACTTGCTAACGTCGACTTCAATAAACGCATGATGTCCACCTGGATGGATTTAGACGAATTACTTAAGCTTTTTTAAAGCTTAAGCTATTAAGACTAACTTAAGCTTAAAGCTTAATTACCAATACTTTACATAGAAGGTATTAATTCATATTGCAGTACTCTCGAACCGGTTCTACAATTTCAATAAGCCCATGTTCCCACCTGCAACTTGGCTAAATGAATTTATAGCAAGTAGGCTGTCACACGCAGTCTATATGGAAGACTATTTTGCTTGAAAGAAGACCGTTTTCAATTGTCGTATCGAGAAAAGCAAGGTCGTAAAAGCAAAAGCATATTAATAAACAAAGCAAGCTTGTGGTGGTCTTATTCACACGTGATTAGAGGACAAGCGAGGGATCCTCAATTAAATCCTGGATGTCGAATCATAACATGGACGATTTTATGGACAAAGGCAATTTGCCAAAGCTGACTATGGAATAGAAATTGGATCTACTCATGATGTAGCTTCAAGAAGAGTGAAGGAAACGTCAAAACTTGCAAGCACATTTGGCTGCACTTCAACAATCCACTATCGAGCAAGATGGAGTACAACCTGAAGATGTCATTCCATGTACTATTGATGTGACGCTTGATGCATAGGCTCTTAGGAAAGAGGCCAAGATAAGTTTAAAAAAAGTTAAATTCCGCACTTTTAATGGGAACTGTGATGGCAAAATTGTTTATGATTTCATTAGTCAATTTGACGACTATTTTCATGAAGAGCAATATGCTGAAAAAGATAAACTTAAATGTGTCACTAACCATTTAGCAGACAGAGCATCATTATGGTGGACTATCGTCCGCAAGAGTGTTGATTGTCCCTCTACTTGGGAAGCCTCTCAAAAGAAATTCTTGCAAAATTTCCTTCTGCCTCATTTCCATGAGAAAGCCATCAAACAATGGGATCTCCTGCAACAAAGAGATCGTGAATCCATCCCGCAATACACTGAGCATTTCTGGAGTGCCTTACTTCAACTTCAAATGCTTGAAGATGTTCTTGAGGTGACCCACAAACGTAAGTACATGTCCGGTTTGCTTGGTCACTTCTATACGGAAGTGAATATGTTCAAGCCAAAGATGTTGGAGGATGCGATTTCTCTAGCGCATGATGCGGAGGATAAAATCCGTGGACGAGAAAAGTGACCCCAACAATTTTCGGTTAAATGTAATTTTGGAACAAAGAAATTCAATTCTAATTTTTGAAAATTCAATCAAAATTGCTTTGCTCCTTCTTCTTTTCGTAAACCCTGGACTCGACCTCCTACTTTACCATCAACTACCAATTCAAACACTAAGCCTTCCCTCCAATCAAATCCCAATATACCCAAACTTCCAGCCCTTACATTCATTATTAACAATGAAATGTTTTGTGCATGGTCAAGAAAAGATTGTTTTGCATGATGATGGAAGTATGCATTATTTTATTTTCTCAAAGTTGATAAAAGAAATGAATTTATCTACTGTTCCAACTCATTATCACATAAAGGTTGCATTCTTAGGCATTAGATACAATGGTACACAAGAAATGCATGATTTAGAGATTAAAATCGGTGATTATGTTGACTGCAGAAATTTTTGTTTGTGCCTTTGCAAGCTAGTGACATTATTTTAGAAATGCCTTGGCGTCACAAACATAATCCTGACATAGATTATTCCACACATTCCATGAAAATTCATTTTAACAAAAACCAAATCACATTGCATAGATTGCACACCCTTGATAATTTTATAGTGCTTAGTCACACACATGCTAAACCTGCATTGAGAAAAGGTAGTAAATCATATTTACTATGGGTGAGTGAAATTGAAGCTAAGGAAAATAATATGCATCCTAGGCATGTACAATTTATTCCACAATTTAAAGATTTTTTTGTTACTTATTTACCACCTGGTTGACCACCTACACGTCTTGAAGACCATAAAATAGATTTAATCTTAGGTTATCAACCACCATGTAAATCACCTTGTAGACACAATCAAATTGAACAAAAAGAAATCCAAACACAAGTTGAACCAAGGACTCATTAGGCCCAGTAGTTCTCCTTTTAGTGCACTGTCCTATTAGTTAAGAAGAAAAATAATACCTATAGGATGTGCATTGACTATCGTGCCCTAAACAAAATCACTATTAAGAATAGATATCCAATCACTAGGGTAGATGACCTTATGGATAAACTACAATGAGCCACTATTTTTAGCAAGATAGATCTCAAGTTTGGATATCATCAAGTACGCATGGATACACCAAACATTTTTAAGACTACATTTCGAACTCAGTTTGGTCATTATGAATTTCTTGTTATGCCTTATGGTTTGACCAATGCACCAGCTACATTCAGTCATATGATGAATCGTATATTTTTGAAGTATCAGAATTGTGTGATTGTTTTCTTTGATGATATTTTGGTTATCAATAAGGATAAGAATGAGAATTGTGCATGTCTAACTTTAGTTTTCAAATTATTGAAAGAGAATCAATTGCATGCTAACCCTGACAAGAGTGAATTTTTCCAAACCCAGATTGAATGCTCAGGTCACATTGTTTCTTATGATGGTATTTGCGTTGATCCTAAAAAGATAAAGGCAATTTTGAATCGGTCAATCTCTAAAAATGTGCATGAGTTGCGTCTTTCTTAGGCCTTGTCAACTTTTATAGAAAATTTGAGAGAAATTTTTTATTGCATGCATTGCCTTTTACGAAATTGTTAAAGAAAGGTGTTGTGTATCGTTGGTCTGACAACCAACAAAAGTCTTTTGATTTGTTGATACATGATTTAACACATGCATCTGTTTTGCAATTACCTGATTTTAGTCGACCATTCCTCCTAGTAGTCACTAATGTTAGCGGATCAGGAATAGGAGCTATCCTCATGCAAGATTCACATCCCATAGCCTATTCTAGTTGCAAACTTAAACCTTCTGAGTTCAAGTATTCCACCCATGATGAAGAATTGTAAGCTATAGTTCAAGCCTTATGTCAATGGAAACACTATCTGATGGGCTCCGAATTTATGATTAAAACTGACCAACAAAGTATCAAATATCTCCTTAGTCAGCCACAAATTTTTTGTCGCCATATTAAATGGGTTGCTTTCATTCAAATTTTTCATCCACTTATCCAATATCAGCCAAGAAGAGAGAATGTTGTTGCTGATGCATTGAGTAGGAGACCAAGTATCCATAATATTTATGTTCTATCATTTGATTTCCTTACTCCTGTGAAGGATGCCTATGACCATGACCCCAATTTTCAAGCTGATTAGAACAAATTAGTTGCTAATAACTGGATTCCAATTGATTATTTGTCTTATTCTGATGATTTCTGTTTTATGAGAAAAGATTGTGTGTCACTATTCAGATTAGATCATTTGTGTTGCATGAAATTCATTGTCCTCCATATCAAGGTCATAGAGGTATTATTTCCACTTTAAGAACATTGGTTGAAGATTTTTACTAATCACAAATGGAATCTAATATTTCTAGCTTTGTTTCTGAGTGTTTAATTTGCCAAAGAGTTAAGTAATACCATGGTAAGCAATATGGTTTGTTAATGCCTTTACCAATTCCTCATCGTCCATGGGAACATATTTCAATGGATTTTATAAATGGTTTGCCTAATACACAAGCTAATCATGATATGATTTGGACTATAGTAGATCGATTTAGTAAACAAACATATTTTCTACCATGCAAGAAAACATTAACCGCATCTCAAGCTGCACAATCATTTTTGAAAGACTGTTTTCACTAATCATGGTTTGCCAAAAGTTACTATTTTTGATCATGATTCTAGATTTTGTAATAATTTTTTGACTACTTTGTTTGCTCATTTGGATACTTAGATTGATTTCTCATCTACATTCCATCTTGAAACCAATTGGCAAACAGAAGCTACTAATAGTACAATTCTAGATCTTTTGCATGCATACATAATTTCAAATCCACAAACATGGGACACACACTTGCATCTACTTCAATTTGCATACAATAATACACCTCACACAGCTACTCATAAAGCACATTTTGAAATCATTTATGGATATAAATTGCCTACACCTGTCACATCATTGTCAAATAAAGTTAAATTTGATGATGATATTGCCAATATGCATGCTACTATTTTTGCTCAAGTTAAAGATATGATTGTGAAAGCCCAGCAATCATACACTAAACAAGCAAATAAGAAAAGAAAAGCCATGAGTTTCAATGTTGGTGATTATGTTTGGTTACGCATTGAAAAGAGAAGATTGAAAAGTGTTGAGAAACACATTGTTGTTAAATTAGCACCTCGGTTTTATGGACCTTTCAAAATAATTCACAAGATAAATGACAATGCATTTAAATTAGAACGACCCAAACATTGGAAGATCCATAATACTTTTCATATCAATTTGTTACGACCTTTTAGAGGCCAATTACCTATCCACCCTGTCTATAAAAACCCTCCTTTGTTAGAAGAAGAAACTGAAATCCTTGGACCTAAAACTATTCTAGAGACTGACTTTATGATCACTAGAACTGGTCATAGATATTATAGGTATTTGGTTAAGTTTAAAAATCATCCTGTTAAAGAGACCCAATGAATGCAGGCCCGCGACCTAAGTGCTTACCCTTCACTGCTAGGTCCACATTGAGCTAATAGCAATTGAGGACAATTTCTATCCCACCCCAAGGGTATGATGTCATGAGGCATATTTCATGATGGATTCCATGAGGTTTTTCGATGGATTCCGTGAAACTATTTATTTTCCGGGGCTCATACACAAGGAGGATTCCATGTGTGAGAAGTTGATGGGGACGCCTGTCTTTTTTGGGCGTCATATTAATTTAATGTGCACATGGGTGATTCCACAGCGGGTGATTTCGTAAAATATATGTTAAATTAATGGGCATTTACACGTTTAGAGTGCGCACTAGAATTAAATTAAGGTTAGGAGTTCCAACCTATTTAATTATTGTGTAGTTGAAGACTATTAGGTATTCACTTTTTTGGGTTTTATTTAATTATTTTCTAATAATTGTGAATGCTTTAGTTGATGTATACAGCAGGCGGCGATGGCGTTGGGTAGCACTGCATGGCATGAATCCAAATAGTGTGTGCCTTATCACTAAAGGCATGGCGCCAATATTTATTTAAGTATGCTTATTTATTAAAGTGCTTAACTAATCATTTATTATTTTGTGTGAGCATAGGCGCTCGGTTAAATATTTCATTATTTGATATTTGTGTTTGGGCACATCCCGACTTTTGGACGCCCAAACGCTTTACTTTATATTTGGGAAAATGTAAACACAAAAGCAAAAGCATGCTGTTTGTAAAGAGGGCTATTTTTTAGCTTGAAGATAAATAAATCTATAAATACATGCCTTGTGAAACGCTCACAAAAGGGATGGGAGGAGATTGCACCCAATTTGTCTCTTTGATCTCATGTAGTGCAAATTTCCTTTTGCTTTGTACTTGAAATTATGAAGATTTGTAGAGTTCTTTGTTCTTGGGGACCTTCCGGCATTCACTATGTGCGTGTCCAGCATCCGATCTACGCACCAGTTTTTCATGGAGTTGAGTGCACAATTTGATGATAGCATTGAGAACGAGAAATAATGCACACTAGTTATATATTGTTTTGCTGATTTTTCATTACTAATTTCCTTTTTTATCATTATTTAAATAGTATTTTACAAATGTACATTTATCTTGCAATTATATATAAGTACATGTGTCTCTCATTCTCACATTTCAAACTTTTCTTCTTGGTATGGGCCTAGCCAAAAAATCCTATTGGTTATATACATTCATATATTTGGAAATATCTAGTAATGTTTGAGGGATTGGATCCCTTGTAATCTCCAAACAAACATAAATAGAGAAAAACCCATTGAGAAGCATCTTACTAAGTTTTTAGACAATCTATCATCTACCTTCTATAGGAGACATTAGAAACACTAGGCACTATATATCATAAATCATCATGTTTTCAAATGTTCCGGTGTATTGCATCATATGGAAGCTTTGCACTATTTTAACTAGAGTATTCTAACTAGAATATTTGGCCATTGGGACCTAGCTAGTTCCCACCACTTCACTTAACTTATCTTGAACATTGGCATGGGCTAGTTCATATGCCAAAACATGTGTGTGCTAAGAGTCAAAATGTGCCCAATGTGATTGTTATGGACCCTCGTCTAGCCCCCAGATATGCCATGGAGGGCGCTTTTGAAACCCCTCTCTAGGGGCCCTCAACCACCCATATCTATCTTCATCATCATCCTCAGCATCATCTACATTATCATCATCATCATTAAAATGTCAAACGCTCCCCCCATTCCCTTCACCTTCCTCTAGGGCCCTTCATCCTTTCTATCCACATAAGTATTTCAAAAATATCAATAATAAACATAATGGTCAAATATGACCAAATCAAATTGTTGAGTGTACATTTATAATGCAATTACAATGCACAATTGTATTGATGGTGCATTTACAAAAATGGATCATTTCAAAGCATATATAAGTAGGGAATTTAGTCCTATTTACCCCTAATCCTCCTAGCTAATTGCATATCTCTATACATGATTATTACATGCTTTACATGGATTGTGCAAAGAATACATATTCAAAAAGGCTAAGTAAGCTTCCACTACTGCTTGGAGATTCTCCAAGGTTGTAGATTGTACATGATTGTCATCTCCATAATCTCGAGGAACTCCTTCACTATTCAAGAAAAAGGTGCTCCTCAAATTAGGATCTCTATGCTCCTCTAATATTTCATGATCTCTCTTAGGGCTTTCAGGTGATAATTCCTCCTCCATCAAGTCCTTTGATATAGCACTGATGCTATGGGAGGTCATTGGGGGGCTTGACAAGTCTATGTTGCTTGTGCGAATGGCAGGGTAAATCTCAAGGGGGTCACTCAAAAATATGTAAGCATTCAAAACATTTTTATATACAGAAGGATGCCTAAAAAAGGGGTTGTTCATAGATTGAATAGAAAAGTGATGTGTTTTATTTAAGGAAATTTTACAAATAAAGGTATTTTTCAATAGAGCTTGAACACAAGTGATATAGAATATCTACATGTAGTGAATCCGCTGAGGGGTAGGGGTAGGTGGCTAGAGAGTACTACTCCCTATGTAACCTTCTTTGGTAGGGAAAGAGCAAGACATTATTGTGAAACCATATGTGCTTTGATGGAGAGTGTTATGGACCCTTTGTCATGGTTGTGCTATGGCATTTGATTTTTTTAAAAATTAATAACAGTCTGGGTTTGCTCACTTTCAAAATTGTGGTTGTGATGAGCATCATCATCACCTTCATCTTCACCCTCCTTATCTCCACCTTCCTAATCTCCACCCTTCTCATATCCAACATCCACATGAGATACACTGAACTGACACACCAATACAATGTATAACAAAAGAGTTCCAAATAGGAAAAGACAACAACAATAAACTAACAAGAATCTAATTTCCCATATAGCTATCCAGACCACTTATTGTACAAGGATTAATACTATTCACAATAGCATTTAGTCTATCAAATATTAAGACACATGGGTTGGTCTTTACAATACTTTTTAGAACTTAAACCCTAAAAAGAATTAAGTTACAAAAATGGACATGGAATAGCACTATATTATGATATGAGAACAAAAATAATAAAAACAAATAACATCAAAGATGTGCATATAGAAGTAAGAACACAAGAAAATGAAAAAATATAGGGTAAAGGGGCCAATAAAGTGACTCCCTCCAAAAAGGAAACACAGCCAACCCCAATTGAGTGACAATTTGTAAACGAGATGGCTTTTGTAATAGAGTGTCATCTAACAATCCTCCATTATAAATGTTTGAACATTGACAATTTGTAAACGAGATGGCCAACCCTACATTACGTTCATTTATAATCCTTTGAACATACATGCAATAAAACTCATATCAACCATACAAAAACTCATCGATAATTTTTTTTAAAGAAAAGAAAATTTCATATTTGTAGGAGATTTCAACATTGATTATAATACTACCAAAAAAATAGCAATTGAAAATTTATTCAAAAAAATCAAGCAACACAGGTATCACAATCTACCAATCTCTAATAGATCATACATGCACAGACATAACATCCCATAAAATTGAAACACGAACCATATTTTGCTACTTGGCATATTAGTCATTTGTAGATATAATCATATGGCCTACATAATTGACATCAAAAAATAATAATGAACATACACACATCATGACATTCTTGCAACTTACAAATAAACGAGCACATTGTATACACAAAAAGGCAAGCCTTATGAAATGTTATCACTTGTTCTTGTATTTCTTTACATCATACATACTTCTGTACATAGATAATTTACATCTTTACATATATAATTTATTTGTATTATTTTTCTCTTTTTCTTGTGATGTGGTATTCATATATGGGGGGGGGGGGGGGGGGGCGGGCGGCATTACATCTTGAATTTTCTCCTTTTCTATGAGAATTAAATTGTTGTGCTATACATGCTACTTCATTTGGAGCGCTTTAGGTGAATGGCTTTTCCATCTTCCTTTTTTGCTACATTGATTTGGTATTGCTTTGTATGTTATTTATAGATTTGGTTGTGATCACTCTAGATGACTTTTATTTTGGTACCAAAGTGCACCAAGCTACAAGTATACCATTGTGTTATCACTTTGTTTTCTTCTATCTCAACTAGTTCTCATCCTTATGTCTTTCTTCTACAAATGGTCTTTTAGCCCTATCAACAACTTTAAGTAAATCTCTCTCATATCTCACTCTATGAAGTAAGCTGAAGACCTGATACACCTTCTGTGAGATTGTCCAAAAGTAAGCCTTTTTACAAAGTTGATGGGAAAACAGGTTTCGCAATCAGGCATGGAGTCAATTATCTTGGCTATCTTAGTAAATATTGCAAGGATGCCCATGGCAGTGCAAAGTGAGCATGCCTATATTTTTAGCAAAAGCTACCCATGGAGAAAGGAAAGCTTCACAAATCAAGAATGTTGTATTACATGAAAAGATCAAACCAAAGGGAATCATTTCATATGCAGCTGCAAGACCATTTTGCTCTCCTAAAGACTATCCAAGTTTGTAAGTTGCCTAATTGTTATGTCACTGTTTCATATAGCTTTTGGCCTCTGGGTCTTATTCTCTGCTTATGCCAAGAGAAGATGTAAGTACATCACTATTATTAACATGATTTTTGTGAGTTCGCATTTTTAATAAATAGTCTCGCAATATTTCATTTGGATTGCTAGCAAAGCCATATAGTCTTTGTGCCATATTGGTTACAGAAATACAATCTTATACCGTGTGGGTTTTAGATGATAGTGTAATTTCAGATTACCAGATGTATGTACTACATTGGAGATTTTGATTATAAAGCTTTTAATGGATGTTTCCTTTTTAGGGTCTTTAGTGGGACTACAGCAGCAACTTTGCAAGGTCTTCAATTAGAAGAGATTCATTGTGAGTAAATGGGAAGTTGTTAGGTTCTATGTCTTCACTTTGAGTATTGAATTTTATATCCGTGGTTAGAACTGTACACTTAATGTGGGTTGTCGTTAGGCAAGTGATACAGTGGCCACCTGTACATATTCAAGTGCCTTGGAAAATTTTGCTACCTATCCCATGGTGTAAGAGGGCACTGGCAGATTTATGACTGTGCTCTTGACTTTTGTCATCATGTATATGCTATTGGTGATACCCTGACTACCGATCCCACTATCTCTCAGCCCCTGCATACCTCAATCCAACAATATCAGTTGATTCTACTATCCAAAAATTGTTCATATGGAATAAAATAAGCGACATTGTATGGATAATTTTGCTGGTAAATAAAATGGTTCTCAACTTGCCTGGAAGGGGAAGTGATCAGGTCCACGTGCAGGAGCTGAATTTATCTGCACGGTTCCTGTCTCCATAGCGTCACTAATTATCAAGGCTCTGTTGATGTTATTTGTAAAAACACATCCCTGCAAAAAATCACAAGGAATTTTTGAGTCATATGCATGTCGATTCACAAATTCACTCAAGACTTCATGGTTGCTTCACATATATATCAAACCTGCAAGGCGTATCTGCTGGAATTGCAATGTTTGACTCCCTCTTCAATTGTCTTTATGCGGATAACAGGGATAACAGGACCAAAAGGCTCTTCCCAGGCAATGCGCATGTCAGCACGCACATGATCAATCAAAACTGGCCATATGAGGTTACCGTCCCTTTTATATTCCTACAAAAGTCGAAAGCACAGGTTATAAACATTCAGCAGGGCATGGTGCATTTTGTCATTTTTAGTCAAATAATAAAAATATCAATCATCAATACGCAACAATTCTTTGTACAACCATGGCAACTTTAACATGAAATCATTCAGTGCATCAACCTTGCCACACAAGTGCTATCATAGGTGGTAACATCTGCTCAGTTGATGTTGCCAGAAGATTTAAGAACCTCATCCCACTGATAAAATGTTGGAGTCATTGAAATGCAAAGAAATACTGTTCGTAAACTCCTCATGTCATTGCTATACAAATTTGTACAGCTTGCCTTCATATACAAAACGTGAAGAGCGCACTGACAGTTTACCTGGCAAAGTTTGGCTCCCTTTTGTTTGGCATCCAAAACCAAGCCTTCAATGAAATTTGCAGAGCTCTCGCTTACAACTGGAGTGATTTCTGAATCTGCCTCTGGAGGCCCAACTGTCAGTTTGTTGACTTTTGCATTCACCTTTTCAACAAGCTTGTCAGCAATTGACTCCATTGCAAGCACAACTTTCACAGCTGTGCACCTTTGCCCACTGCAAATACACCATGTTTTGAGATTGTTTCATGCAGCTTCTTGGAGTTGATCTTTTTGAGAAAACCAAGTAGCACCTGAAAGAGAAACCTCCTTTGATTATGTTGGCTGCTGCAATATCAAGATCTGCATCCTCTAACACTATACAAGCATCTTTTCCCCCTAGTTCCATTTGCAACGGAATCATACCAGCTTTCTTTGAGATGGCCAAACCTGTGTCACCACCTGTGAAACTGATTTACCAGCTCCTGAGTTAGCCCAGTTCACCAGAAGTTTTAGACAAATTCCCACTATACTTCTAACATTGTGAATTACCACAACATCATGAGCTTTTGCAAGGTAGGGACGGCATCTAGCTAGGTATGCAATGCCTCGCAAGCAGAAGCTCGTGATGTTGAACACTGAAGGGAAAGACAAGGGGAAAGAGCCCTTTTTCCCACATGGGAAAATGTCAAAAACTTCTTGTGACTCAAAAGAAATAGGATGAGGTGCCATCGCAAATATCAGGCTGTAAGCTAAAATGATTACTTTACTTCTAACTGCTCAATAGAAGACCTCCTAATTCCCAAAATGTTCTTGACATAGTACATCTAGCTGTTAACATGTATCGTAAATACCTGATGCAACCAACAGCTGGATGAGTGGTCAAAACATCCCCAATTTCAGAGACCTTCACTGTAATGGCACTTAACAGCCCTTTGGGAAAACCAGCTAGGTGAAAGCAGTGCATCATATGCACAGCAGATACAGCCCCCTGATATGCCATGGAACAAAATTAAGGCATGCAAACTTCCTTCATTTCAACAGATAAAGGATAAAAAATCGAGTACCTGCGTCGGAGGCTTTAAAACAACAGCATTGCCAGCTATCAGAGCAGGAGCTAATTTGGAGACCGACAAATTTACTGGGTAATTGAAAGGTGGGATTGCAAGGACCACTCCCAAGGGTATCTGCAATCATGTAATGGTTCAGTAAAGGCATTTGTCCTCAAAAACATTTCACACCAGAATAATTATAGTTTCCCCCAATCTGAAAGAAAAAAGCTACATTTGCTTACCCTTGATGCAAGGCAAAGCTTATTCCTGTCATTTCCTGGAAATGAATCAGAAACCAGAAATTTTCCTTCTGATAAGATGCGAACGCCTTCCTCAGCACAGTAGTCTATGAAATCTGCAGATCTGACCACCTGCAATCTTAGAAGACATGGTAAATATTTTGCTAAAATGCACCAGATAATGGCACTGGTAACTTGACTTTAGTTTGCATAATCAATAGCCATGACTTAAGATTATGCCCCATATTGCAAGATCCAAGCTCAACTTCTTTTGGGGCTTGCATGGCTGCACCTTGAGAGGAAAATTCATACCTCAACACAAGAAAAAGAGCTTATACAGTGAGTTTGTTACTGAGAAAAATTTCTAACAGTTATATGGTAACAAGCCCATTTTCATAACATGCGTCTTTTACAACATTTTTCGAAGATGCACAAGTTACAATTTTATTGCTCTAATTTCAGCAATCCATTGCCTTTGTGCTAGCCTTTGAAGAAAATTATCTGTAGATATCCCTACTGGTTTAAAACATAAGTCAAGTTTTTTCTTATTACCTCAGTCATCGAGTCCTTGGCTGGCTTAGCCACTTCTTTGACTAAACACTCTGCTATGATATTCTTGTTTTGTCTCAAAACGTTTGCAGCTTTATGCAAAGCCTCAGCTCTTTTCCAGAGAGGAACCCTGGCCCATGCCTTCTGTGCCACCTTAGCTGCTTCAAACATATGGTCAACCTCTTCTTTGGTACAGGCTGCCAGATTGGAGAGGCAAAATTAGAATGTCAGCACACTGTATCTTAAGTGCAGCAAGCTTGAGCCTCAATATACAACGGCGGCTGTGTGTAGCTGTGAAAGCTTACATTGACAACTTGCTCTTGAATCCTGTGAGAAGTTGTGGAGGGTGAGAAACTAAGAATGACCACTGATAACATTGAAAACCATCACCAAGACCCCACAACATCCCACAAAACTTGCCCAGCTCCCCTCTGGCTTCTGACATTCCAAGAGCACCCATTAAATGTCAGCCTCTACTTAGGAGCCTAAATAACTTCAATTCTCTGATTTGATAGGGCATTTCCCTTGGTTTATATCTTAGGCCTAGTAAGTTTGATAGGGCATTTCCTTTGGTTTATCTTAGGCCTTGTAAGTTTCATTCTTCCTAAACAACTTTAGGTCTCTGATTTGACAGGTAGTTTTACATTTCATTACTCCTGCTCACACAATGTGCATGGTTCAAATGCATGCAAAAATGTGTAGTGTTATTCCTCAAATGGCTTTGTTGTGCAGATACATTCCAGAGAATCTGGTCTGGACAGCTTCAGATCAACTCTGTGGACTCCAATGGAGATATCCAAGTGGACATATAGACAAAAGGTTTCAAACAAATTCCCACTATAATTCCCACATTGGGAATTATGACATCATGAGCTTCTATGAGGAAGGGACCGTATACCTATCTAGGTGCAGTTGGGGATAGGGGGCTGGGCCACCTAGTGCCCCTGTCCGCAACTGCACCTAGCTAAGTATCTGGTCCCTCCCTCACTGAAGCTCATGATGTTGAACACTATAGGGAAAAACAAGGAAAAGAGAGCCTGTTTTCGCACATGGGAAAATATCAAAAGCTTCTTGTGATAACTATGACTACTACCCTGGGGCCGGCAGCCTCCTGTCCCCAACTACACCCAGTTAGGTATACAGTGCCTCCTGAGCAGAAGCTCATGATGTTGAACACTATAGGGAAAAACAACAAAAAGAAGAGCCCCTATTCCCACACGGGAAAATATCAAAATTTTATTATGGTAACTGTGACTCTACATTAGTGCACCTGATGACACTAGCTTTGTCTGAATATAAATATGCAGGGGCATTACATGGCACTCCAAACTTGATGGAGTGTTTGCACGTGTGCATGCATGCATGTATGTATGTTTGTGTATATGGATATACATAGATATATAAATTCTGATATAAATTTACTTTATGTATGCATGTATGTATGTATGTATGCCCGCATATACACATGCATACACACAAGGGGGGATGTCAGACTTCAGATGATGACTTACAGTACCTGAGATTTTGTACTGAATTTTCCGAGTTGTGGGGTTGATGACAGGCAAAGACTGGCCTGAGATTGATTTCTTCCATTGCCCATCAGCATAGTGCTTGTAGGTGTCACCATCCAACAGCTCTGCAAACAAGCCAGTGCCTGCCATACTCGATCCCACAGACCTAACATGTATGTTACAAAAGGAAAAACATGAATAAATATACCATTTTATGATTTATCCCTAATTTCCCCCTATGCCCAAAAGATCAGTGCAACACACACACACACACACATCCAGAATCTGGACTTGTAACTGCAATGCAGTCAAAATGCAGCCCTCAACAGCAACACTCAGGCAGCCCAATTTTCGTATAATTAAATAAATGATTTATTTTTTTTCCTTTTTGGGTGAGACACGTACTCTGAAAGTCGATGCAGAGATAATGGAGTTCCAATGGCAGTCACATCCAGCGATCGAATTGGCAGACGTTGACTCAATGGTGGGTCTTGGTGGGTGGTATCCTGATGATGATGATCACTAGAGAGAAGCCTGAAATGCTACGTCGTATCAATTATCATCTCGTCCGTCGAAGCTTCGCATTTTCAATCTCAAATTCCAAAACCCCTTTTCAAAGGTCTGTTTTTCACAACCTGCCACACCCTCCTCCCAATGGCAATTTGCCTTGCAAGTAAAATGGCGACAATAAATCAACAATGTTTTAGAAAGGTTATATTAACATTCTCCCTTTGCTTAAAGAAATATTAAAAACATATTTAATTGCTTGAAATGAAAATCTACCTCTTTTTATTTTTTACTTTCAAAATAAAAAGCCTAGTAGGGACTTTCAAATTTAAAGTATATTTGTAGTGGGAATCCCTCCATGTCTTCAATCTGTTAGCATCTCCATGTCACCAGCTCGTTAGTATCTCCGACCCATAACAGAGCGTTGTAACAAACCCAACCAGTTCTTGGTGGACACCTAGTCTTCTTGGCCTTGGATGTATTCCCATATATTTAGGAAGTGGAATTGAGAGGAGGTGTTAGAGTTACAATCCATTGTATCTATTCACGACAGTCCCTTCTCTTTGCAATTCACATTGGTGGAGATGAGGGGCAGAGAATTTCTTGCCCTCATTCCCTCTCGTTTGAATTCTCAAGCCCTGAATACAAGTTTTTTTTTTTCCAGCCCATTCCTCTTCTTGACACAATTCTCCAGGTTTCATCAATTACCTCAGAACATGAGTTATCCTCTCTCTCCTTGACATATGCATGTTTCCCCTCAATACGAGGATGCTTCGATGCAACCTGAGTTCATGCACCAAATCTCACTAGAGCATATGTACTAGCCGTGTCAAATATTTGAGTCCAAGTAAACCACACTAATCAGAACTTGGTTAATTATCTCTCCACCCATTCTACACAAAAACATGGCACAAATAGAAAAATGAGGCCCAAGTCTTTCCCTGGTCTTCCAACTAAGGATGTACTCACTTGGCTTGACCATTATGATAACGCGACCAATTATCATGAGTTTTCCAACACATGGAAAACTAGAGAAGCCCGCACATTGTTTGAGGGGGTAGCTGCAACATGGTTTGTCCAACATGATGATTCAGTCAAAGAGAATTGGACAACATTGAAGGCGCAATTAATTCAAAACTTCGCTCATCAAAATGTCACACAAACAGCTTTACAACAGCTACAAAACCTAAAGCAACAACAACAAGAGCCCGTTGTGCAATTTGTTGTCAAGATGAACCAACTCCTCCTATGTGTTGATCCCACCATGTCAGAGGAAATGAAGCTTTTCTTCCTATGGCCTTGTCTTCGATGAGATATATCCCGAAGGGTACATGATCAAGGACCCATGACATTCCAAATAGGCCACACAGATTGCACAACATATTGAAGGTACAATCCAACCTAATCAGCAAAATATATTTGTTTCACAACCCCTGGCACCTACCCAAAGTGCAAAATGCATTTCCCACACCTATGGACATAGATGTCCAAACTCCCAACTCAATGCACGCAGGTCACTCCCAGCTGGAGATTCACAAGGGCGGCCAAAAACATTTTATTGTAACAATTACGGGCATGTTAGGAGGCACTGCGAGAGATTTCTATCAACAGGGCAACATCAAAATGTACAAATTTAGATCAACGATGCTACAATTCTTGTTGCCTTGAGCAGGTGGTTGGTGGAAGGACATCCCCCACATTGTCAAGTCGCCCATCTTCCGGCGGATGCATAGTGTGTTCAATGTCAATCCAACTCAATAACACACTTCAAGAAGCTCTACTTGAATTAGGAATTTTTGATTTAGGAAGTTCCATTTCTTCTATTAGTCACTACAATTAGGTCTTTCCATTAGCAAAACCCCACCAATTTATGTTCTTTTTGGAGATAATAATCAATTCTATCAATTTGTCACAGTAGCCCATTATTGTAGCTTACATGTTGCACACAAGCAATTTAGTCATACTTTTTATGTTTTGCCATGCCAGCTTCTTACTTTAACTATTGAGTCTAATTGGTTTATCAAACACGTAGCACATTTGCAGTTTGATACTCACAATTTAGTGTCACCACACACGTTGTGGATAGAAGGCGCTGCTTGCATGACATTCACTCAATACTCACCAAATTTCCTACATTGTGATCTCTTCAAAGGGGATCCAAACGGATCCATCAAAAGTTCTTGCGATACAAACATAATGACCATCAACGTGCTAAGTGTAGATTTCCAAACCCATCTAGCCAGGCGATCCATCATCAATGTCAGCATGTGTTGAGCTTTCCATCTCAACACTGTGAAAACACGGGATTCAGAGCATGGCAGCTATGGTGGCTCATAGACCTTGACTAGACACATGAAGACACTGACATGATAGAGACCAAGAAACTTGACTCAAGAGCAAATGACAATCATCAAGTACACTATACTGAGGAGCAACATGACAATGACATTGCATTCATCTCATATAAAAGTGACAAGCAAGTACAATGTTAAATAGAGTTGGATAGGTGACAGAGTCTTTCTCTCTATGCCTATGGGATTCCTGCAGTCTGCATGTCCTCAGCCCATCTGCTCTTAGAAAGAGGTAGCATGGATGTGATTGCAAATCTCAACACCCCTCCTCAATCGCAACCAAAAGTACAATGTGTGTAGAGGCTTTAGTGAAAGCAATACCTGCAAAGTGTGGGCACACCATAAACATAGCAAAACACCAGAGGCTGTCACATAGAAAAGGCTAAGTGTGGGTACCACAAACATGGTGGACATCCACAGGGGAGCGTAGAAGGACTGATGAGGCTTGTCCTTTCCTAGTGGTCTTCTTCTTCTTCTTCTTCTTCTTCCTTTGCTCCATGGTCTTCTTCTTCTTTAATTGCAGCAAGATGGGACCGCTTTTTGGCATGGCAAAACTTCTTGATGTGTCCAATCCTTTTGCAAAAATCACAAAAAAGTTGGTCCTTCTTGCCTTTGTACATGTTGCTAACATATAACACTTGTTCTTCTCTAGAGGTGCTTGGTTCTTCCTTAGTTCTCAGCTTCTTTTCCTCCTTTAACAATGATACCAAGCTTAGGATTTGGCATATTGATTAAGGTTGTTGATACATTATTATATTCAAGAGGCAAACTTTTAAGCAGAACACCAATGCAAACATCTTCTTCCATTTTAATGTTGATTCCTGTAAGCTGGGTTAGAAGTCCTTCCATGTAATTTAGATATGTGGCAAGTGATGTGTTGGACTTTATGTCAAGCCTAAAAAATTCGATCAAGAGACCATACTTTGATGACTTAGACTATGCACCAAACAAAGTGTCAAGTCTCTTCCGTGTATCATGTGAAGTATCACAATTATCCACATGGTGGATATAGGTGCCATCTAGCTCTAGTTTGATAATGGTGCTTTGATACCATGTGAAAACACACGATCTAAAGCATGGTAGCTATGGTGGCTCATAGACCTTGACTAGACACATGAAGATACTGACATGATAGAGACCAAGAAACTTGACTCAAGAGAAAATGACAATCATCAAGTACACTATACTGAAAGGAGCAACATGAAAATGACATTAAATTCATCTCATATAAAAGTGACAAGCAAGTACAATGTTAAATAGAGTTGGGTAGGTGATAGTCTTTCTCTCTATGCCTATGGGATTCGTGCAGCATGCATGTCTTTAGCCCATCTGCTCTTACAAAGAGGCAGCATGGATGTGATTGCAAATCTCAACAAACACTCCCCCTCAAGCTCAACTCTATCTCTGCAACTCCAAGTAAGCTTCGGAACTTTTGAAGCTTCTCTACACCCAATGCCTTTGTGAAAATGCCAGCTATCTAATCCTGTGTGTTGACATATACCAAGTCAATCTCTCTTGCAAGTACCTTCTCTTTCACAAAGTGGTAGTGCACCTCAATGTGTTTTGTTCTAACATGGAACATTGGATTCCTAGCTAGCTATATACTACTCATGTTGTCACAATACATCCAAATCACCTAATAACTTTTGCAGCCATACCACCTCACATGCTACCATAGCAGCACCTCTATACTCAGCCTCTATACTTGATAAAACAGTTGTAGGTTACTTTTTGATGCTCCATGTAACTGTTGCACTACCAAGGGAAAGCATAAATGCACTAGTAGATCTACCTATCAACCCAATCTGCATCTGTTACATCCTTACTTGCCTCATAAAAAAGTCCATAATGTAAAGTGGACTTCACATACCTCAATATACGTCTAATTACATCCAAATGAGGCTTTCTAGGCATCTGCATAAACTAACTGACAAGGCCAACAACATAGCTCAAGTCTGGCCTTGTGATAGTCATGTAAATCAAACTCCCTACTATCCTCCTGAACAGAGTAGGGTCTTCTATCTCATCCCCAACATCAGCACTCAACTTCACATTTTGCTCCAATGGTACTAAAAGAGGCTTACATGTCGTCATACCATACTTGGATAACATATCCAAGCCATACTACCTTTGGGATAGCCATATACCATCATCACATCTAATCACCTCAATACTAAGAAAGTATCTCAGCTCACCCAAATCCTTCATCTCAAACTTCATCTTCAAGATGTCCTTAACTTTAGCAATCCCATTGTCACTATCATCTATAATAATCAAGCGATCCACAAAAATGACTATGATGACCAAACCTACATCCCCCCTTCTGACATAAAGTGAGTGATCAACATCTCAAATACAAAATCCAATATTGACAATATACTCTCCAATCTTCTCAGACCATGCTCTAGGTGCTTACTTCAACCCATAAAGTGTCTTCTTTAACTTGCATACATATGTGGGATGCTCTAAATCCTCATAACCTGCTGGTTGCTCCATATACACTTCTTCTTGCAATTCACCATACAAGAAGTCATTCTTAACATCCATTTGCTGCAAACTCCAACCTTTGGTTGCTGCCGAGGCAATCATGCATCTAATAGTCGCCATCCTCACAACTGGGCTGAGTGTCTCTTCATAATCTATGCCACATGTTTGAGCATAGCCTTTTGCAACCAGCCTGGCCTTATATCTACTAATGGAACCATCTGCATTATAATTGACTTTATAAACCCACTTATAACTAATAGTTTTCTTACCCTTAGGCAAGGCTACCAAATCCCAAGTCTTATTGGCTTTTGATGCAACCATCTCCTCATCCATTGTTGCATCCCAATGAGCATGACCAACATCATCTTCAAAACAAGTAGGCTCAATATCTCCAATTAGTTTCACCATATAAGCATAATGGTGAGCTGCATAACCTTCAAAATTAAATTTTTTAACAGGGTATCTAACCCTGCTAGGCCTATGTACCATTGAATCACTCAATGGAGCCTTTACATTACTATGAGCTCTCTATACACCTAGTGTCTTGACTGAAGGAATACCAAGCTCATCATCTAAAATTTTTGAACCACTAGGATCTCCATCAACTCCCAGACAAAGGGCTCATTGTAGATGTAGTAGTAGATGATGTTTCTAGTCCACTAAGACTCCACGATTCTTGCTTTTCTTTCTACACATAGCTATCATGATCATTATCATCATCTAATACATCACCGGTAGATGCATACGAACTGCTCATCTCATAAAAAATAACATCCATGCTCACTCTGAACTCACTTGTGACAAGGTTATAACAATGATACCCTTTCTGCTCCAAAGAGTATCCAATAAAAATATATTTTTTAGCCTTTGGATCAAGCTTCTTCCAAAGCTCATCTGGCATATGAACATATGCAACACAGGCCAAATACCTTCAAGTGTGATACATCGGGCTTCTTGCTAGTAAAGTATTCTTCGGGAGTCATCCCATGAACTGCAGCTGTGGGAGTTCTGTTCATAATATAGACAATAGTATGGACAACCTTAGACCAAAAATGTTTTGGCATATTCTTTTCAGTCATTAATGCCCGTGCAACTTCTACAATATGCCTATTTTTTCTTTCTGCAACCCCATTTTGTTGTGGGGTATACTTGCAAGTAAATTGCCTCTTTATCCCATGAGTTCTCAAGAAGCCACTAAACTCATTAGAGAGGTACTTTCCCCCTCCATTTGAACTCAAGCACTTCACTTTCAAGTATGTTTTTGTTTCAACAACTGCCTTGAAAGTTTTTAAGTGCTCAAATACATCACTCTCTTCCTTCATGAAATATACCCATAGCTTCCTTGAATAATCATCAATAAATGTAACAAAGTATTTGCTGCCACCAAGAGATATGTTCTGTGTAGGCCCCCAAACATTTGTATGCACTATATCAAGTATATTTTTGGTCACTTCTCTGTCATGCAAGAAGGGTTGTCTCTCTTGCTTACCAAACTGGCATGCTTCACAGACTTTATGAAATTATGCAACTCTAAAAGAAGGCAACCTTATAACCAATCCTCTAGACTACATTAATTTTATCCTTTGCACATTTGCATGTCCAATATGTTTATGCCATATTTCAATGTCTGCAACCACTCCTTTTCCTTTAGCATACATAGCAGCATCCATTGCAGTAATTCCAACATCTAAAGTGAACATGTGGCCAACTCTACTTCCTTTTGCGACCAACCTACACTTATCATTAAAGTCTTCTACAAAACAACCTTTTGCATTGAATCGGACCTGCAACTCTTGCTCTACCATTTGGCCAATAGACACTAGATTCTTTGTTATTGATGGCACATTTAATACATCTGTCAAACTCTTTGTCTAGCCATCATGCAAGGACAAGGGAACCTTTTCAATGTGTGAAATTGGGTGGCATATCATCACCCATTTGCACATAACTTGGATTTTGTAATTCATGCATCTCTCCAAACCATTCAATATGACTAGTCATATGACTAGATGCACCTGAATCAACCTACCATACATCATCATGTGTCCCCTTTCCTATAACTGCATTCATCATATGCTGCATAACAAGCAAACACTCATTCTTGTCTTCATTTTGTCGTAAAGAGGATGCATAGTTTCCTTGCTGCAATTTACCACTGCGAATTCTTAGCATAACAATGGGATGCAATATGACATGTTTTGCCACAATAATGGCAAACAATAGCAGAATTTCCAGAACCTGTGTTCTGCCATCCACCTCTTCCTCTAGAGCTCCCCCTGCCTCTGAAGTTTCCTCGGCCTCCTGAAACCTGCACACCAAATTTCTTATTGAATCTATTTTGTTAATTATCGCCAACACGTCCCATACCACAGCCTCTCGAAGAGGATCTACCACATCCCCTTCTTGAACTTGAGTAAAATGCTTGGAATTTTTTTCACCATTTCTTTCAGATGAGTCACCCTGCATATTGATCTCTTCGGTAATCATGCAAGAGACTAGCTCATCAAAATTTGGAAATGGCTTCCGTACGTATACTGAAGTAACGAATGATTTCCATGCCTTGTCATTATTAAGGCCACTCAAAGTGGATAAAACCAAATCATCATCATCAGGCATTGCATCAATCGCTCCTAAAGCATCTGCAATGCTCCTCACCTTCAAAACATACTCATTGATATATATTTTCCCTTTCTTCAAGGTATTCAACTCTTGCTTGAGTTGAATCTTTCTTTTCAAAAATTGTCCAAGCTACATGTGAAGTATTATCAATGACTCCAAATAGCCAATACATCACCTTTTTGTCCTAGCATAGTATTATCAATGACTACAAATAGCCAATACATCACCTTTTTGTGTTTTGCATTCCATTCGTTCCATGCCTTTAATTCATTTGCAGTCGGAGAGATACCTAGCTCTGCCTCCTTTTCTTCACCTGAAACAAACTCGTAGAGGCTCTTTCCAATGAGGAAGTTCATTACATTGAACTTCCATGAAGGGTAATTGTTCTTGTCAAGCTTATCAATAATGGGATTTCCACTGTTCTCTACCATTATCACAAAAAAGGATACAACATAGCAAGCAATTCTTTTGCAACCTTTCACAACAAGTGCACAACAATACACCAAGCAACCTTTTTCACTGATTGCTTAATAGTACATGTAATCTACAACCTGTTTGCAGATATACCTTATGTTTGCTTCTTGGCAAACACCTCAAAAATTACTGATTTGAAATCTATAACATGTGCACCCACTTTTGATTAACACAACCGAAATCACAATGTACCATGAAACTGTTGTTCGCAACCTTGCGACTCTAAAACGCAGCTTGAAACAGCCTCAAATGCCCCAAAAATTTACGGGAGAGCCCTAAAAGCAGATTTGCAAAATATACAATGCTCTGCTTGCACACCAAATCTCACAGCAATCTAAGATTTTCACTCTACCATGCTTCCAGTGCCTCTACATGCACTATCCAAGAGGAAGAGCGGAAGAATGGGAGAGCTTCTTACCCATTGCTTGCATGGTCGAACCTTGCTTCTTTTCCTTCACTTTAGCCTTGAAAATCAGCCTCTCTCAGTGGCACTGCTCTTATACCATGTCAAGAATCGTGTGATGGGGGGACTTGCTTGAGTTGTTGTGCCAAACACACACTTTATATACAAGATGAAGCTCACTCAAGAACACAAGAAGAGATATGGAGGCCAAAACGTTTTCTTGATGATTTATTATTCTTCTTCCACACACTGTATAATGCACACAAAGTATAGATAAGATACAACATAAAGGAAAGTGGCCTACTAAGTTGTCAAATAGTGCATAACAAACTACACTAATCGACTGGTGCTATATCTTTGCCAGTTGTAGGTAGGTGTAACAAACTAAATATAATAAGTGATAAGTCAGTGGCCATGTGAGTATCATAATGACCACCAGTGTGCTAAGTGTAGATGTGCGAACCCATCTAGCCAGGCGATCCATCATCAATGTCCGCACATGTTGAGCTTGTCATCTCAACAGCCATCACTTATCCTCTTCGCCAACTCTTGTGAAGAAAGATACTAAATATACTTGGAATTCAAGTTTCAAGAATAGTTTCACTAAGCTCAAACAAGCTACTCAAGAAGTTGCACTTTTATAGCCCATCCTAATTTTCAATGGCCTTTTAGATTATAGATTGACACCTCAAATCAAGGCCTTGGAGCAATTCTCGTCCATCAAGACGATGCTAATTGTTGGCACACAATATTCATTTGCCGCTCTTTAACTCGAGCTGAATCGAATTATTCTACCACAAAGAAAGAGTTACTTGTAATTGTTTGGGCTTTTGCAAAATTTCATCTCTACTTGCATGGTGGAGATGTTCATGTGGAGACTGACCATCAACCTCTAATTCCACTCATTTAAAAACAGCACCCTCCTAGTCACCTTTTGTAGTGGGCTCTCACTTTATAGGAATACCACTTCACCCTTACTTATTGCAAAGGTGCCACAAAATTTTATCGCAGATGGATTTTCTAGAGCTGAATGCCAAGCCACTCAATTTACTCCCCCACCCACCCACAGACTTACTAGTTCAGATGGACCAGATGGCCATTTTCCAATAGCAAGACCCTCACATTAATGATATCATTAGTCAAATACTATCTCCTTCTCCAACAATGTAGCAATTTCGTTTCATTCTCATCGACAATGTGGTCTTCTACACAACTCCAAGCTAGCAACCTTGGATTGGGGTACCTAAAGCTCTGCAACTCACCTACATGCAGTTCAACCCCACGCACATCCTCTATCATGCCATTTGGGCTTTCATAAGGTATTATAAAAACTCAGATTACATTATTATTTTCCAAAAATGAGACAATCAATCTCACAATTCTTACGACAGTGTGATATCTATCAAAGCATCAAATCGCCCTCACAACAGGTGGGGCACTTGTCTCCAATCGTTGCAAATGAACCATTCGAATTGGTTGGGTGGGATTTAATGGGCCCATTCCCTACATCAACCTCAGGTAATCACTACATTATATTAAATATAGAATATCTAACCAAGTGGTGCGAACCTCTCACCCTTCCCAATGCTACCGCTTCCACTATAACTGCTACTTTACTTTAATTTGTAGTCTTGGCCTTGTATGTATTCCTATATTTAGGAAGCAAGGAAGTGGATTTGAGAGGAGGAGTTAGAGTTATAGTCCATTGTATCTATTCACAATAGTCCCTTTTGTGTATATTTCACAATATCTTTAAAACATTTTTTTAAAAGCCATTTTATGGTGGCCATGCTCTTGACAAGCATTGGAAAAATTTACCTTTCTTGAAGAAAGAATGCCTTAAAGGATACTCTTCTTTAGAAAATAGGGTATTGACTCGCAAATATAAACATTGTGGGCCAAGCTCAGGCTTAGTATGTGATAGTAGTATCCATTCACAAATTTTTTTTCTAAACTTTTCAAAGTCCATATTTACTCAAGCCACCCCCTTCAACACAAGGGGAGGCCAATGTTTTTAATGCTTGACTAGAACATAAATACAATATTCCTTTAAAAAAGGAAGAAAATTTACATTAACTCAATGAAGTAAGTAATTTCATACTCAAGAGCTCATATAATTCAAAAGAATATTTACTTTGTTGCTATACAACATTTGGGCTAGTTTCATCCTTCCTCCTCTATATCCAACCCTCCCTCCCCTGCAAGTGGCCTTTTCTCTATTCACTTTGGTAAGCAACAACTAAGTCGAAAAGGGGTAAACAGCTAGTGAAACCTCCAAGACTCCCTAAATAACTATTGAATCTATGATAAGATGATAAAATTGAATAATATGCTATCCATCAACAACTTGGTCTTATAAGCTTTTAAAGAGCACTATGGACCATATTTCTCCCTCCATACAACTTAGATTCCCCTTCAACCTCAATGCTTCCCCTTTCAATCTCAATTCCAAAATATACAATACTTTCCCTATTGCAAGGTCAATATTATTTAGAGATCTCAATAGAGAGATTTCATCATTAGGATGAACTAAGAGACCGTATAATTTTGTTTTAGTTTAATATGTATTATATTAAAAGGTGAACAATTGAAATCTAGCTGAGTATTTATTTCTTATTTGTTTGTGAATTATAAGTTTAATCTTCTTTAGAGTTAGTTTTTAATAAAATTTTGATTTCTAGTACTAAATGTATTTTGTTAGGTGTCTTTAATTTAAATAACAATAAAAGTTATACATTTAAGATTAGGTTTTTTTGAAATAAAAATAAGCTTTCTTTATGGAAAGCTTTGCTCTTTTCTTTATGTAGCCTATTTCTTGACAACTTTCCTAGTTGTCTTTATCAAGGCAACATGATCCTACACAAGACTAAGGACAATAACAAGTTTGTTGTTTTTCACTCACCAGAAAGTACAATTCAGAGACTTCAGAGTAATTTTGGGAGTCTCAGCATGTCCTGGTGGACACATGATGGCAATATCAAAACATCATGATTCGATAGAGAAAAACCTTTGGAGCTACTACAACAATCTTCAAGGGACCTTCTCAACAATTAACCTTGTATTTTGATTGGTATTTGTTTGTCTCATGGACTAATTTACCTTCTTTCACATCCTTCAATCCATCCTCATGGCGTTTAGTTATTTATGGCAATAACCTAAGCATTATAGGTTTAAGGTAATAATTGGACTTAATAACAATGATCCTTAATAATCACAAGAGGCCACTTATCTAAGCTATTAGATACATGAATGATGCTGAAGAGATAAAATCTCAAAAGTCCTCATATTGTTGCCTATATTCCAATCTAGATTCTTCCTACAAAGCTATTTTCAAAGTTGTGTAATTTTCCATTTGTTCAACTTTAGAGAGCATTATAAAAACAAAAATTTTAGCTTGTGATAATATCTATAGATCATACTAAATAGAATTTTTATAATTTTTTGTGTATTTGATTGGATGTTTCAATCCTAAGTTGATCCTTAATCCATATTTCATAGTAGTAAGTAGAAATTTTTGTTTTAACTAACTTTGGACTCTATATGAATAATCTTACCTTTTAAATTAGCAATTCATGGGGAATGATTTGTGTAACTTTTTCTTATCTATAACTCTCTGGTTATCAACTTGAATTGATTCTAAATACTTGGAAAGTTATTTATCTCCAAAGTAGACCTTAAATCTTGGGGCTTTACTATATGTAAACCCCTTATATCACATGCATTCAAGGCATGTATAAAAATACCCTTAATTGTGAATCTTACCAAAAATAAAACACACCCCTTTTCTATTCAAACTATGGCATGCTTTTGTACATAAAATACATGTGAAAATGACATTTAAAAAATTCGTTTTGTTGAACCCATGTGATGCTTACACATTTATGAGTGAGTCCCCTAAGCTTCAAATGGACCCAAACTCATTCAAATTTTAAGTTCAAACCTCTATAGAGACCTACCTTCTTAGTAAAGTAATTGCCAATCCATTTGGAATTTAGATATAGTATAAAAAGCAAAGTTGTAGAAACTTAACTTCTCAACAAAGTAATTACCAATCCATTTGAAATCTAGATATACTACAAGAAGCAAAGTTGTAGCTTGTAAAATGAATTAAAAAATTTATGAGAGATACTTGTAGATATTAAATTTGAAGTTGAGTTTAGCCAAAGATAGTCTCTTAGTCCAATTATGTATTTTTGTATAGAAATACACCCTTAAATTATTTTTAAACATTGATTTGACCATTTTGTTACATTGATATGCGTTTTCTCAATCCGTAGTGACTCTTGAGATATTTTATTACTAAGACACATGCATACTCAAATTTTACTTCAATAACTAAAATAGTAGGTTTTAGCTATCTTTAGGCTCCAAATTGATGGACTTATGATTACTACTAGATACCTTTCATTAGTAAAAGTCTTTTAGAGCTTTGTACTAGCTATAGCTCTTTAACTATGACCTTTAACTAAGTCTAAACCACAAGAAATTTATTTATATTAAACCTACATATTTCACTTTGATTTAGTCTTAGCCAACTTTTCATACTTCTAGTCTAACTTTCAAGTTTGTACATGCTATATGGCTAGTTAGATTTTAGCCTATGAATCTAGTACTAGGAGTTGGATTCAATCTAATAAATCCTTAAATACTATATATATATATATATATATATATATATATATATGTATATATATATATATATATATATATGTATATATATATATATATGTGTGTGTATATATATATATATATATATATATATATGTATATATATATATATATATGTATATATATATATATATATATGTATATATATATATATATATATATATGTAGTCTCTTTTCAAAGAACTTCATCCACACCCTGTTGTGGACCACAATTCAACCCTAAGAAATCTCTCCACCAACAAGAGCGCCTAGTGTAGGTTACCTACCATGGGCTGTTGGATTAGATGGAGGATGAAGTTCACCCACTACCAAAGTTGTTTTTGTAAAGTATTATATGTGCTAAATTCCATCAATGGTGTCATCCAAGCTGATAAGAAAGCTTGCATCCTATGGAATAGGAGCAAGGAGATTCTTGACTAACTGGAGATCACCAACTATAGCAGGAATTTGAATTTTGTCTGGAAATCAAATTTAGTCCCTTCCCACATGCTTGTTATTTGTGTCATAAGACCAAAATTTTTGCTTAGGATTGCAAGAAAAAGGAATCAAAGGAGGAGGCTCATTTTGAGAAGGATAAAGAGGAGCCCAAGCAATAGGAAAAGGTGGACAAGAAAGATCCAAAGGGGAAGGCATAGATGGGTGAAGGTTCAAGTGTTAAGCATGTCGAAGTGTTGGACAAAAAAAAGGAAGAGCAAGAAGTTAAAATGTAACCCAAGGAGAAGCCAAAAGCGATAGCATCATGGTCAAAGAAAAATGATAACAAAGAAAATTTACCCCCTAAAGATAAGAAAAAGAACAATGTCTCACTTAGGAGACTTGCCAAATTTGCTTTGGTGGACAAAAATGTCTATGCCCCCTCATTGTGAAGAGAACGATGAGTTTCAAGAATTTTATGACATTTTTTATGGTATTTAAGCATAATAAACTCAAGATAATTTCCTGGAATATAAGAGGATTGTGTTCAAAGAAAAGGAGGAGTGCATGCAAAGATTGGTAGGTAGGAAGAAGTCAAAGACTTAATAGTGGTCTAAGAAATCAAGTTGCAAGATAATGATGACCCCTAAATAGTTTTGGAGAGGTATGTGGCTGTGATGGACGTTGAAGTGAGAGGGAGAGGAGGAACCTTGCTGCTTATCAAAGATGGACTAAAGCCTAGGACTGAAGCCCAAGCTGATTTGGAGGAGCAATGGAGGATCAATTTTGCTATAGGGGTAAGCATCAAGATAGATGAGTTGGAGATCCATGTATTATTTATCTATAAATCTAATAGCTCTACTAAGAAAGCCAAATCATGGGGCAAGCTAGATCAGATCATTGATACGAAGAACACCATTTTGGTTAAGGATTGGAATATGGTCCATGAAGAGGGAGATAGGTCTCATAGAAGTACCACCATGATCAAAGTTGAGAAGGAGAATTGGAGTAAACTTTGTTGGAGCCAGGAACTTATGGATATAGCTCATATAAATGGGGGGAAGGAAAGCATTGATATTTTCCTAGCATAACAAACAATTGGTAGCTCTTGGAGGGCTACCAAACTTGATAGAGCATATGTCAACAAGGGAGACTGGTGGATTTGATCGAAACCAACACTAAAAGCTCTAGTAGAAGTTGTGGATTTAGATCATTCTCTAATGCAAATCATGTTTTAAATCTATTCATCCAAGTGTTTCATGGAACCCCCCTCCCTCTCACCCCCCTGCAGTCCATGTTCAACACTCTGTTCTTGGAAAAAAAGAGATTTGTAAAGAACCTACATGAGGTATGGAAGTCCTCTAGTGAAGGGTAGGCTGACCCCTTTCTAAAAATAGAAGGGGTATCCAGGAAGGTCAATAGGCTAGGAAAAAATCATGGCAAGCTACATGTAAAAAGAAGGAGAAGAGAGTTTGACAATGTAATGAAATTCTAAGCATGTATATCAGATATAACCAAAGATTACCCATTAGACTAAGTTGCCATAGCATTGCTGCAATAAGTCAAGGACGTCATAAAAAAAGATGACTTAAGGAGGATAGAGGCCCACACGTGCAACTTAGAGGTGAATATTCCATAGAAAAAGATGCCCCTACACCCATGTTCTACAAGTCTTTGCAACAAAAGCACAATATGGAGGAAATTAAACTGATTGAATATTATAAAAACAAACAATACTTAGATACTATCTCCATTTCCAAGGTGTTTGTCAAATTGTGGGAGGCAAAGCCTAGTATAGGTTGATTATGGTGTCAAACTATATGAGTTTCTTAAGCTTGTAATCAAAACAATCAAGGAAGATGTAGCACCGATGCTAGCAAGACCATTCACTAGTTGATGAACTACAATATGTAATGAGAAAGTTGAAGATTTGCAAGGACAAGAGTATCTTGCTCACTAAAGTGAAAGGCACTGAGTTACTCCTACTACTGGTGAGGCATTCTAAGAGGCAACACAACATCAAAGCATGGGCCACGAGCATCTCTAGGGCATCACAATTCTCCTTATGCATGCTAGTGTGCCTTCATCTAATCTCATAGGCCTCTCTCTCCCCCGCCTTTGTCTCCCTAGCCTCTGTCTCACCCATCTCCCTTTGGTCTTGGTGTCATTGCTCTAACAAGCACACCACCAAGACCCATGAATCACTTATTTCTTCAAGCGTTTTAAGCTAGAGCTATGGCTACCTCTCACATAGCCATGTGTACTCTCCCACACATAGTGTAGTGAGCTTACTTTTGAGTCTATTTGAGTTTCCTCCTCCCATGAATCCATCGGTAGCTCCACGATCCAAGATGTGATTTCAAGCAAGCTTCATCCCCAAGCTCCAAGCTTCAAGCTCCATAGCATACACATGAGAAAGGAGAAGAGAAGAAGATGAAGATGGAGGAGAAGAAGAGCTTCTCCATGATCCCTCACTCTCTCACACACTCTCCCTCTCTCACACTCCCTATCTTATACACAAGAATGAAGCAAGAGCAAGAAGCAAGAAGAGAACATGTTTGGCCACACACTAAGAATGAGTTTCCTCATTCACTCTTGGACTTTTATACATGCCCTATCTCCTCCTTGGGCAACCACCCCCTTTTTGTTCTAGCCTTTGTCCATTCCTCCACTCTTTTTCCTTCTCCTTTCTATTAGCATTGGCCTTAACCAGTGCCTCTCATCCTTTACAACTTGCACAAGAGAGAGCCCGACTCTCTTATAAAATAAATTACAAGGTGCCTGGTGCACTTTTTGCAAAAATATTAAGGTGCACTTATTCTTGTGTGCCTTCCTCTTACATTCAAATTTTTTTTCTTGCGCTTTGTGTCTTCAAATTTTCCTTAGTGCACCTTTGTTCTCGTCTTTCTCTTCCGCTTCCAATTTCCTAGATTTTCCATCTTAGTCTTTTGAGGGTTAACATTACCCCCTCCTAGTTGAGTGCCAATCCCATGGCACTTGATGGTACGGGCTAAAGATATTGAGGGTTGGTGTGGAATGGTTTTTGGAGCCTTTGGGGAGGTTGGTCATGTTGGAGACACTTTGTGAAGCCGATTTTAAGGTTGTTGATGTCAAGGATAGATTGGTGGTTAAAGAAGGTCTCTGCAATTGTTGCCTTGCCTTGCCACTACACAATATACCTGAAAAGAAGAAGAGTGCACTTCCTATGGGGTATGTCTATCTTACCGTATAGTGCACCATGCAAGTGATGGTGGAACTGGGAGATGGGTCAAACTGAACCATAGGGCCGAACCATAGGCAAACAAACCATAGGAAATCCTAATGTATTATCTCACACTTGAGAACCTAGTTCATGTAAAGGGAGGTGTTGTGTGTGAATTAGGGAGATAGATTGATCAAAATGTTGTGCCCTTGATGTGCCCTAAGTTGTGAAGTGGGAGAGGGGCTAGGGTGGTTCCTAAGTGTAGTGGTTGTGACACTCATAGAGTAAAAATGGAGGGATTTTATTTTTCGTTTCTTTTCTTTTTCACTTATTTTCTTTTATTTTTCTTTCTTTCTTTCTTTCTTTTTATTACAAAAGAGCTCGTTAAAGTGGCATTTCATTCATGGCAGGGGCCAAGCTAGGGAGGCTTGAGGGATTTGCTTAGGAAAACTCTGTTTTGCATATAGCCGTTCAAGTTGATTCTTACATTAAGGGGCGTGGTTAGGTGGTTTTACCCAGTAAACCTACTATTGCTCATATATTCTAATAGGCTCATACAAAATGTTGGCAAGAGGGTTGCTCTCATCATGAGGCAGGCCATTGTGCAATTATCTATCCATTCATTAATATAAAAAAAGAGGGGTGGTAACTGCTCTTCCTCTATAGTAGGCTTTTTTTTAGTAATATTCGCAAGAGGCAGAGATAATTACAAGTGGTGATGAAGGCAGGATTTGGGCAAGAAGAGAATTCCCTGAGGAAGCTTGCTATGATTGGGCAGAGCACCCTCTCTGTGAAGGTTAAGCATTCCTTTGGAGATGCGGCATTCACATGGTAGGTCTTAGGGAAATCATACCTACCATGCACCTCCTAGTTGAAATCAACTCCAATTCTCCACGCGTAGGGCATGTAGGAGGGATCATTCCCTTGTATGGTAGTGTGCTACAAAATATCACCCAGGCATCTAAGTTAGAGTCCTAGATGTTTTTGCGCCACTTAGATTGTGCTTCATACCCCTCGACTTTCTTGGGCACCTCCACCACCTTGTCCTCCCAATAATCTGCATGCTCCTATTGCAACCTTGTGGGGTGTCTAATTCTCTCATTCCACCATCTCTTCCCTAGCCTTGCCAAGATCTTTATCACTTCTTCCACTACCCTTGGAGATAATACTTTGTCTAGTGTTCAAGGGAAGGTGAAGGAAAATTCAAAGGGTTGGCTGCAATTCTCTGACTACTCCCATACTGCAAGTTCTTGTTTCCAGTTCACAGGATCACAATCCTCTCCTTGAGAAATGGCCACATGAGGAACTTGTAGTGGCTTGGCTTGGAGTTTTCTTCGTGCTAGCTCTATCTTCTGCTCTCTCTCCTTGTGCCTCATTTCCACCATTCTCTCAAGGGGTATGGCTTCCTCACCTTGCTCTTCTATTTGTGCTTGTGTTTGTAGCAGGTGGCTTGGTTCATGTAGTTGCTCTTCCTCGATATGGTCATGCTCAAAGTCGGGCTCCTCTTCATGTATTGGCTCACTTGGCTCTTCAAGGGGAGGTTGTGCTTGTTGCTTTGGCTTCCCAAACCTTAGCAATTAAAGTTTTTTAATGGTTAATCTAGCCATGATCAAATGAGATCTTTGTTCCTCCACTCCTAAGTGGGTGCTATGTTTGGGCTCCTTGGCAAGGAGTCCATGTTTAAGTGCTATCCTTGCCAACTCTAGTTTCATGTTTAAGAAGGTTTTTTGCTACTCCAGCATCCATGTCTCCACCACTGTAGCTTTGCTTTCTACCATAATGTGTTTACTCTCTGAATATACCAGGCGATAAGCTAAGTCTTTAATCCTATCATCATTCTAAGTTTCCCATTCTTCCACCTTCCCTTTCATAAGCTCTAGTCCTTGGTTTTGGTATTAGGCTAGGGTAGTGATTACATGCTCTTGCTCTCGCCATAATGTATTCATCTATTCTTCTCTCGGTCCCGATGCTCTACTTATTCCCTTAGGATGGCCTGCTCATGGAGTGGTGTGTGAAATTGGTTATGTAGTCCCACCACCTTTCTCCTTTATTCTTGATCACCTTGTGCCTTTGTCTGTTGTAGCGCATTGGATAGATGTTCTCTTTATTGCTTACTAACTTCTTCCTCAAGGCATTGCCGATCCTGAGATATGAGAGTGCATTGTGCCTCTAGGGCAATGCGGCTCTCCATTTCTTCATCATATAGGTCTTTTAGAATTTCTTCACCCTACCTTGCCTTTAAGGCCTCTTTTAATGCCATCACCTCCTTGGTTATTATGGTCATATGTCTCATTTTTTCTAGCTGATAGGTTGCAAAGGCATTCCTTTCTTTGTCTAGCTTAGAAAGTCCAACCTTTCTTTCTTCATTCGTTATTGGCATTGACAGTGGTCTTTGTCATGCCGCCTCTTTTGCGAGTAGCACTTGTGCTTGGCACATCCTCGTGTGTGGGGCTCATCATGGCTAACTCTTGAGATTGGGAGAGTTGCTCCACTAATCTTCTCATGCCAAGAGCTATTTGATCCTCCTCCTCTTGTCTCAGTCTTTTTTCCCCTTTCTCTTGTCTCTCTTTGGGCTCCTCTTCAAGTTTCTTGGATTCTTCTTCAACCCTCTACAATTCTCTATTTTCTTCGGTGGTGGGCTTGGTTTTCCTTATAGGAATTTTCAGCTTGATTCTTCTTCTTTCCCCTTGGTTTGATGGCTTTGAGCCTCGTTGCTCACTAACAGTCCTTTCACTAGAGATTTCTTGCTATTGAGCGGGGTGGTTGGCTTCTTTCTTCTTGGCAAATTGTTCTACCTCCTCCTACTGAACTCTATTGAATTCTCCCTCCCCCACATACTTTATTGAGAATGAACTAGGAGGGATTACTGGAGTGGAAGAGTGATGTTCTTCTTGGGTCGACGATTATGGCTGCCTGCACTCCTCTGAACCCTACAGTCGATGCCTTTGATGCTGGTTTTTTCCTCTCTAACTCCATTGTTGTAGCCAGAGACTCTCCTCTTGTTGCCCTTGGAGCTATTACTAGCACCTTTGCCAATTCCTTGATTCTTTTTCTAACATAAGCATTCCAAATCACCTCATCTAGTGCATTTTTTGTAAGGTTTTCAAGCAAGGGTACTTCTATTTTGTTCATAAGGGCATTATATCTTTGACTCAAGAAGAGCATATGGACCATCTTCACTTGTAGTCTGATGGTGGGCTTGAGAATATTAGCCAAGTTGATTCCATCATTTGTGTAGACTTTCTTCTTATCTTTTCTCAACATCCCATAGATATCTCTCTTCGGCCTCTTCTTTGGGTTGGCGGCTTGTCCACCAACCCCAAGGCCTTCTCCATGATCTTCAAGTAAGTTGGACTTTCACCCTCCTAGTGGCATCTCCCTGTTTAATTGTCACCGTGCCATTGTTCTTCTGAACATCAAAGGTCTTCAGAAATTCGGTGCATTTGCTATGATCTATGTCCTAGCCCACCTTCTCTAGGTACTTAGCAAGATTGCACTTGCATTGTTTTATTATTAGCCTGACTACCTCTTTCAATGTCACCAACTCCAATAATGGGAACTTGTTGGTTTTATCCTACTGCCCTACCATTTGGGTTCTTGTCACCACACAACAACCCACACTTAGTTCTCTTTGAAGGACATTTTTGCATAAAACGTAACATGATTAGAAAGAAATACTATTAGAAGGTGAAATGTATAAACCAAGAAATGAAATTTTTCACATTAATCAATCCATACATTCTAAAGAACTTCATGGAGAATTTATACTAAAAGAAGAAGAAAGTTTAATTCATTCCTTTTTTTTTTAAGTTTAACTATTTTTCATTCACCTTCCACTTTACCCCCCTCCCCCTTGGAAATGATGAAAATTATTCCTAGGATTGTGGAGGAAGTAAAGGTGTAAAAGCTTTCAATGTGTCCTTGGTGTGCCTTATTGTTTCAAGAGCCAATCGTAAAAGGTTGGATTATACTCTAATGTCGCATGACAGTCCATATCCTGTGGTGGACAAACGCCCACTTGTGTGATATAAGTCAATACGTTGGTCAAGAGGTCACCTTAGTTAATTTGGCTTGTGATGTGGAGTTCTTCCTCTATTAAGATCCTATCCAACTATGGATCTAGCATGATATTGTCTTCTAATTGTCTATTTATTGTCATTGGTAATATCCTAAATGAAGTTGGGGCCACATATGTTTGGTCATACTTAGAAGTCTTGATGGCACGTCATTGTTGTGCATTGGTCATGATCCAATAACCCTCTTTTTCACATTTAATGTGTAGAGTATACCACTTGCATAAGAAATTAGACTTAGATTCAACTAATCGTTGAAGCTCAACAAGTTCCTGTGGTGGCATGGGAAATTTTCTCTTCTTGAAGGATGTGAGTAAGTGTCAGCTTAAGGCCTATTTTCTTGAAATTTCATCGGGAATCAACTCTGTGGAGGCCTTGGTGAAGATGAATTCATATTCTTTGCAAGAACACAGCAATAAATGTACCTCATTTGCTATGTGTTTTTCAAGTAGGCCTAGGTCCAAGCATTTGTAACTTCTAGCAAACAATGTGAAAGTTGAGTTCAATCATGGAATGCATGTTACTAAGTTATCTGTTGTATCCATGGCCATGTTGAAAGCCAATTCAAGAATGGATCGTCATTGCTACAACTGCTTAAGATGACATGCTGGTGGTTTTGGTTTAATTGGAATGGACATGTTGGTACATGGTGTTTCTACTTTGGAATTCTTATCAAGTTTGGTGAGCATGGTTTGAGAAGTTGATTGGGTTGTGCTAGCCATGGTGGTTTCACACTTTACGTATTATGCCCTTAGCATGGTTTTACCCTAGTCATGTTAGTTCTATATGTAAAGTAGCCCTTAGGTGCCTCATGAAGTTGTATGCCCCATGAAGTGTAGTTTGCAGGCAATTGTAAAAACATTACCTAATGAGGCACACTATGTCATTCTTGTTTTTTTGGGCTCTTCTATGATGTTCACACCCTGTGTATGATGGATTCTCATTATTATATAGCAGATCTGGTAGTTGATGCCATCATTTATTGTGTTTTTGTTCTATTTTTAGCATGTTCTCTGTGTTCTACTTCTCATTCTCTGATTATGAGTGCTGAAGTCTGTGTTCATATGTCTCTAGGTGATTATCTTTGAGTTTCTACTATAAAATTAGGTATTTTTCCCATGAGGTACTGTCTGTTCTATTATGTATTTTGCGTGGATAGGGCAGTAACACTTTGGCAATCCTGCCCTCGAGTAAGTTACTCATGAATATATGTGTGCATCACGTTGTTGTGCTACTACATGCACACAGTGTGAAAAACTCAAGTGCGGCTTTCTTATTGATCTAGAGAGCCAATGCCATATTAATCATTAATATTAGTGTACATAGTGTTGATGGTCCAAAAATATTAGATTTTTGGACAAGTTTAGCCAATTTTTGATATTTTAGATATTATCTCTTGTAAAAATCCAAAAATTGTAGACAACTTCTAGAATAGGATTACATGTAAAAGAAAGTATATAGCTTTCAGCCATTTTGGGAGGATTTTATATAAAAATAAGGATAGGCAAAATCGCGCGACACGCGATCGCAGTTTTTAGGCAATGAACAACACTCTGAAATTAGGAGATGAAGGAGTGATCAGGCAGAATTCTGGCCAGGTGTCTTGTTATTTTACCCCCCTTTTGGAGCCAATGGAAGCATCAGATTGGCAATCTGAGCACCATAGAGGAAGGTATTGTTTTATGAACTTTTTTTAAAATCTACAAGAGATTTATCTTCTCATAATGCAAGAATAAATTGACAGGCTTCACCTCTGTAAGTATTCTTCTACATCTTCTATTTCTTTCAACCCCTTCTCTTTTGTCTAGGCTTTCAACCCTAAACGCTCTGACAACGTGGGTTCAAAATAAGATATCTTTAAAATACCATTTTTATACATTTTTTACATATAGAAGGGTGTAATATAAAGGGATTAGTGGTATTAAAACACCATCAATCGTGGCAAAGGTTGAGGACAAAAATTTCAATTTGCTATATGGAGCATAATTCCCACATGGAGCACCATTCCTGCATGAAGTAGTCTTCCGCATGAAGTAGAATTTATGTACTTTATGTACAAAGCAGTAAAGCAAAATTCACATTAAGATGACACAATCCTTCTTATGGTGTTCTCTATTTTTGGATTTCAATCATAATCAAAATACGCGTCTTTGATGTTAGAAATCTAAAAATCTTGTTGATTCCTGAAGTAGTGGTAGACTGCTTCAAGCAGCATGATGTAGTTTAAAGGGTTAATTTTGCATTTTTGCATATATATTAAAGCATTACCCGTACCCATCAAATTTTATTCTAACCTAAAGCAGATCTAGAGAATTAAGAGAGTTATTGGTAGGATGACAGCATGGCTTATTGCGGAGTGATGGTGGTGCAGCAGGAGGAATTGACACCGTGGATGAAGCAAAGTTTCCATCGGTTGGAGAGGCCTTCCAGGATGTTGGTATCTTTGCTGGTACCGCTATTGTGTATCATTCCCTTGCTTCATCTATCGAATCTCCTTCAAGTTCTCCTGATGAAGCAACTGGAGTGCCTGACTTGGAAGATCTCTCAACTCCTCCAGACCATGCAGTGGTGGTAAGATTATAACATCTGATGTTAGGAAGTGCTGTCCTATTGAGGAGCCAAGTAGTTACAACGAAAAAGTCTCTTAGCTTTGATCCTTTGCCTCCATAAAGTCGAAGAAGTCAAGAGCCATGAATCTCAACCCACACTCAATCCTAAGGTCATGGCATATAAGTTCTTTGGCAAGAAGAAAGAAGATCGGGACTGTCATTTCACACACTTTCATACAAGGTGGGTGGCTAGCAGTTTCAAAAATATGTTCGGGAATCAGGTCAAACTATAGTAGTTTGCAGCAACCTTCAAAGGTAAGGCCATGGATTGGTAGACTTATGATATTGGACATTAAACCACATATGACAGCCTTAAAACTGCTTTCTTAAGTAGATTTTAAAAACATAAGACAGTTACAGATGTGTTAAAGAAGCTGAAGCAAATCAAGCAAAAGACAATGCTAGTGCAGGATTATGCACAGAAATTTAAGAACCTATTAAATAGGTTGAATGAAGAAGGTAGGCCTTCTTTGGATTTAAACTGTTTGTACTTTGTGGGAGAAATTGCTAATGTGGAAGTGGGAAATCATAATGCCATAGATGTGCTGGCTAAAGTAGCACAATGGAAGGAAAAAAGACTTGGCAAGAGTAGATCCAAGAAGAAGAGTAAGCATGAATCCTCAGACTCTGATTTTGATGATTTTGAGTCAGGGGACAGCAATGATGAAGAGGATACCTCATCAGGTTCTAAGTTAGATACTAAATCAACAAACTCGGATGATGACCGAGGGGGTCAACAGCAGCAAAAGAGGTTTAAAAGAAATCTAGGAAGGACAAGAGTTCTTCTAAGGATAAGAAGAAGGGGAAAGAACAAGATGAAAAAATAGCCATGGAAAAAAGGTTGAGAAGAAAATAAAGAAACAATTGTTGGAAATGGGAGTTAAGACTACTCCCAGGAATGTGAAGTCATGCAGCATATGTTAGAAGGTGGGTCACGAGGCTAGAGAATGCTGGTACAACCCAAAGGTGCAGAGTGCAAGACAGCAAACAACGCTTCCAACGGCAAAAGTAAACCAAATTGCACTTGAGATGGCACAACAATGAGGATTCAGAGGCTTTGCCAGAAAGGGTCAACCATCTAAGCAATGGGGCAATTATCAACTACCCATAGTAGTGGAATAATGCTTTGCATCAGCAACAAGGGCCTTACTACTATTGTGGTAGGCAAGGACACGTGTTAGGACCTAACTATGAGTTATGGGTATGTCATAGGGCTGAAAGGGAATGCAGAATAGAGACTAACAAGAAATGCAACCAGCCGGACTACCCCGTGGAGACAAAAACCGCTAGCACCCACAACATTTGTCCTTGTTGAGATACTTGCATAAGTCACAAAGGGTCAGGCAGTAGGCTAGTAGTTGGAGCAGTTTAAGAAGTTTTTCAGAAAGAGGCACCAAGTAAGGGTATCATGGGCTAGAGCCCATGTAGGTTGTGATTGCTCAAACTGTATAGTTGTGGAAGACTATCCAAAGGAAACAATAGTTTTAGCCATCACTAGGGCTAAAGTCAGGTGTAGAAGATTAATTGGGAGGACTAGGAAAAGGTCAAGGAACTGGCCTCCAAAGAGATTTTGAAGTTGTAGAGGAAGAAGCAACTAAAGCAAATCAGATTCCACAGAATTGCCCCATGAGGTTCAGGTGAGTCAATTGCTGCATGAGGAAAACCAACAGAATATGCCACAGACAGGAATGCAATCTAGTGACCAGCACCAAAGTTTGGATTCATATGATCAATTTCATGGTTTTCATGCATTATTTGTTGCATTAGCTAAATCTTGATCATAGTTAGCTTTGGAAAATATCATTGAGTTGATTCTAGGATTTAAGGAAAAGCTCATAGCAAAGATTGTGTTAAATCAAGATAAAGTGTGGAAACATTATGTTATGGATAGTGGATAGATCTCAAAATGTCAAATAGTGATCCCCACACAATTGGAGGTGGTAGATTACAAAGTTTCATATTCAAGTTGAATAATTGGGTAGTAAGTTTGACGATGTACTACTAGATGGAGGCTCAGGAGTTAATATTTTGCCTAAAGAGTTGTATTTGGCACATAAATTACTAGGTATTATAGCAACACCGTTTCAAGTTAAAATGGAAAATCAATTGGAGACTTCAGCCATTAGGGATACTAAAAAGAATCAACTTATTCAAGTGGTAGGGTTGAAGTTAAAGGTAAGCTTTGTCGTTCTCCGTATGGAAGGTTTAGGGAATTCATATCACATGATGCTGGAAAGACCTTGGTTTAGATTAGCCAAGTTCAAGCAAGATTGGGGTTCAGACTCAACAATCATTCCTCATGGTGGTAAGGATTAAGTTATCTACCATGAATCAAGTGGTATTTAAACCCAAGTACCATCCATTAGTTGCTCAGACAATTAATGTTGCATCTAAGATTGAAGATGATAAAGATGAACTCTTTCTACATGCTAATCCTATTGTTGTATTGGTGTTTGAGGTTGATGTTGAAAAGATTGTCTCAATATAATGTGTTTCCAAGAAAATCACTATCAGAAGTGGTTTTACCCATGTAGTGACACAGTTACCCCATGTAGCAACACAGGTACCCCGTGTAGCAACACAGTTACCCCATGCAACAACCCAGTAACTCTATGTAGCAAAGCAGTGACCCCATAGAGCAATGCAGTGACCTCATACAACAAGACATTAACTTGGTTGCAAAAAGCAATGGTAACCCTAAGGGAGTAAGGGAACTAATATGGAGACTCTTAAAGGGCAAAAAAAGCCTTCATTAGAGATAGAGGAGGCTCTAGATCAAGCAAGTCAACAAGCTATTATTGATGTGGAGTTTAAATAAGAACACGTGAAAGAAGAGATAGACAATCTTCTTAGAGTTGGCTTTATCAAGCCTATGAATGAAGTGACTTGGTTGTCACATATTGTAGTGGTGCCCAAAAATAATGGCAAGATGCAGGTTTGTGTGGATTATAGAAAATTGAATGCAACAACAATAATTGATCCATTTCCTCTTTCATTAAGTGATTCTTTATTGGATGATGTAGCAAGCAATGAGATCTATAGTTTTCTGGATGGTTTCTTTGGATATAATCAAATCCGAATGCATCCGGATGATATGGATAAGACAACCTTTATAACGGAATGGGGAGCCTTTGTAAGTACTATTATGAATTTTAGTTTAAAGAATGGACCACTTGAATTTCAAGGTGCAGCTCATAAAACATTTGATCCATATCTTACATCTTTTATGAGGGTTTTCATAGATGACTTATGTGTAAAGCTGATCATTTGCAACATCTTATGTGGTGGAGGCATTTTGGGGTCGCTCTCAAAGCTTAACCCTGACTCAGAGTTGTACTCACAATCCTCATTAGAAGAGTTTGTCTCCCTTGGTGATCATAGCTCTGAGGTTGACTCCACTCTAAATAAAGACATGGTGCAAAGTTGGAATAATCCCACTTGCTCATAATCTACTTGTTGAGATATCGAGCTCCACTCGTGATATGCCAGGGTGACCGTTGTGCATTCATGTCACCGACTTGTTAGCTTGCAGATGCAGTTGGTACACCACCCATGAATAATAGCTAGATGACAGCTATCCTTATCTACTCTAGTTCGTGGCTCAGTTAGTATGCCACCTTAGTTAGTTGAGTTTGGTTTGAGACCCATATATAGGGTTCTTCTATTTCTATGTACTAGAGTTCTTTTTGGCTTACACAACTAAGAAGAGGAAAATAGTTTCAGCCTCCACCTTTGTGTGTATTCCCCCATTGTATAAGTGAGAAAGCTACAAGTGAGACTCCTTCCTTCTCTCCCACAATCTTGACATGGTATCAGAGCCTTGTTCGTGGTAAGGAGCTCAAGAAAGCAAACCAAGTTCGCAGTGTTCTGGTAATAGGACCAGTGTTGCTTTCATTTTTCTATTTTAGGAGCAAGTCTCTGCACAGGTAGCACAGCTGGAAAGTGCAAGAGTGCATTGTCTCAGATTGAGACGCCCTTCGCGGTGTAGCAAGAGGGCAGATATGCTGCGGGACAGGGCTTTAGCCCTAGGTTGCCCTGCTTTTTTGATTCGAGGCCATTTTAGGGCGTGTTTTGGAGGCAGAACTTTTCCACACGCACTCAAGAAAAGGCCCTGTTTTTTGCTGTGCGACCACTGTTCTACAGGTCGGTGAAAATTTATCGTAGAAATTGCATCGTATGCCTGTGCGCAGAGACATTGGGAGTTACAGAATCATCCTTGTTGCCTGTTGATGCAAAATCGTCACTAGGAAGTGACTGTGTGGTCAAATACCACTTTCGTCAGTTTTGCAGATTTGCCCTTGTGAGGTTGAAGCTGTGTTTTTTGTAGTGACAGAATTTTTTGCAGTGTTCTGTAATGACGTCTGATTCTCTTTCACAAATTGTCACTGAAAAGCTTGACAAGAATAACTTCCAAGCATGGAAGTTTAGAATGACGAATTTCCTTATGGGAAAAGGATATTGGGAATTCATTGTAGGAAATGAAGAAGAACCAGTTTTTCCTGATATTCCCAATCAACAGCAAATGCAGGCATTTAAAGGATGGCATGAGAGAGCCAAAAAAGTTATGTACTGGCTGTCTATCAGTATTTCAGACTCTATGATTGTGCATATTCAGGATGCAAGTACGCCAAAGGAGGCATGGGATACTTTGTCAAAAATATATAGCACAAATATGCAAGCTAGAAAAATGCAGCTCAAGCAAGAGTTGCACAAAGTGCAAAGAGAAAGCATGAGCATCAATGACTACCACATGAAGGTGAAGAAGATTGCAGATGCACTTACTTCCATTGGGTCACCAGTGGAAGATGATGATTTAGTTTCTATGACCTTGAATGGTCTAGGAAAGGATTATGCACAGTTCCGAACATCCATTTCCGTCCGTGAAAGATTTCCTGATTTTGAGGAGTTGATTGCTCTTCTAATTTCTGAGGAGCAGAGAAATGGTGGTGCATCTTCTTCAGGAGGAACTTCAAAAGAAGCTGTCTTCTACTCAAATGCTGGAAGAGGTAGAGGCAGAGGTAGAGGAGGCTGATTTGGAGGCCGTGGTAGAAATCAGAATATGTAGCAAACTCAAGAAAACCAGTCCTATGGAGGAGGACGTGGTAACTCTAGAGGCAGGGGGAGCCAAAAAGGTGGTGGTGGATGGCAAAGAGGCCAATATGCAAATAGCAATGTTGAATGCTACTACTGTGGTAAAATGGGTCATATGGCTAAAGACTGCTATAAAAAGCAGAATGACATCATGAATGGAAAATTGCAACAAGGAAATTATGCATCTTCTAGTAGACAGGGTGATGACAAAAATGAGCATTTGTTTATGGTGCAGCACATGACCAATTCTGTGACAAGTGTAGAAGAAAGCAACGATGTGTGGTATGTTGACTCAGGTGCATCAAACCACATATGACAGGTCATGCAGAATGGATGCAGGATGCAAGAAAAATGGAAAAACCAGGATTTGTGGAGACTGGTGATGATACTGCACATCCTATTGCGCAGATTGGAAAAATATCTTTGTCTATGCAGGATGGGAAAAAGAAATACCTATCGGATGTATTTCATGTCCCGAATATCACCAAGAACCTGGTTTTTGTTGGTCAAATGGTTGAGCAGGGCTTGCAGGTCAGATTTAATCCTCATGGATGCTTTGTTGAGGATATGAAAAATAAAGGTCGCTTGATAGCAAAAGAAAAGAAGAAGGGAATAATGTTTACGTTGGATGCAGACATGCCTGAATTGACTGCAACAATGTTTACACATTGGACCGGTGTAGTTGCAGATATTGATATCTGGCATAAACGCATTGGTCATGTTAATGTACAGTGACTTAAATCAATGCAGGCCCAAAATATTATTTGCAGGATTGCCTAAATTCAAGGTTGCAGAAATGCATAAGGTATGTGAAGCCTGTCAATTTGGAAAACAGGCAAGGAAACCATTTCCTAGACATGTTCAAGAGAGTAAAAAGCCATTGGAATTAATCCACTCTTATGTGTGGACTACTAAAGCTGCATCTATTGGAGGCTGTCATTATTTTGTCACTTTTATTGATGACTATAGCAGAAAAGTTTGGGTGTATTTTATGAAAAAGAAAAGTGAAGTGTTTGGGCATTTCAAAACTCTTAAAGCTATGGTTGAAAAAGAAACAGGCCTGCAAATAAAATGCTAAGATCAGATGGAGGGGGAGAGTACCTCTCAAATGAGTTTGCAAGGTTCCTGCAGGAGCATGGCATAAAGCAGCAATATTCATGCAGTCATACCCCACAACAGAATGGAATTGGAGAAAGGAAAAACAGGCATATTGGAGAGGTATCTCGTGCTATGCTCAACGAAAAAGACTTGCCAGATTTTTACTGGGATGAAGCAGTTGCTGCAGCAGTCTACATAATGAACAGGACTCCCACTGCAGCAATACATGGGATGACTCCAGAGGAGAGGTATACTGGTAGGAAACCAGATATTTCTCATTTGAAAATTTTTGGTTGCATTGCCTATGTTCATGTGCCAGATGAGTTGAGATCCAAGTTGGATCCAAAAGCTGAGAAGTGTATATTTATTGGTTACTCTCTGCAGTAGAAAGGGTATAGATGCTATAACCCTTCTACTCGTAAGTTTACAGTGAGCAGAGATGTTGTTTTTGATGAGATGAGTAGCTGGTATAAACCAGTAAATGTGATTGATAATGTAGATGCACAAAATGGTAATGCTACACAGATTTCACAACAGCAGTCACAAAATATTAGTGGACATGGAGTGTTCTCTAGCAATGGTTCACATTCTTCGCCATGGACAGGCAGATTGAGATCAGGAGAATCTCCTCAAAACAATGCAGATAGTGGTATGCAGGTTTCACGCAAAGGAAAAGAGAAGGTAGATCAGCCCATGTTTGATGTGAATGCAGGTCACTCTTATGTGGATGGTGAATCCAGTGGCTCAGAACAGAGCATTGATGATGAGTTGGGTATTCCTTCTATTGTTACACCTGGAGTAAGGAAGACTAGGGATGTTTTGAGAGCACCTGGAAGTGAGCCTACTTTGCGCAGGTCTACTAGAGCTAGATATCCTGTGGATAGGCTGAAATATGATGGATTTACAGCCATTCACTATGCCTATATAGTCAAAGTGATACATGAACCAGAACCCACTTCTTTTGAGTAAGCCATGGGAAAAGAAAAATGGGAGAAAGCCATGGATGCTTTGGAAGCAAATGCTACATGGGAATTGGTACCTTTGTCTAAAGATAAGAATGCAATTGGTTGTAAGTGGGTTTATAAGGTGAAGCACAATGCAGATGGTTCTGTGAATAGATACAAGGCAAGATTAGTAGTCAAAGGGTATGCACAAATATATGGCATTGATTATGAAGAAACATTCAGTCCGGTTGCAAGGATGGCAACCGTAAGAGCAGTCATTGCTATGGCTGCATCAAAGGGATGGTCTTTACATTAGATGGATCTAAAGAATGCCTTCTTGCATGGTGATTTGCAAGAAGAGGTCTATATGGAGCAGCCACCAGGTTATGTGCATGCTGTTCATCCTGAGTTTGTTTGCAGGTTGAAGAAAGCCTTGTATGGCTTGAAGCAAGCACCTAGAGCATGGTCTGACAAGATAGGACATTATCTTGTCACTATTGGCTTTCAGATTTCCAAGGCAGATTTCTCACTTTATGTGAAAAAAACAGAGAAAGGTATTATGCTACTTGTCATTTATGTTGATGATTTGATTAACACAGGTGATAGTGATGAAGATATCCTTCATGTGAAAATGCTATTGAAGCAAAAGTTTGAGATGAAGGATTTGGGAGAGCTGCGTTATTTCTTGGGCATTGAGGTGATTAGATCACCAAGTGGGATATGGCTCTTGCAGAGGCAGTATGGATTGGACATGCTGTCCAAATATGGGATGACAGGCTGTAAGTCTATTTCGGTTTCTTTGGAGCAGAATGTGAAGTTGAACGCAGATGCAGGTGAGCTTCTCGAAGACCCTACTATGTACAGACGCATAGTAGGAAGTTTGATTTATATGACTATTACCAGGCTAGATTTGAGCTATGCTGTTGGATTGGTAAGTCAATTTATGCAGGCTCCAAGCAAACCGCATTTAGATGCAGCTAGACGCATACTCAGGTATGTGAAGTCCACATTGCAGTATGGACTATTTTATGAGACTAGGTGATGGACCTAAAAATGGGCCGACACTGGCTCATGCACTAGCCAGGGCCTCGCCACTACGCATAAGACAACCCCTCGGCCTCGTGGCCAGGAGCGTCTATCAAAATCTCTGCCTTCCTAAACATTGCGTTTGTAATACGTTGTAGTCCAACTGATCCTAACCCAATATTACTCCTCAGAGGGAGTCCCTTTCACATAGCCAAAAGGCTCGAATCACATACACATGGGGTTCCTCCTACGGCTGAATGCCGTCAACCCTCTACGACTCTCCTACACCTTGGGGATTGGCCCCTCAATGCGTCGCTCAACAAATAGACACATCGCACAAAAGTCGCTCAAGGTACCAAATAAACGTGTCCAGGAATGTACCATTGTCCTTACTTAATTTCCCCTTTAGGATCCCCGTCTACCTACCGCATGGGTACCTCACTGCCTCTCATCGTAGATCATATCATGATAAACCAATTGCAATGCATGTCCAGGAGCTGATCACTGATACTTTTAAATCTTTTTCATGCTCTATGCATTTGGTGGATGCCTAGTGCTCAAACATCTAGCAAACAGTATTGTGCGCAAGTGCAAAACATTCTTTTAATGGTTTCCAACTACGGTTCGTGCTTCGTTGCATGGGCCTAGCACCGAGGTGATCCTCGTGCTACTAAGCTCTTAATTTTAATTACCATCCGTCCTAAATGCTATGCATAGAAATCATCAACTTTCCCATCATTTCACACGGCATTTAGACATATCTCAACTTCTCTACCCTTCCCCGTTTAAGTATTGCATCGTTGGATAGGTTTTATAGGGTATTTTGACACCCTTTTATGTATAAAAAGCGGGAAAAACCACACTAGAACAAGAAGATGGGGTTGAACTGAGGCAAATACTCATGCTTCAGTCCCCACAAACATTCACAAACATTGCTCTTATTTATCCTTATTTTTCGAAACCCAAAATGTATTTTTCCCCCATTTTTTAGGGTTTTTCCACCATTTTCTTGTATTTTTCCTTATTTTCATGTATTATTTAATTACTGAAAATTCAAATCACGTTATGGGCTGTGGCCCTTAGTTCATTCTTGCAGAAAAATGAAAGTTTAGTTGATGTTCCTATTTACTTCCCCATTTTTATGCCAAAAACCCTCATTTTCCCTTGTTTTTTCATGTTTTACGTGCTTTAGCATATTATTTTGAACCACAAAATGCATATTTTTCTGATTTTTTGATTATGACCAGCAAGAACTCATAGAAAACAACAACATGAACAATTTTTAGCCCACATGAACAACATTTCATCAATCCAAAGCCATAAAATCTCAAATTTCCTTTGAAATTTTTGAATTACCGCTCATTTGCGTGTTTCGGGTTTCATGTCCATGGCTATAGATTTGGAAATCAGCAGCACTTCATGTCCAGCACAATCACCAATCACCATTTCCAGCCCGTGGAGCAATCCGATCCATGCCGGACAAGCCTCCATGATTCTTTCTTCTTCCTTCTTCTTCCCACATGAATTCCCCCTTAGAAGAGAGAGAGGGAGGAGAGAGAAAGACTGAAATCAGAGATCTTCAAAGAGGGCATCATTCGACGGGCGAAGGGCGGCGAAATGATCAGCATCCAGGAGGGAATGAGGGGCAATGATGATTGATAGGGGTTACTTGCAGGCTGGAGATTGAAGATCCTCCCTTCAAGCGCATTTTTCGGGCGCAGTATGGCGCCTCCATCCCCACGATTTTGCATCTCTCATTTGCATGAAAGTTTCATGCTACATTTAAATTTGGGCTCCCAAAGGTCACTTGCCCATTTTGGCCAAATTTTGTCCACCCCTTCGCATCTTGACCGGTTTCTTGGCCATTTCCCCGTCCGGACTCGGAATCGAGCTCTGAAAAATCTGGGCGTCCGGCTTAGCATCCCGCATTGGCCAGTAGCTCGTGTCAACCCGCACGACTGTCTGAAAAATTATGAAAAATCAACAAGTGTCGCTCGGGCGCCTTTAAAGCACTTTGGCGCTTCAAATCGTCCTAGATCGAGCCGCCGCCTTTGACGGTGAATATTTTTCCCTTGATATTCATAATTTTTTGCTATTTTTAAGCACTTCCCGTCACCTAAATTCCGCTCTCATTGGCTACTACGGGATAGGGCGACTCAGCCCGTCGAATCCACGAATATATCTACACATAAACAACCAAAGAAGCATCAAACTGATACAAAACAAATATATAAGAAAACTCAGCACCATGCTTCCCCTACCCCTGGACAAAACCAAGGCATGACATCCACAAGGAGTAGGCCTAGCATCATCTAATAGAAGATCCGAAGGGAGTCAAGAACCAGCTGCTCCAACACGGCCAAACTAAAAAAACCTATCAAAGAGGTTGCCCTAAATGGTAGTCTGCACTACTTACCAACTAAAAACAACACAACTAGGAGCTCCTACAAGGCGAGGTCTCCTATAGCCTGATCAAAGAGTATTTTCTTTCAGTACATGTCGTCTTTTAGGGTTTGTAGTGGATGAACATACTTGGGCATGTAAAAAGGAGGGAGCTGAGCGTAGTGACCCAAGGAGAACAGGGCATCGGCCTCAGGACCTGTCTCGGCACCCAAGAACCTACCAAGCCCTCGCAAGGCGACACTTAATCCTTTTCTAACGCTCACTTTTATTTTCACTCCAACCTTCCTTGTGTTGATATTATTTTTCCAGCAAGAAGCCACCCCTAGGAAGACAAGGTATTGGCCCCGGGTCTGACTCGTCCCCAGGAATCTACCAGGCCCTCGCAAGGCAATGATCAACTGCTTATATATTTTCATTTCTTTTCTTTTCTGTGATAGGGGTTAGAACCCCTTTTTACACACCTTCGTATTTATATTCATCGTTTAGGATATTCAGGATTTCTTGGCATCATTATTATTATCTTCTGGTAGGCTTCTCTAACTGCCTCACTACTAACAAGAACTCCTAGAATGGCTGCCTAGCAGGCTAGCAGAACAGGGCCACTAGGACGTCCTTCTAAAATAGGTCTTTCGATGCCTGACAATGTCTTTACAGGAGGCAATAACTACTCCGACCTCCCTCAAACATACTTAACCTAAAGCTGGGACTTCATGCCTTGGTTCCCGGTCCCCAACAAAACGTATCCCCTCGACAAGTACAAATACACATATAACAGGAAAGAAAGGTACTCGTAAAGGAGAAATATCACCTGGATTGGCCGCAAGAAGCTTCCATCGCAGCAAAGGCTCTTCCAGGCTCCACAAAATTCCACGAACCACGAAATCTATCCAGCACAATACTAAAACAAAAACCCAATTAAACGTACCTGCACTAGACAGGGAAATGGCCCTCTTGGCCTAATGAAATCAGACATGACTTTGCTACAAAACTGAATCGGCCCTCTTGGCCTAATGAAATCAAACAATACGACGCATAACATCCTCCTGGAAACAACTATGATAGACATCAAAGCATACTATTCCCAGGGGAACAGGGCTCGTAGCCCTAAACTAGGTGCATTAAATTATGACCCATCCCCCCTGCGTATATCGCAAGAGGTGTTCGCATCACATGTCATCTAACCAGTCGATGGGTCCCAGATAATAAAGGCAGATGAGTCTCGCTTACCCTCTGCATCACCCAAATCAACCATCGTCTGCCAAAGAGGGCATGTTCAGAAAGCATACCCCACAAACGACCAGGTCCTGTCTCACCATCAATAGATATATCGGGACAAGGGCCACAATTAAAGAAGAGGTCCTCTTCATACGCAAGATTAGCCGAAGAATCGGCAAACTGATTCCAATTCCGTGGAATCAGCTGAAAAGACACTCTATCGAATTCGTCTAGCAGGGCTATGGCAGTATGATGGTACATACAAAGGATGGGGGTTTCGTACCATGTACGTCCCATTGAGTTGATTTAAAACCAACTGAGAGTCCCCTTTCACCAACAACTGGCGGATACCACCCTTCTTTGCAATATTCAAACCCATAATCAGGGCTTTGTATTCTGCCATATTATTGGTAAAATTCGCCCCGAGATAAGCAGCTAACTTCATGACAATGCGTCGTCGGGGGTCTCGGATGACAACTCCTACACTTCCTTTTTTGCATGGACCCCTGGACGCCCCATCAAAGTACAAGGTGTACGTCCATAAAGGGTTTACATATCCTGCCATCCTGAACTCTACTCGTAATTATGGTAATCGAAATTCAGCATATTCAACGGGTGGACTGTAGGCTCCATCCCTCCATCATCATTGAATTCAACAGGGATGCTCATCAAAATTTGTAGGCAGTGATGGCAGAAGACCTTGATCTCCCAAATAAATGTCCCGCCTTCTTGCTCAATCACCTTGTATCCTTTGCTCCACCAAATGAGCTTTCCCTGATGATACCTCTGTTCTAAATATGGGTGTTCTAAATAAGGGATCAGACGACCCATCAACCTCTATCACGATTTCCTTGCAGATGTTTGATCGATCTCGCCTAGACCTGCAGGCAGTCATAGCATTAGTGCAATCAGAAGTAATAAGGTTTAATCTTATTAAGATTAACCTTATTTTTAAATTCTATCCCCTCAAGGTCAGCTAACAAGACTGTGGATTTATTCTTTCCTATTCTAACAATCCTATAGGGCCCATCCCATTTGGGCTCTAACTTGCCTGGAAATAGTTCATGTCGTGCGTCATAATACAGAACAAGCTGTCCTTTCTTGAAGGTGTATTTCTTGGCTTTGAGGTCGTGTAGCTGCTTCATTCGGCGCTTCGCCACTTCTTGGTGCAATAAGCTCTGCAACTTAAGCTCATCTAAATGTGCCAGTGTCGTCAAGCGCTCAAAAAGTGCATCTTCATCACTCAAAGAATGATTGATGGCAAACCGAATAGTCGGCAGCTCAATTTCTAAAGGCAGGACACACTCCTCCCCATATACTAACTTGAACGGGGTATGGCCAGTGGCTCGTTTGAAAGTCGTATTGTAGGCCCACACTACCACGTATAACTTTTTATCCCAATCCCGTTTCTTTTCCGACACAATTTTGGACAGGATGCCCACAAACTGCTTGTTGGTGCTTTCAACTTGCCCATTGGCTTGCGGATTATATGGGGTTGTCTTGTTATGCTTGATTTGCCACATCTCTGTCAAACCCTTGATCACCTTATTCAAGAAATGGGTTCCGCGGTCTGACACTAATTCTTTCGGCGGACCAAACCGGCATATTATCTGCTCTAAAAGGAAACTAGCAGTTTCTTTAGCATCATCTTTCCTTGTTGCACGTGCTTCTGACCACTTTGTGAAGTAGTCAGTTGCTACAATGATGTACCTCTTTTGTGTAGTCGATGACAGAGTAATAGGACCCACAAAGTCTATTCCCCACTTCTCAAATGGAAGTATCGCCATAATAGGGGTGAGTGGTCGTTTCCTATTCTCTCGACTATCATGTCGTTGGCAAATATCGCATCTCTTAACATATGCAAACGCATCCTGGAAGATGGCAGGCCACCAATAACCTGCTCTTAAAGCCTTTTGTGCTGTAAGCCGTTCAACAAAATGGCCACCGCAAGCAGAATCATGGCACTCCTCCAAAATGAATGGTACCTCGTCAAGTATCACACATCGGCGATAGATATCATCAACCCCTTGCCGATATAATGTACCTGCGATCAAAGCAAACTTTAACGCTTGCTGCTTAATTTTCCTTCTCTCAGCTTTAGATAATTCGGATCCCGCCTCTCCTATCGATAAATAATGCGTTATTGCAGCATACCAGGAGGGAATAGATGCCGTATCTATTTTAAATAACATCTCCATGTCACTACCTTCAACCACAGATTCTTTCGGCTCCCCAAAGTCCACTAGACATTCCATGATGCCTTGCAACCTTGGTGGCTTACTCTTGATTTCATAATCAAATTCCTACAAAGTGATCAACCACTTCGCTAGACGATCAGGCGGCTGTAGCTTATTCATCAATAATCGAAGTCCCTCCGCCTTCGTATAAAGCACGACTTTCTCATAGAGAATGTAATGCCTGAACTTCTTGGTCCCAAAGACCATCGCTAGACACAGCTTCTCCATGTAGGTATAGTTAATTTCGGATACCCCTAGCTTCCGACTAGCAAAAGCAATCGGGTGATACCACTTTTCTTCCCAAAATTGGGCTAAACAGCAGCTGATACTATACATCGTGGCTGCTGAAAATATATAAAACACCTCACCTCTTTTAGGTGCTTTTAAAACGGGCGCTCTTGCTAGCTCCTATTTCACATCCTCGAATGCTACCTTACAAGGGTCACCCCATACAAACGAATAGCTAAAGGACAATAAATTTGTAAGCGGCAAGGTTCTTTCTGCTAAGGCGTTGATAAATCTACGGTAGTAACCAACCGAAGACAGAAAGCTATGAACTTTCTTCGGAGTGAGTGGTGGACCCATGGCAACTATAACTTTGACCTTCTCGGGGTCTGTCGCAATTCCCACCGAACTGACCACATGACCCAACAACAGCCCATAAGGTACTCCAAAAACACACTTCCGTGGGTTTAGGGCGATGCAGAATTGTCTACAGCGCTCGAAGCATTTTCTTAAAATGATCAACTGCCTCACTCTCACGGTGGCGGCCCCTAAGTCATCAATAAACACCTTCAACTCTTCAGGGGATATGTCACCGAATGTCTTATCTGCTGTTCGTTGCCACGAACCAGGCGCATTGCATAAACCAAAGGCCATCACATGGTACGCAAAAGTACCAAATACAATGATAAAAGTTGTCTTCAACTTATCCTCTTCTGCAATTGCCATCTGGTTATATCCTGCAAAGCAATCCATAAATGAATATATCTCCCTACTTGCCAATTGATCCAAAATCTGGTCAATAAATGGCAACGGGTAGTAGTCCTTAACTGTCTGCTTATTCAGCTCCCTAAAGTCTACACATAATCGGATTTGATTATTCTTCTTCTTTCTTATCACAACTGGCGAACACCATTCCGTGTGTTGCACAGGAAAAATCAAACCCGCTTTTTGAAGCTTCTGTAGCTCTTCAAACAGCCCGTCCCTCAGTTCAAAAGGTATACGCCTTACTTTCTGCCGTACCGAACGACTGCCCTCTTTCAACGGAATTGTATGCATAGCACGACTAGGAGGAATGCCTCTCAACTCATCATAACTCCAGGCAAAGATATCACGGAATTCCTGGATCAAGGCCACATAGTCCTCCCTTTCTGCTGAGCTGAGCATAGAACCTAATTTGATTGGCCGCAAATCATCAGGCATACCAAGGTCTAGCTCGATAACATCTGCATCTCTTATACGATCTTGGCCCTCTATCGGCTCATTCAAAGTGATCTGATAGATGTCTTCCGTGGTGGATCCCTCTTTGGACTCATCACTCGATGATGTCTCACTGCCAGATAAATCTTCTAATGTCTCCAATTCTGTAGAAGATAGAGGAGCTCTCTCACTCTGCGGGGACTCCGGATAAGCATCAACCACCACACGCTGGGCACCTCTGTCGAATATCAGTCGACCAGCGGGTATATCTACTTGGCAGTCCGCTTGCAAGATCCAAGGTCGTCCGAGTAATACTTGGTAACTTGGACGGCCTGCAAAACGAATCACCCTAAAGTCCAACAAGCATTCTACATTCGCAATAGTGACATGGACCTTAGTAATGCAGCCTTCAGGCTGTCTCAAACTATCATCTGCCATTCTGAGAATTGTGGAGGTATCTTTCTAGATCGCAAGACCCAACCTTTCCATTAGTTCAGAACTCATAATGTTAACAGATGATCCCGTGTCGACAATGGCGTAATCTACTAATATCCCATCGACATAGGCTGCAACCCTTGGGCAATGCTTCTCAGCATGCTCAAACCAGTCATCACCAACTCGCACAATACCCAAAGGTTCTACGATATACCCGGTACGTAGAATCTTTCTAAATTCCTTACGTACCCCTGGGGAAAGCTTAATAAGTTGTAAAAGATTCACATCCGGCTTGACTTCGCAAAGAGAGCTCGCCAAATCGAATTCATGATAGTTCGATAGAGCTGGCTTTTCACGCCAAACCATCCGCTCTTTAGGTCGCTGAACTGGCTTTATTGCCTCTTTCTTAACTTTCACCTTCTTCTTTGGTGGTTCCTTATTAGCTTTACTCTCTACGGGCTTCAAAGGTCCCCCTTCCAGGGCAGGATCCAAAACTTGCGTTCCTTTGTCGCCTTGTTTAGGGTTTCCGTCGATAGGCTTATCCTTGTCGGCTTCTCTACCCTTTTGACCTCTTGTAAGGACAGCTCGCAGATTAGAGGTTTCAGCATCGTTAATGCGTACAGCCTCAATCAAACTAACCCCACTACCACTTGGTAGCTCCTCTACTGTAGTCTTTGGTCGTTGAAGTATTTGTTTAGGCCCGTCTTCTCGCTGGTAGTCATTTCCTTGGGCACGATGATTAACAGGCCCTGGTTGCCGACTTCATCGTTGGAGGGAACTGATCTTACTCCAGCAAGTAGCTGCTAAATGGCCGGATTTTTCACAGATGTCGCACTTAACATTCGGGCAATTCCTTGGATAGTGCTGCCCACCACACCATTTGCAACTAAACCTCGAAGGTGCACCCTCCTCTGGGTATCTACTTCCTATCAAATTTTGTTGTTTTTTAAGGAAGTTGACATCAACGGCTATTTGCCGATACTGCTCCGTAATCATGTCGGTATAATGCTTCATCATGTCCTTAACCTCGCCAAGAACATTGGAAGAACTCGACTCATAGCCTTGGTCATTACCATGTTGTTCCATCGGCCTAACAATTCGATTAGGCACAGGTTGTTGAGCCACATGCATGGTATTAGAATTGACCGCCTGGCTTCCACCATTTGGAGCCATTTGACTGCCCGTAGGCATCGACATGCTAGGGGGAGCTGGTAATAAAGGGACATTCTGCATCATGCTCCCTCTCCCATTAGGGTTAGCCATTGCTATCCCTTGGCCACTACTGCCATTGGCCATTGCCAGATTATTTCCCAATACTAAACCCATGTTCGAATTGCCTCGAGAAGCATAGGCTGCTTGTAGTCGGGATTCCACCTCTTGTGCTCGTGTAATGGCAGTATCTATATCCCCCAAGGGGACACTACTCAACTGCAATTGGATATTAAAGTCCAAACCATGAAGGAAATATTGCAATTGGGCAGCTGCGAGGATAGGAATAGAGGTGTCCAACTTACGGAAAACCTCTTTTATCTTCTTCGCATAAGCACGAATATCCTCATGTGGATCTTGGCGGGTCACGTTGAGTACATGCAACCAATATTGCCCACCCCTTTCAGGGGCAAACTCCCTTCGAAAAGCTCCATAAAATGCATCAATGTTCAATATGGTTCCGGCTTCTAAACCATGATACCATATAGCGGCTCTTCCTTTGAGAGTCATGTTGAAGAACATCATTAAATGTCATTCTTCTTGGATGCGGCAGTTAAACATCAGCTTTTGAAACTCCCTAATGTGGAGTTCCGCATCTTCCTCAACTAGCCCATTAAAAATGGGTAGCGGGTAACCTAGAGCCGGCAAATCCGTCGTTCCTGCTGGAATTGCAATAGGCTGCGCCATGACGCAGATTGGATTTGTACTAAGAATAGGGGACGGTGGGGTTACACCTCCCGCAATTGATGTGGACTGGCTTATGGCAGGAAGGGGAGCACTAGAGCTTCCACCTTCTCCTAACCTGCTGCTTGTGGTCCTAAGACCACTAGATCCACTCCCTCATAAGGGTTCATCACTGCTATGCTTAGGGGAATATCTCCTAAAAATTTTAGCACGTCGCCTAGCTCTTTCGTCTCTTTCTTGCTTTTGGATTTCTGCTAGACGATGCTTATCAATAAATAACGGATCAATCTCAGTATCCTTTGACATAAACTGCTAGTTGGTCCCTAAACAACCAGGATTCGAGAACCGCCACTTTTAAGCGGCTCCCGGCAGATGCACCACTGATGGACCTAAAAACGGGCCGACACTGGCTCATGCACTAGCCGGGCCTCGCCACTACGCACAAGACAACCCCTCAGCCTCGCGGCCAGGAGCGTCTATCAAAATCTCTGCCTTCCTAAACATTGCGTTTGTAATACGTTGTAGTCCAACTGATCCTAACCCAATATTACTCCTCAGAGGGAGTCCCTTTCACATAGCCAAAAGGCTCGAATCACATACACATGGGGTTCCTCCTACGGCTGAATGCCGTCAACCCTCTACGACTCTCCTACACCTTGGGGATTGGCCCCTCGATGCGTCGCTCAACAAATAGACACATCGCACAAAAGTCGCTCAAGGTACCAAATAAACATGTCTAGGAATGTACCATTGTCCTTACTTAATTTCCCCTTTAGGATCCCCGTCTACGTACCGCATGGGTACCTCACTGCCTCTCATCGTAGGTCATATCATGATAAACCAATTGCAATGCATGTCCAGGAGCTGATCACTGATACTTTTAAATCTTTTTCATGCTCTATGCATTTGGTGGATGCCTAGTGCTCAAACATCTAGCAAACAGTATTGTGCGCAAGTGCAAAACATTCTTTTAATGGTTTCCAACTACCGTTCATGCTTCGTTGCATGGGCCTAGCACCGAGGTGATCCTCGTGCTACTAAGCTCTTAATTTTAATTACCATCCGTCCTAAATGCTATGCATAGAAATCATCAACTTTCCCATCATTTCACACGGCATTTAGACATATCTCAACTTCTCTACCCTTCCCCGTTTAAGTATTGCATCGTTGGATAGGTTTTATAGGGTATTTTGACACCCTTTTATGTATAAAAAGCCGGGAAAAACCACACTAGAACAAGAAGGTGGGGTTGAACTGAGGCAAATCCTCATGCTTCAGTCCCCACAAACATTCACAAACATTGCTCTTATTTATCCTTATTTTTCGAAACCCAAAATGTATTTTTCCCTCATTTTTAGGGTTTTTCCACCATTTTCTTGTATTTTTCCTTATTTTCATGTATTATTTAATTACTGAAAATTCAAATCACGTTATGGGCTGTGGCCCTTAGTTCATTCTTGCAGAAAAATGAAAGTTTAGTTGATGTTCCTATTTACTTCCCCATTTTTATGCCAAAAACCCTCATTTTCCCTTGTTTTTTCATGTTTTACGTGCTTTAGCATATTATTTTGAACCACAAAATGCATATTTTTCTGATTTTTTGATTATGACCAGCAAGAACTCATAGAAAACAGCAACATGAACAATTTTTAGCCCACATGAACAACATTTCATCAATCCAAAGCCATAAAATCTCAAATTTCCTTTGAAATTTTTGAATTACCGCTCATTTGCGTGTTTCGGGTTTCATGTCCATGGCTATAGATTTGGAAATCAGCAGCACTTCATGTCCAGCACAATCACCAATCACCATTTCCAGCCCGTGGAGCAATCCGATCCATGCCGGACAAGCCTCCATGATTCTTTCTTCTTCCTTCTTCTTCCCACATGAATTCCCCCTTAGAAGAGAGAGAGGGAGGAGAGAGAAAGACTGAAATCAGAGATCTTCAAAGAGGGCATCATTCGACGGGCGAAGGGCGGCGAAATGATCAGCATCCAGGAGGGAATGAGGGGCAATGATGATTGATAGGGGTTACTTGCAGGCTGGAGATTGAAGATCCTCCCTTCAAGCGCATTTTTCGGGCGCAGTATGGCGCCTCCATCCCCACGATTTTGCATCTCTCATTTGCATGAAAGTTTCATGCTACATTTAAATTTGGGCTCCCAAAGGTCACTTGCCCATTTTGGCCAAATTTTGTCCACCCCTTCGCATCTTGACCGGTTTCTTGGCCATTTCCCCGTCTGGACTCGGAATCGAGCTCTGAAAAATCTGGGCGTCCGGCTTAGCATCCCGCATTGGCCAGTAGCTCGTGTCAACCCGCACGACTGTCTGAAAAATTATGAAAAATCAACAAGTGTCGCTCGGGCGCCTTTAAAGCACTTTGGCGCTTCAAATCGTCCTAGATCGAGCCGCCGCCTTTGACGGTGAATATTTTTCCCTTGATATTCATAATTTTTTGCTATTTTTAAGCACTTCCCGTCACCTAAATTCCGCTCTCACTAGGGTTCAGATATAGTTACATGGATACACTGATGCTGATTGGGCTGGTAGTATTTCTGATAGACGATCTACCAGTGGATATGTGTTCTCTTTTGGGAGTGCTGCAGTCACTTGGAGCAGCAAGAAACAGCCTACAGTTGCCTTGTCGAGCACAGAGGCTGAGTACAGGGGTGCAGCAATGGCTGCATGTGAGGTAGCTTGGTTGCATAAGCTACTTTATGATATGCATCAGCCTACAGATGGGCCAGTTGTCATTTATTGTGACAACATGAGTAGTATACACTTGGCAAATAACCCAGTCTATCATACTAGAACAAAGCACATTGAGGTGCATTATCACTATGTGCGGGAGAGGGTTTTACTAGGTCTTATTGATCTAGTTTATGTCAACACAGAGGATCAGGTAGTTGACATATTTACGAAGGCATTGGGCGCAGAGAAGCTGTGCAAGTTCAGAGACCTGCTTGGTGTGCAGGAATTGGGATTGAGCTCGAGGGGGAGTGTTGAGATATCGAGCTCCACTCGTGATATGCCAGGGTGACCGTTGTGCATTCATGTCACCGACTTGTTAGCTACAGATGCGGTTGGTACACCGCCCATGAATAATAGCTAGATGACAGCTATCCTTATCTACTCTAGTTCGTGGCTCAGTTAGTATGCCACCTTAGTTAGTTGAGTTTGGTTTGAGACCCATATATAGGGTTCTTCTATTTCTATGTACTAGAGTTCTTTTTGGCTTACACAACTAAGAAGAGGAAAACTGTTTCAGCCTCCACCTTTGTGTGTATTCCCCCATTGTATAAGTGAGAAAGCTAGAAGTGAGACTCCTTCCTTCTCTCCCACAATCTTGACACTACTACCTTACTCCTTCGTTCACTCTAAAATCATTGATCCCTTGGGGTTTGGAGTCTGCTCTGATTTGCTCAATTACTCTCCCATCTGTATCATATTCTATAATCTCCACTTCATCTTCACTTTTCTCTCACTGTTGGAACAATAGTCTTTGTACTCATAATCAAAATGTTCATGCTCAAATTGTGCATTGTTTTCAAGATTCCTGTCCTCAAGTTTGTTCTGACTTCTAATGAGAGCCTAGTTGTTAAATAGGTTTAGGTCATACACCTTAGTCCATTGTCACACCTTACTCTCCATGAGATCCTCGAGAGGCTTTAGATTTGTGTTTGGGTTGCCAGCTAGCTCACTTGATAGGTACTCGAGGATTCTATGGAGTTTCAATTTGTTAGTTGGGACATGATAGGTGATTGATGTCCATTGGGCTGATGGAACTCTTGGCCATCATGCATAGGGGCACTATGGGTAGGTTAGAAGTTGTGGATTTGTTGGGTTTGCTAGCTGAGGCTACATATTTTCTCTCATCATCTGAGAATGGTAGATCAATGGTTACCAACACATGTGACCAGTCATGCTCATCCTCAAGACAAGGAATGTACTTAGCTAGAGGTCCATAATTGCTTTCGGCCTTTGAATCACCCTTTAGCATGGCAAAGATGGCATCTAGGTTCATTCTTGAGGTTTCCCAAGTGTCCATCTCTACTTGGACAGCTTCTAATCTATTGCCTAAGAGTATCGAGCAATTATCTCAATCCTCTATCACTCGGGCATTCCTTATCCAAGGTTTGCATAATAGATAATCATAATCCACTTCCCTCATGACTATGAAGCTCACAGAGAATTGAATATTTGCTATCTTTAAAGGCCAATCCTTTAGGACTCCGAAGGGTCTAACCTTCATCCCATTAGCTAGAGTGACATTGAACCATATATTTTCTACTAGTGTGTGTGTTTCCCAAAGCTTGCAAGACTGGATGGCTAAGTACACTAACTCCTACTCCTATGTCTACTATCCCCTTTCACATTGTATCTCCTAGGGCAACGATGGGTAAGAATATGTGTATCTCAAGCCTTTCCAAAAGTCATTCACCTGTGGAGACTTAAACATTGGGTTCAACATTAAGCTTGGTATGTGCATCACAGTGTCATGGTTGAGCAAGTCTTGTGGTTTATGTCTATTAGGTTGTTCTACCCATTGCTTCAACACTTGCCACAGTACAAGGTTTTGCCTAAGCAATTCTCCTAGTGGAAATGTTACAGGAGTTGATATAAGTGTGGTGAGAAAATTGCCAACCGTCTTTCCCTTCTTTGCTTCATGGACTTCCTACCAATTCTCTTGAGCAGTTTGTCTATTCATAGTATCCATGTTTTTACCTATGTGGCTTGTCATGCGGTGATGTTGCCTCTCCTACTCTTATGTACATGGGAGAGACTAGTGGGCTCATGGTTGAGAGTTCATTGATCTCATCCTCAATGATAGACTTAGTATCTTACAAGTGAGCTTGGGCTTCTTTTATCCATTCTTTGACCTTATCCACATCCTTTAGTTGGTTGGTTGGGATTAGGGTACTCTTCGGCCTTAGCACTTTCCTTCTATCTCATCTTAGGATGAGATATTTCTACTTTTGCATCAATAACCTCCTTTCTATTTGTTAAAGTAGTCATGGTCTTTGTTTTGAGTGTTATTTTTGCCTCAATCCTCTTTCTTCTCCTTGGCCAACTCTTCTTTCCTATAGAGGTTGCATCTAGGTTCCTAGGTCCAAGTAATGAAATACCGTTATGCTTCATTTGGGCCCATGTCATGACATTTATGGGGATGGGTGTGGCATTGTTGAGGAGACAAGGGGTGGACTTGGCTCACCACTTGGACAATGCTGGGCGTAGTGACTTCACCCAGCTGGAGGATCTCTTCATCAAGAGATTCTTGGAGGCATGATACTCTAATAACCTGATTGTTAAGCTAATGAATGTCAGACATAGAAGGAAAAGTAGGGCATATAAGACTGCATTACCCATGTGAGGAGTCTCTATAAGAGGATACCTACAATCGAGCGGCCCAATGAGAGAGTGGTCTCAACAACTATGTTCATTAACAAGATCCACAAGGAAGAGCTATATAAGGCCCTGGAAAGCAACTCAAACATGTAGAGGGACGTGCTTGCAAGAGTCTTCGAGGAAGCTATACAAGTAGAAAATTTGCTTAGGGAGAGAAGCTATTGGATGGCACGACAAGGTAGTAATGCAATTAGGAACACTGAGAGAGTTGCAGCAACTACTGAATAAGCAGTTGCCAGCTAATAGGAGAAAGGGAAGAATATTGACCAGATCCAAGCTATAGCTGATCTGAAAGAGAGAAGGTGTCTAGACTGCAAGAATCAATGCAAAGACCTATGCGACCCCACGTGCAGTGTGTATGCACTGTGGAGAAAATCACCTACCATCTGAATGCCTCCATCCCAAAGCAAGGCCTTGCATCAACTGTGGAAGATTCAGGCATGACGCCATGCATTGTCAGTTTCCAAGATGGTTGTTGTACCATTAACCTTATATGCAACCTTACTATCAAGGGGTAGACAACTCTATTTGGGAAGGGGAGCCCTTTTGGCACTCCCTACACCCACAAATGACTCAAAGGCATCCCCTCCAAGGACAGATATTGATCCGGGTTTTTTACAAATCGGATTTCTACCACAAAATTTGGCCAAAATCCCTATCAAGAGCCTTACCATATCACTTTGGGTTTACTCTTCAAGCACTAGGTATACTACATTGCATCTCGATTATGATAACTTTAGAAAATGGGGGGAACAAGTTCTTAGGAGGGATGTCAATGTAAAGGGTAAAAGGGATGGTTATCTTAGTGAAGATGGAAATAGATTACACCTAGGAGTTGAGTGAGTGCATAGATTTTTCAAAGGACTAGCCTCCAACTACACGTGGATTCCGCTTGCATCACTAAGATTTGGAATCTATCATCATCATTAGAGGACACCTCACCCTAGTACACAAGTCAATATCCACATCATGGTGTCATTTGGATCTTACACAAAAGCTTACAAGCATGGATCACTTCTATCACATGCTTATATGTATTTATATATATATAAGGAACTAAAGTCAAATCAGCTTTTAGAAGCCATTTTTTTATCATCTCAATAACTCCCAAGGGAAAGCAAATTTCAAGAAAATTCTCGCGTAGCCCGATCGGTTTCGACATGTCTACAAAGTTTCAGAAGAAACTTTTTTCATATTCTTCACCGATTTGAAGTTACGAAGGTGCAGACTGTTAGCGACATGCAATTTTCTTCTCTCTTTCACCACATAAACTTTCCATTCTATCCTTCTTGTAAATATATTATAATAATGTGCTTTGGGCACCCAACTCGTGTAATCTAGCTCCCTTTTGTCTACCACCATCCTTGGCTTCTTGCATGATGACCAAGGTGGGGACTTGTCCCATCCACTATTCTCCACATTTTCAAAGATGCCATACATCATCTAGGATTATGTTAATCAAGAAGATTAGCTTAATCTAATCCCTCATGAAGGAATATAAGGAGCCCATGGAGATGTAAAGAGGACAATGACAATGACAAGCACATGAGAGTACTCTAGAATACTCTCATGCTAGTCCATCTCTTTGAGGTAAGCTATGAGTGAGTTCTTTTACTATGTAGTATAATGGCAAGCTTCCTCTACCTCTTCTCCTCATATCTCCCTCTCTTCTCATCTTCTCATTCCATAAATACATAATGGTAAGCTTCCTCTACCTCTTCTCCTCTTGTCTCCCTCTCCTCTCATCTCTCTCTCTCTCATATTCTAATATGGTGTCTAGTACATATATTCTCTCTTGTGAAGTTGTGTCTTGGTTCTTTTGATTCTCTTTGAGAAAAGGGATGTCCTAGCCCATCCTCCCTTTGGCTAGGTGGTGCCCCTCTTTAGTTCTCTTAGTGAGGATTGGAGGTTGGATGGGTAGGAGGCAACCCATTCATCTTTTCAGCCCTAAATATCAACCCTACATGGATCGCTAGACCTCTTGTACCAATCATTACCCATCCACCAAGTGAAGCCCCAGTAGTGCACTTAGTGGAAGAACCCCTAGAGGAAGCCTATTATTTGAATCCTTATGTTTCATGACAAAGAAGGCAATCCAATATTGATGGACTATAGACCCGTACCAATTATGGTCATAGGTAGAGGAAGAGGAAGAGGCCTAGGAGGAACTTAGAACCATGGACCCATAGCATGTTGGATGTGTGGCCATCCGGGGCATATCTCATCTCGCTACCCTAAAAAGAAACAAACCAATAGAGAGAAGGCTGATTTGAGGTGCCCCGAATGTGGAGTCACTCATCTATTCATTGATTGCCTGAGGTAGAAGCCCTCCATTAGCACGGCAATTGTACCATCTATGCTACTTGGGCTCTTTTTTGTGTCGAGACATGTGACATCGATGCCACACCTATATGGAAGAAGAAACAAGCTCAAATGACACAAGATCAAATGAAGCAAGCTAGTATCTCACTACTAGACCCTAGCAACTTAGATGCATCCTCTATACGGAAGAAGAATCAACGACGGTAGAAGAAAAGAGCCAAGAAAAAAATAACACTCAAAACCGAGAGTGAGATCACATTAACCAAAGGTAAGAAAGTTTTGGATAGTAAAGCAAAAACATTTGATCCTAAGATGAGAGAAAAGGGAAGTGCTAAGGTTGGAGAGTATCTTGACCCCAACCAATAGCTGCAAGTTGCAGATAAGGTCAAGGAGTGGATAAAAGAATCCCATGCACACTTTCAAGATACCAAGCCTATAGTTGAGGATAAGGTTGAGGAATTCTTAACCATGAGCCCACAAGCCGTCTCACCTTCATACTTGAGGGTAGGAGATATAATGCCACCATGTGAGAAACTACATGGTGGAGTGAGAGGATGACTCATGTGGCAGTGTCATTGGGGGAACTTAGACAAAACCCCACACTTTGGCAAGAGTTGAAACGATGGTTAGAACAACACAGTGATGACCATAAGCCATAAGACTTTCCAGACCACGATGCCGTGGCACCTGTACCAAGCCTAACACTGAATCCCATGTCTAAGTCCCCACAAATAAATGCCTTTTGGGAGGGCATTGAGATGCACACAGTCTTACTTTTCATTGCCTTAGGAGACACTACATGAAAGGGGATAGTGGACACAGGTGCAAGGGTTAGCGTACTTAGTCATGCTGTCTTGCAAACTTGAGAAAATTCACCGATGGAAACTGCAAGGTTCAATGTCATCCTAGTGAATGGAATGAAGGTTAGACCCTTTGGAGTCCTAAAGGATTGGCCACTAAAGATAGTGGAAATCCAATTCTCCGTAAATAAACTTCATAGTCATGAAGGGAGTGGATTATGATATCATCTTGGGAAGGCCATGGATGAGAAATGCCAAGGCAATAGAGGACTGTGTTAATGGTCTAATATTCTTGGGCAATAAATCTGAAGTAGTCCGAGTAGAAATGGATACTTGAAAGACCTCGCCCGTGGATTTAGAGGGCTATGTATAACTTGCATAAGGGAAACCCAAAATCAAGAAGCCATTATGGGGCTTTAACAAAGTACATCCATTGCCTTGAGGATGAGCAAGATTGGATGCATGTATTGGCAACCATTGACCTTCCATTCTCAGAGAAAGAGGATGAGTATAGGCAAGCTGTGAATTTTGAAAGAAACTATAAAAGTGCCATCACTTCTAAGCTACCCACAATACCTGTGTGCATGATGGCTAGAAGTCCTATAGGCCAATCAACATCAATCACCTATTAAGTCCCAACAAACAAACTTGAACTTCAAGGAATCCTCAAACACTTGTCAAGAACGCTAGCAACCGAAAACCTGAAACCCCTTAAGGATCTTATGGAAAGCAAGGAGTGGCAATGGACCAAGGTGCATGACCTAAATTTGTCATATAACGCATTCGGGTGTAGGGACCTTGCAAGCAATCCACAGACACAATCTGGAAGTTCCAATGATGAGTACAAAGACTGTTGCTCCACCAATGAGGAGAGTAAGGAGGAAGTACAAACCATAGAGTATGATTCGAAAGGAAGGGTAATTGAACAGATCATTAGGGTAGACCCTAAACCTCGAGAGATGAGCATGCTCATAGGACATGTGACTGGCCTCATTGAGTGTAAGAGTTGTAACCATGATAGAGCCCGAGGATGTAGATGAGGAAGCAATGGCATCAGCATACTTGCATATCACTGTTACCTCCCAAATGACATGCACACTTGATGCACTAATTGATGAGGGAAGTCGACACCAATATCTTGATGCATGAACATTGGACCGCATTGGGTCAACCCCAATTGCAACCAACCAACACAAAATTGTACCCATGTGGAGGGAAATCCTATCCACTCCTAGGGAAATGCAAATTGATGGTTTCTATCGAGACTAAAAGTCTACTGCTCACTTTCTATGTGCTACCAAACAAGCAAAGTGTTGACAAGGAAACCTTGCTAGGATGAGTGTTTAAAAAACAAACCCATTGTAGTGTAGACTACGACTTGCAACACATCCACCTTGCCATCGGGCATGTTAGAATTGTGACGGCTTTCAGCAAGAGCACCACACTTATCCCAAATCCTGTAGTGCTACTGATAGCTGAACCTAGTGACCACCCTAAAGAGGGGAGTGGTGTTTCGACGTGCTTCCATAGTGCCTAACCTGTCACATCAAAGGACCATGGGCCAAACACGCAAGTGGATTCCCAAGCATAAACCATAGTTTCATAAATGTCAAGCATCGAGTGCATGTAATTTTCATACCCCACTCTAGGCCTAAACGGTGGAGTTGTCACTCCCATAGTGCACATGTGATTGAGCAATGCTAGGTCCCAAAGGCCTTGTTGCAAGCCCCAAGGATACTATGAGGGTAACAACTCACTATGGTTGCCCAAACTAGCAAATGCTAACTTAGATCCCCGATCTCAGACCCCACACACTAGGCTTCCACAACCTCAATTAAAATAAGGGAGCAGAGGAATTGAGACAAAGAGTGCTCAATCCTTGAGCGCTCAAATGGTCTACCAACCTAAGGTGCAACCCATAGTCCAAGTACAACCAAACATAGTCTTGCCTAAAGGCTCTAACATAATCACCAAGACCCTCGACACCTATGCATCAATAGAGTTGCAACCCTCACAATCTGAGCTTGCCACACCCACTACGGATCTTCCAGTGGAAGGGCCCCAAATTAACCTATCATGTCCAATCATACCCAAACCACCATAATACCTTAAGTATCTGCCACCACGATGATCAATTTTAGAGCTAGCATCCAACATGGCCATGGCCATGGGGGATGATTTGGCCACATGCATCTGACGGCTAAAATCAACTTTCAAACTGTTCGCTATAGAAGCTATAAACGTTTAGACCTAGGTCTACTTGACGAGTCTATAGCAATCGAAGTACATTCCTTATCGTGTTCTTAGGAGGACTATGAATTCATCTTCATTAAAACTTCCACTAATGCAAATGAGATGAACGACGATGAAATTTCACGAGAGAAGGCTAAAAGCCAACATCTAATCACATCTTATTGAAAAAGTAAAATTTCCATGCACTCCAAGACGACTTGTTGAATCTGAGTCCAATTTCATGCATAAGTGGTATAATTTGCACCTTTCATGGGCCCAAGAGGGACATCAAATCATGAACAATGCGGAGCAAAGACGTGCCATCAAGACCTCGAAGTACAACCCAACCTATGTGGGCCCCACCTCCTTTAGGGTGTTGGCCATAACCAGGAATCACCCTTTAGAAGACAATGCCATGCTTCACCCATACTTGGATAAGATTTTGATAGAGGAGGAACTCCACCTCACAAGTTTACTCAACTCAGGTGACATCTTGATCAATGTATCGATGTACATCACACAAGTAGGGATTCGTCCACACGATTTGGACCATTATGCAACCCTTGAATATAACCCCAAGTTTTACGACCGATTCTTGGGATAGTAAGACACACCATGCATACGTTGAAGTCCCATACACCTTGATTCCTACAATCCTAGGAAGGATTTTCATCCTTCCTAGGATCCAAGGGGAAGTGAGGGTAATGGAAATGGATGAAAACTCAAATGAGAATTGAATTTTAAAGAAAAATGATGAAGGTATGGGTTGATTGGTATGTGAATTCTTAACTTGCATATTTTTGTAGGATTATTCCTCATTGTATGAGAGTTTTTACTTTCAAACAATGATCTTTATGTCAACTTACTTTTTGTGCAAGAGTCACCCTTTAAAGAGAACTAATGGTGGATGTTGTGTGATGAGAGGAACCTAAATGGCACAATAGCAGGATAAAGCCAAAGGGCTTCCCTTTTAAGAGGAGGAACATAGAATTTATGGATTGGCCATGGAAATCAAGGCATTCAACCAACTAAAGTATCACAACATCCACAGCCCGTGGTGACAGCAATCAAAGAGGCAGTGGCCTCAATGGTGGAATAGTGCAACTTTACCAAGTACATGGAGAAGTTGGGACAAGAAATAGACCACATCAAGTGCATTGAATTCCTAAGACCTTCAATGTCCAAATGAACATGGGCACAATGACCGTCAGGTAGGGCGAGACTTCTAGAAGTGTGGTAGTTCCCCTTAGCCTAGAGATTGTAGAAAGGCACTAGGACTAGCAAAGAAGCCAGAAAGAAGACCCAAGAGGGACATATATGGAATGCTAGGGATGGACAAGAGAAGGGTCTACACCGATGACGGCATTAGCCTAGTAGATATCGTAGATCCCATCATTCGATTGAAGGCCAAGATGATCCATACACTCTTTTCAAGCCAAAGATACAATGCTCTAATGAGTAGAATTAGGGCGTCCTTGCTAGAAAACCTTGCAACCAATGCCCTGGACAAGGTAAAATGGAATGCATGTGTATGAAAAATGATATAGGTTTTGGAAAGGGTGCTAGTCATAGCACCAAGGATGGTAGGAGGAGAGTCCCTGGCGACCATTGTAGAAAATCCAAAAGGAAGAAACCTACCTCCAAGGCCTCAACCATTGGCTTTGGATGAGTACTAACAACCATAATCAAGGAAGCACTACAGGAGGCAGAGAGAGAGGTGATGGAGAAAACCATGGAGCCATCACGAGAAAACAGGCTGTAGATTACAACATGTGCACTAACTTTTTAAAGAGCTTTGATAAAGGTAGAGCTATGGCACAGTCACAGTAAGCACTGGTGACCAGGAAAGAAGGATGCAAGTGCCTCTTAATGCAACTATCATCGAGAAAGCCCTCGAGCTTGTGTCCAAGAAGGAGAGGTGCCCAAGAAGAGATGTATATACCATGATGGGAGTCAAAAAAGATGACGTGCACACAGTGGATGAAATCAGTTTGGCTGATATTCCAGACCCCGCAACAAAGATGCAAGCTACAATGGTCCATGCCCTTTTCTAAGGACAGAGATACAACACTTTAATGAACAGAATTGGGGTGCCATTACTAGAGAGCATCGCTGCAGGAGTTCTAGAGGAGGTGGATTGGAACGGTTTTGTGCAGAAAACTATCAAGAGTTCAGCCACGCTCCTGGCTCTAGCCGTAGCACTAGCTGGTGGGGAGTCTCCTTCTTCTACTGCACAATCCGCAAGGAAAAAGCCTGCCTCGAAAGCCTCCACAATCAGATATGGTGGTGTCCTGACGGCAATCATCCATGAGGCTATCAAGGATGCTAGTGTAGATGAAGAGCAAGCTGTGCATCAAAGCTCACCTCACCGCGAGGAAGAAGGCTCAAGTGAAAGGACAATAAGTGACAAAGGAGAGCCGGAGGTACCACCTACTCAAGCGGCTAAACCACGGAGCAAAAGAAGAGTGACAAGAGCCAGAAGGAGAAGAAAGAAAGACTGAGCAAAGAAGAGCGAGCCGAGATGAAGAGGGCTCAAAGAGAGTCAAGAAGGGTGGAGGAGGAACAAAGGAAAAAAGAAGAGGAAGAACTCAAAAAAATTAGAGAAGAATCAAAGAGGGCAGAAGAAGAGAGGCAAAGAAGGGCAAAGGAGGAAGCCGAAGAACTAAGAATGAAAGAACTTGCTGAGTTGGCAGAGGCCACTCATAGATCTGTCGAAGAAACCCATGGGGGAGGAGAGATTGATCCTTTGAGTCCCCGCCATGAAGCTAAAGCAAGTGGCAGTGTGGAAACGTCCCTAGTAGTTGTAGGCAAGGGCAAGTCCCTGCTGCACCCCTTGCCTTCCTCCTTTGTGCCAGTACCAACCGACACCACAACCACAACCACCCCGCAACCCACGTCCTCTCTAAACACGGCCCAATTGATGAACATAATGCAGCTACTTGTCAGTAAAGTGGCTGAAATTGATCCAAAAGCCGGAGCAAAAAGGCCCGCTGCCGCAGATGCCCAGTCGAGGCAAGATCCAAAACAACAGAAGCTAGAGGTATCAACCACTACAGCCCCTACTCCCGTGCCATCTGGTGCCGACTATGACGCTTATGTGGCTAAGCTTCTAGCACAATTGGACAAGACAAAATAAGAAAAGAAGATAGCTCTGGTGGAGTTAGAGAAAGAAAAAGGAAACTTCGGCAGCCTTAAGGCTAGAAGTTTCAAAGCAAGGAGCCGACCGAAGAAGGGAAGTGAAAACTCTACAAGATCAGCTGGAAGCAAAGACCAAGGAAGCCCAGGACAATGAGAGCCGCCTAAGACAAAGGCTGAAAGATGAAGAGCAAAACCTGGTGGTGGTGGCAGAACAACAAAGCTTGAAGTTACTAGTGCATCAGTATGCTGACTTGCAATAGAGAACTGCCGAACTGGAAAGGTACAGACAGATAGAAGCTCAGGAGGGCGAGCCAACTGAGCAACAAGAAGATGCCATAGCTTTTCGGCTATGGTATGAACTTGAAGAACAAGACAGATTGGAGAGGGAAATAGAGTTCCTAGAATAGGAAAGGCTGGGAATTCCCGCAACAGAAGCACGAAGGCTACAGAATGAGGCACAACGACTGCAAGATGCATTGGAGATTACCAAGGGAGACATAGAGGTCCTATGGCCATGGCCTTCACCCAAAGAAGATTGCAATTCACAGAGATCCAAAGTCACGAGCAGCTTGTGCAAGAAAATTCAGAGCTATTTGTTGAGGCAGAAAAAAGATTCAGCATTGCAAATCAGGCAAAAGAAATTGCTGAAGAACAGCTGGCTCGAAAATCTAGGGAAAGGAACCAACTCCGGTTCTTAACGAATGAGCAGCAGTAGGTTGTGACAACCTTGGAAAGTGAGCTGGAGAAGGGAAGAAAGAAGATGGACGAGAGAGCCAGTGAGTGGGAAAGAAACAATTTTGAAAGAGATAGGGATTTAACAGAATGCTTGGCGGTGGCTGAGTGCGAGAGAGTGCTTGCGGAGTCCAGGGTAGAAGCTGATGATGTATGTGCCAACACACAAAGGCAAGCCTTCCTCAGCACAGTACTACATGTCACCCAGGCAGAGGGCAATGATTCAGTGGAGAAGGTAAGAAGGAAGCTAGAAGCCAATCAAGTTACCTCCTCTTGTGTGCACTCCGGTAGCTCCACGATCCAAGTGCAAGCTTCAAGCAAGCTCCATCCTCAAGCTCCACACTCCAAGCTCCATCACCGCGAGCAAGAGAAGAGAAGAGAAGAGAAGAGAAGAAGAGAGGAGAAGATGGAGAGCTTCTCCTCCCCGGTCCCTTACCCTCACACACTCACTCCCTCACACTCTCACACTCCCTCTCTCTAGCACAAGCTCAAGCAAGCAAGAACAAGAAGAAGAAGAAGAAGAAGAAGAGGAGAGTCACTTTTGGCCACACACAAGAATGAGCTTCTCATTCACTTTTCAACTTTATATACAAAACCCTAAATCCCTTTTGGCAGTCATTCCCTTATCCCCTTTTTTACATGGCCGGCTGTGGCCTAGGCTCTTTTTCCCATTGTTCTTCTATCTTCCATTACAAATTGCACGGGTGAGAGCCCGGCGCTCCTTAAATTAAATCATGATGTGCTTGTGCTCTTTTACAAAAGTATTGACTTGTGCTTTTCTGTTGAGATGACAAGCTCAACACATGTGGACATTGATGATGGACCGCCTGGTTAGATGGGTCCACACGTCTACACTTAGCACGTCGGTGGTCATTATGACTCTCACATGGCCACTGACTCATTACTTATTATATTCAGGTTGTTACACCTATTTACAGCTGGCATAGTCATAGCACCAGTCGACTAGTGTAGTCGGTTATGCATTGTTTGACTTAGGAGACCACTTTCCTTTTATGTTGTATCTTATCTATACTTTGTGTACATTGTAAAGTGAGTGGAAGAAGAAGGAGAAACCAGCAAGAAAACGTTTTGGCCTCTATCTCGCTTCTTGTCTCTTGAGTGAGCTTCTCCTTGTGCATTCTGTGTGTGTTCGGCGCAACATCTTGAGCAACTCCCCTCACCACGCGATTCTTGACATGGTATCAGAGCCGCACCAATGAGAGAGGCTGATTTTGAAGGCTGAAGTGAAGGAGAAGAAGCAAGGTTCGAGCAAGCAAGCCACGGGTAAGAAGCTCTCCCATCCTTCCACTCTTTCTCTTGGATAGTGCCTGTGGAGGCACCGGAAGCAGGGCAGAGAAAAAATCTCAGATTGCAATGAGATTTGGTGTGTGCGAAGAGCGCTGTGTATTCTGCAGATAACGCCCTTTAGGGTTTTTTTCGCAGTTATTTTGGGCATCTGAGGCTGTTTCAGGCCCTGTTTTAGAGCCGCAAGGTTGCGGACAGTAGTTTCAGGGTACACTGTGACTTCGACTATATTGACGGAACGTGGGTGCGCAGGTTACAGATTTCAGATCTGTAAGTTCAAAGGTGTTTATCAGTGAGTAAACACAAGGTTTATCTGCAAATAGGCTGCAGATTGCATGTATTGTTGAGTAGACAGTGAAAAAGGCTGTCTGGTATATTGCTGTACACTATAGGTCGAGGGTTGCAGAAGATTTGCTTGATGTTGGTATTAATTTTGTGATAACGGTAGAGAACAGTGAAAGCCCCATCATTGAGAAGCTTGACAAGAACAACTACCCATCATGGAAGTTTCGTGTCACGAACTTCCTTATTGGAAAAGGCCTCTATGAGTTTGTTTCAGGTGAAGAATGCTGCTATGTATGCTAAAGGAAAAGGTGTTGTTGCAGATATTGAAATTTGGCACAAACGCATTGGACATACAAATGTACAAAGGCTGAAATTAATGCAGTCCAAAGGGTTGGTTACAGGTTTGCCTACATTTAAAGTTGCAGAATTTCATAAGGTATGCGAAGCATGTCAGTTTGGTAAGCAGGGAAGACAACCCTTTTCACATGACAGAGATGTAAGTAGAAATATCCTTGACATTGTGCATATGGACATTTGGGGGCCTACACAAAATGTATCTCTTGGAGGCAGTTCATACTTTGTCACATTCATTGATGATTGTTCTAGAAAGCTGTGGGTATATTTTATGAAGGAAAAGAGTGAAGCGTTTGAGCACTTTAGAACCTTCAAGGCTGTAGTTGAAAGAGAAACGGGCTTGAAAGTAAAGTGCTTGAGGTCAGATGGAGGGGGAGAGTACCTCTCAAATGAGTTCAGTGATTTTCTGAGGTCTCATGGGATAAAGAGATAGTTCACATGTAGGTATACCCCACAGCAAAATGGGGTTGCAGAAAGGAAAAACAGGCATATTGCAGAAGTTGCACGTGCCTTGATGGCTGAAAAGAATATGCCTAAGCATTTTTGGTCTGAGGCTGTTCATACTGCTGTTTATATTATGAACAGAACTCCCACAGCTGCAGTTCATGGTATGACCCCCGAAGAATGTTTTACAGGTAAGAAGCCTGATGTTTCACACTTGAAAGTGTTTGGCTGCATTGCGTACGTTCATGTGCCAGATGAGTTGCGAAAGAAACTGGATCCAAAGGCTCAAAAGTGTGTCTCTATTGGATACTCTTTAGAGCAGAAAGGGTATCGCTGTTATAACCCTGTCACATGTAAGTTCAGAGTGAGCAAGGATGTCATCTTTGATGAAATGAGCAGTTGGTATGCATCTAGTGGTGATGCATTGGATGATGATGATGAACATGACACTCATGTGCAGGCTGAAAAGCAAGAATCACGAACTCTTAGTGGACCAGAGACATCATCTGGTAGTCCTTGGTCTGGGAGACTAAGGAGTATCTCTACATCTTCGGGTGCATCTAGTAGCACTACTGGTAAAGACAAAGGAAAGAATAAAGTGTCAGAAGGCATTGATGTAGTTCTTGATGGAGACTCCAGTGGCTCAGAGAGCTTGGATGATGAGCTTGGCATTCCTTCAGTGAGGACTCCAGGTGCGCAGAGAGCACGCATTAATGCAAAGACTCCATTGAGTGATCTAGTGATACGCAGATCTAGCAGGGTCAGATACCCTATTAAAAGATTTGGTTTTGAAGGTTATGCAGCTCACCATTATGCTTATATGGTGAAACTAGTTGAGGATGTTGAGCCCACATTTTTTGAGAAGGCTGTTGGTCATGCTCATTGGGATGCAACAATGGATGAGGAGATGGCTGCATTAGAGGCCAATAATACTTGGGATCTAGTATCATTGCCGAAGGGCAAGAAAGCCATTGGATGTAAATGGGTTTATAAGATTAAGCACAATGCAGATGGTTCTATTAGCACGTACAAAGCTAGGCTGGTTGCAAAAGGCTATGCCCAGACATATGGCATAGATTATGATGAAACCTTCAGTCCAGTTGCTAGGATGGGAACTGTCAGATGTGTGATTGCTTTGGCAGTAGCCAAAGGTTGGAGGTTGCAGCAAATGGATGTGAAGAATGCCTTCTTGCATGGTGATTTGTAAGAAGAAGTGTATATGGATCAGCCAGCAGGCTATGAAGATTTAGAGCATCCCACGTATGTATGCAGGTTGAAGAAGACGCTCTATGGGCTCAAGCAAGCACCTAGAGCATGGTCTCACAAGATCAGAGAGTATCTTGTCAATATTGGCTTTTATGTTTCTGATGCTGATCACTCACTTTATGTGAGAAAGGGAGATGCAGGTTTGGTTATCATAGTCATCTATGTGGATGACTTGATTATTACAGGTGATAGTGATAGTGGGATTGCTGAAGTCAAGGATTTTTTGAAGAAGAAGTTTGAGATGAAGGATTTAGGTGAGCTAAGGTACTTCCTTGGCATTGAGGTGATCAGATGTGATGATGGTATATGGCTGTCCCAAAGACAATATGGCTTGGATATGTTATCCAAGTATGGTATGACAGCATGCAAACCACTTTCAGTCCCGTTGGAGCAGAATGTAAAGTTGAGTGCTGATGTTGGGGATGAGATAGAAGACCCTACTATGTTCAAGAGAATAGTGGGGAGTTTGATTTACATGACCATTACAAGGCCAGACTTGAGCTACGCTGTTGGTCTTGTGAGTCAGTTTATGCAAGTACCTAGAAAGCCACATTTGGATGCAGTCAGACGCATATTGAGATATGTGAAGTCCACATTACATTATGGACTTTTCTATGAGGCAGGTACAGAGGTACATGTGTTTGGATACACAGATGCAGATTGGGCTGGTAGTATGTCTGATAGAAGGTCTACCAGCGGATACATGTTCTCTCTTGGTAGTGCAGCAGTTGCTTGGAGCAGCAAAAAGCAATCTACAGTTGCTTTCAAGTATAGAGGCTGAGTATAGAGGTGCTACTATTGCAGCATATGAGGTAGTATGGCTAAAAAAGTTATTGGCTGATTTGGATATGCAGGTGGAAGGTCCAGTTATCATTTATTGTGACAACATGAGTAGTATACAGTTGGCTAGAAACCCTGTGTTCCATGCCAGGACAAAACATATTGAGGTACACTACCACTTTGTGAGAGAGAAGGTACTAGCAAGTGAGATTGACTTGGTGTATGTCAGCACACAGGATCAGATAGCTGACATCTTCACGAAGGCATTGGGTAGAGAGAAGCTTCAAAAGTTTTGAAGCTTACTTGGAGTTGCAGAGATGCAGTTGAGCTTGAGGGGGAGTGTTGAGATGACAAGCTCAACACATGTGGACATTGATGATGGACCGCCTGGTTAGATGGGTCCACACGTCTACACTTAGCACGTCGGTGGTCATTATGACTCTCACATGGCCACTGACTCATTACTTATTATATTCAGGTTGTTACACCTATTTACAGCTGGCATAGTCATAGCACCAGTCGACTAGTGTAGTCGGTTATACATTGTTTGACTTAGGAGACCACTTTCCTTTTATGTTGTATCTTATCTATACTTTGTGTACATTGTAAAGTGAGTGGAAGAAGAAGAAGAAACCAGCAAGAAAACGTTTTGGCCTCCATCTCTCTTCTTGTGTCTTGAGTGAGCTTCTCCTTGTGCATTCTGTGTGTGTTCGATGCAGCATCTTGAGCAACTCCCCCCACCACGCAATTCTTGACATTTTTCTTGTGCGCCTTTTTCCCTTATTTAGGACTTTTATGCGCTTCTTGTGTTTCTAGATTTTTCTTAGCGCGCCTTCGTCTTCCGTTTCACTTTTGCATTGGCCTTGTCTTCTGCTTCAGCTTTTTCGGATTTTCCACCTTTGTTCATTTGAGGGTTAACATTACCCCCCTCCTAGCTGAGTGCCAGTCCCATGGCACTCACGGTCGTAGGTAGCAGGCTTTGGCATGCACTAAAGACGTGGGTGGAAGGGACATCGGTGGTTGCCGTGGAGGAGTGTTGGTGGTGGAGTGGAGGAATGTCGTTGGTGGCCTAGGTGGCTGGTGGTAGGGTTGTTGGAGTTGGTGGTAGGGCTGTTCTTTGTTAGGGATTGCACTGATGGCCAGCACAAGTGTTGGTTTGTTGGGGATTCTGTACATGACGATTATTGGCGGGCTTGCAGGATGATGAAGGATAAGAATTCAGAATTGGATGTCAATGAAGAGCGAATGACACTTTCGTTGGAGTCTTCAATACCTCCAATTGAAAACCTCTCATAGCTGGTCTCGCCCTAGGGGTAGTGCTAGTCTTCTATATCGTGCACAAGACATAGTTCAATTAGTTTGGGAGATAGGTCGAACTCTAAGCAAAGCTGAGAGTATTGTCCTACACTTAAGGACCCAAACTGTGTATATATTTTGGTGCAGATATTATGTGAGTGCTCGTGCATACTTAGATATTACGTACTTAGAAGACCACGGCTGGTTTCTCGTAACAATGTGTGGATGAAGCAAAGGCGTCCATGTTGAGAAGAAGTACACGTGAAGGTGTATGCAACATCCTTTGCATTGTGACTACACGACGTAACATAATTGAACACAGGGACACTGCACTGTCGGTAGCTAGTAGCTATTGGACCTGCGTGATGAGGACAGTGTACTTTTCATGGCCATTCGTACAGTGCTTACCACAATTAATTGCAATGGTATTAAGGCAGAGTGTAAGAGGGAATCATGCGAATGGGTCAGGGTGATAGGTCTAACCATAGGCGAGACAAGCTCCCTAAGTATGTCATGCCCTTGATGTGCCCTGAACAATTGTGGGTGATGCTAAAGGGCTAGGGGACTAGGGATGGAGCCAGCAGACCAAGGCCACTGGACGTGCCTAATTTGAGGACCCCTAGGTGTTGTGCTATGATCATGGGTGCTTCGTATCTTTTTCTTCTTTTCTTTTCTTTTTTCCTTTTTCGTTTATTTTTTCTTGTGCTTTTGCTTTTGCTTTGCTTTTTTTCTTTCTTTCTTTGTTTCTTTTTTCTCTCTCTTTTTTTTTTTGGACATGCCTGAGTACAACCATTGCAATATGTTGAGGCTATCAGCCTTTCAATGGGTTGGAAAATGTCAAGCTTTGTAGGCTCAGGAAATGGATATTATAGTGATGATTGTGCCCTAGCCTCATTGTTAGAGAAGCAGTCGTTGAGAGGGGAGATACACTTGAGATATTGTAACCCTCTTTGGAACATGCGATATTGATACAATTGGGGTAACAATATCCATAAGTGCCCGGCAGAGTGTAACCCAAAAAGAGGAAGTGGTTAAGATCATGCTTTGGCCCATGCGACATGGGCACTCGCACGGGTGATCTTTGCTTTTGGCAGCATGGCTTTGTTGCGGCTCTTTGTGGGGTCAGTGGACTTGCGGTGACTTGGGCATTGAATACTTTCGCACAAAGACCTGCATCAACTTGCATTCACTTGTCACTTCATGAGAGTACATGCACGACAATGCAACTAGAATAAACTAGCGCAATGCAAGGAGGCATCACTTATCTAAATTCCATGGTGTTGACTTAGATACTTATCACCTGTGCTTGATTAGCTTTTTCTTTTGCTTAAAGATGTGAAATATATTAAAAGCAGATATGAAAAGTTTGTATAATTGGGGAACATGTCAGCACTTAACCATTTAAAGATAAAAAGTCATGTTCAGGTAGCATTTGATAAGCCTTTTATACAAGATGGGGCTACTCTATTTGTATGAGGCAAAGCAAGTCTGGGTGGTTGGATGACTGAGGCTGTGCTGGTGAGGGGCTCCTGTGAGGCTGGGTGGGGAAAATGTCGGCTGGGACCCGGATGGTATAGTCCCTTGCCGCAACTGTTTCCAAAATGCTTTTAAACAATGCATCAAATTCCCGCTTGTCCCGAGCTGCCCTCTCCTCTTTTGAGCACTTGGTGCCCGAGCGTCTGGTGGGAGCTTGCACGACTGGTGTTGCCACACTCCTCGTGCTCCCTTGGGCCCTCGTCCTCTTGTCTTGGGGGGTTTTTGGCCTGCGTCCTGGGCGGTGTCGTTTAGGGCCTCTTTTCGGTGTGTACCTCTTTAGAGTAGGCATGTAGCGTTCTGGTGTGGGGGCTTGTGCTGCATGCTCCCTTCGACGACGGATAGCATCCTTGCAAGCCAGCTGCACTGGGTGCTCCATGTCGGTTACCGTAGGGGGACCTGCAAAATGCGATCCAAGGATTAGTCCTTGAGGTAGGGTAAAACTATCCGCATGGAAAGGATTATACAGTGGGTTATCAAGCGCATATGATGAGGAGGGGAGAGGTGAGGCATGCAGTGTTTGCTGTACAGGGATGGCCCCCATGATGATGTTCGTTTTGCCTCCATCCATTAGCAAATCTTGGCTCATGCTAAGTTGTGTGGATTGGTTGTCATGGAGTGGGGCAGGGCTCATCCTCGAAAGGATAGACTGGAAAGGGGGAAAGATGTATAGAAAGGGACGGTAATCCATCTACACCATCAGAGTTGTTGGTCAAGGCTTCCTATGGCAGTAATGAGGGTTGCATGCCCTCCACTTGGAGGTGGGAATGGTCACACGACTTCTAAATGTGTGATGAGAGGAGGACTTGAGGAGCTTAGCCTGTTGAACCCAACTCTTCTCCCTGCGCTTGACTATCATTGCTTGTGTGTGTTGATATTGTCTATACAGGCTCACAAAATTCATTTTTTATTTATGTAAATATTTACGAATCCTTGTCACTTCACGAGGATAAAAGCCAATTGTAGAACTCCGGATTGTACTGGAGTGTGGCACACGCATCTAGTACTCGTGCTAGCTTACTCAATACTGATAGATATTTTGCAACATCGAGTAGCATGGAACCTTGTCCGAGTCTACTGGCAACATGTAGCTCCTCCTCAGTGAAAACCTTATCAGATAGAGAGTTCTCTTGGCTAGTTTCAGCTAAGTCTGTACCCCGAATGGCAATTAGCACTTGAAAGGAAGTTGGTGCCACATAGGTTAGGTCTCTTTGAGACCGCCATTCGCCATTTGGCTAATCGCTCCTCTGAGACTGTCATGATCTGGGCTCCTAGGTCGGCCATTGCAACGCGGTTTTCACACCAATGTTGTTCAAATTGATTTCAACCCTCTGATTGTCGCTTTAGTTACTCTACCTCTAAGAGATTTGGTTGGCAGAGCACATCATTGAATATTACAGTTAAGCGTAGTTTGTCGGCTTCCTCGTCAAAGATGAGTTGCATGCGTTCATACAAGAGCCTGTTATAGTGCTCGTCAAGATGTTCTTGCTCTTCCCAGGATAAGAGAAATGGCAAGTATTCTTCAAGCTACTCTTTAGGAAATGCGCCCATGTCTGCCAGGACATAGACACGTGCGAACACTTTGAGCTTAGCATCCAACTCAGTTAAGCATTCTGTGACACTTCTATGTTCAACGAGGGCTTTCTCAGTTGCTATCTCATGCAAGGTTCTAGGAGCTTGCCTGGGCTTTAGCATAGCTGGGGGCTCAGGCCTAGATGAGCAAGATTGGCCAACGCTAGGATTTCTTATGCTCTTGGGGTTTCCATGTTTCTCCTGAGGCTTCGTTATTGCGTCATGGTTCTCCTTGGATGTGACTGGTATAAATTTGTCACCCTGTTGTGACAGCGTTGTATCCACTCTTGATTGGTCAATGCGAGTTCTATTGTCAGTGGATTGAGTGTTGCAAGCAATCGTTGATGCTAACGACTGCTTTGATTTTTCAGAGCACACGGATGTGTCTAAGGTTTCACTGCTATTAGGAGAGGCATCAATGGGGTCATTGGTGGATGGACTCGATGCTTTATTGCTCAACTCTCTAGGGATCTTGGTGTCAATGTTCTTGGGGTCCACAACCACCTGTAACTGCTATTGTTTTCATTGTTTTCTCCTCTTTTTCTTGGTCAGTGAAGGTGCATCTCTCAACGGCTCAGGACCCTAGACTAGGTCAACCGTTGATATGCTTGGTTGGGCCTCAACATTCTCTTTCTCTAGTGTATCCTTATGGGACATAGCAGTGGCCTGCTAAATAGCCTCGCTAGGTTGTGAGGGTACAACTACCTCCCTTTTTGGAGAATCTAGCTCTTCCCTTTTGTTTAACTCCTCTAGCCTAGACTTTAGGTGCTTTGGAAGTGCTGGAGTTGTCAATGAAGTTGGTTGCGACACCTCTTCCACAGGTAAACTACTAAGGATACGTTCCACAAGGGGCATTGTCACGGCCAAGGGCTGTGACTGCTGTGATCCCTAATTGGAAGTAGTAGCAGCTAGTTCAGTGGACTTGCTACTATTGGTGGATTGTGGTGTCAAGCCCTTAGGTCGATTGGAAGTGGTCGTGTCTTTTGTTACCCTTAGAGCATTCACTTGCGTAGATCGAGTATCAGTTGAGCTAGCCACGATGGATTGGACAGGCATATCCTTAGGTTGAGAGCTAAGGGTGGTATCGTGTCCTGCCTCTTGGACATTTGGAAGCTCTGATGTAGGTAGAGATTGGGATTGAGTAGCCGCACTTGACGACTGTTGTGCTTTCTGTGTCTGTTTAGGGGAAGAGGGTGTAGGAGACTTGGGACTCCTAAGTGGCTTTGACACCGGCTGGGAGATTTGCTCGTGGCTGTTAGATGATTTTGCTATTTGCTTTGTTGAGCATTCACCCTTGCCATGAGCAATGTTGTGCCTATGATGCTTGCTATCCTCTTGGGGAATCAAAGGCTCCTTGGACACTAGTGGCTTTTGCCTATCCTCAACGACTACATCTAATATTTGCTTGTCAAGCACGCTAGGCTGAGGATCTACCCTCTGATTGGTCCCGTTTGGTTTCCTGATTTTGAACATGAGGGGCTCGGTCACTCCACTGTTGTTGACTCGAGACTTGGTTTTTTGTTTAGATCTCCTCCTACACTTCTTTGCTCTTGATACAATCTAGCCTTCAGTCGACAAGGGAGGTTTAGCAAGGGGTTTTGGCACCCAAATCCATCAGTTTCCTGCGTAATATCCTTGAGCACTTAGCAATGCTTTGGATATCCATCGTGGCATTGTGTTGACCCTCCATCAATACCTTCGTCTATAATGCTTGGGCTTATTTTGGGGTCTTCTACGATATTTGTAAGTCCAAAGCCCTTCCTTGGCATTGTCTCTTGACCTTCTTGTTTCAGGCATGGCCTCACTCACTGGTTCTCGTTGTTTGACCTATGCTTGTATCAATTCTTCCAACAAGCCCTTGCTCTTGTTAGTAGGCTTGACCGTTAGGTCAGCACCTTCCTTGCCTTTCGCTCGAGGTTTGATGAGGTCACCCTTACTAAAGCTTGTGACTATCCTTACACCACTCGGTAGTGTCAGGTGTATTCTCTATGCTATATAGTCGGCCTCACACTTGGTCGCCCTTTTGAAGGGTCTTCCTAGGAGGGTTTCCTTCCTGTAATTAGCACTATTTGGAGGAACATGAAATAGAATATGCAAGCTTTCAGTTTCAATTGTTGCAAGGATTTTGCACTTCCCTATGAGTGCTTGTGGGTGTCCCCCGTAAGGGCTAAGAGTTGCATTAGTCAGTGTGAGTTCTGGTTGGCCTAGTAGGGTCCATGATTCATAGGTCAAGATATTAAAATCTGCTCCTTCATCAATCAGAGCATCGATAGTATGCTCTCTTTTCATGGTGAGTTTGACCCTAAGATAAGCAGGTGGTGTTATGTCTTCATCTTTTGGGTCTTGGCTTGTAAATTTAAGCCTTCTGACAAATGCCCTTGAGTCCCCAACTGCACTTCCAGATGTGGATTCTCCATTGATGTCTTGGATCGTCAGTGCAGTGCTATTCAAGGAGTATCTATCATCAGGACTGTCATATCTAGTCCTCCTCGCAGTTGCAGCTTGATGTTGTTGATTTCTGCTTTGACTAGATGCAGTCCTTATGCAATACATATGTGTTTTTGTAGTGTGGCCTTTTTGCCCTTGTTGGCTAGATTGGCCCATTGATGTTCTAGGGTCTCTGTTTCTCTCTATTCGAGTAGGGGATTTTGATTGCTCTTTTGCAAGTGAGAATCCATGCTCGTGTAGAGCCATTACTATACTAGGGTCCAATTTGGAGGACCTGTCACGACATGCGTTTTCTCTCCAACCTACTTGGGGGAGGTGCGGAGGGGGCAGAGCCCCCTCTGCGGGGGTCCAAGGGGGGCAGTCCCCTCGGCCTGCAGGGCCGTTACGGTAAATACCATGCGTAATTTGGAGGACCGTTTATAGCCAAATTTTAAACTTCTTGCTCTAAGTTTCAGCCGTGTAATGGATCAGTGATGTGCCTTTAGCTCTACGTAGCCTTTGGAGTCAATTTCGGGATTTAGATGCGTCAAAATTTGTGTTCTAGATACCTATCCGATTTTGACAGCCGATTCTCAGATGTTCGATTTTCAGAAGTCCAATTATCAAAATCGGATGTCCAATTTTGGGTTGGTCTGATCGGCCTAGTGGTCCGATTTTGGTCACGTCCGATTTCTGAAATCAGACGTCCGATTTTGACAGGCGTCTCCGATTCTGAGCCGTCCGATTCCTTGTGTCCAATTTCCAGGGTTCGAGTGTCCAATTTTGAAGTCTGATTTTCAGTGTGTCCAATTTTCAAGGTCGAGTGTCCGATTTTGAGACTGGGTCCGATTCTCGCAGTGGTCCAATTTTGGGAATCGAATCGAACAGGGTGGTCTGATTCTAGTAGTCGGACGGCGACCCCGAAATTGAATGGTCTGATTCTAGGAATCGGACGGGATTGGTTTGACGGCGCGGAGGATGGCCCGCGGGTTGCGCGCGATGCGTCAAGGTCAACGCCTACTCCACGGAATCGTCTCGTGCGTTCCAAATAGGTGCAAAACAATAGAAGAAACTACCAAGCATACCTGAAATCAATGTGGCGTTCGAATCGATGATCTACCTGCAGCTCTCTCTCTCTCTCGCTCTCTCCCTGGCTCTCAAGCTCACTCTCTTCTCAGAAGGCAAGATGTCAAATGGGGTCTTTCCTGGTTCCCTGGGCCTCTTATTGCCCCATCCCAACCTGTTGTGACCTCAAAAGTTAGTCCCTCATACTCTTCCAGCCAGAAATCTGAATCTGTGCCCCTATTTCCCTGTTTTGGCCTGTTATACAGCAACAGAAAACCCTACTGTTTGCTCCAATGTTTTGCTCCTATCCTTCCTAAATGCAAGAAAAAATTATAAGAAAAATACCTACACTACTCCATCATGCTTTCCCAAGTCCAAAACAACAAAAAGCTACTTGCTAAGGAAATCGAATACCTCTTCAAACTCCCTCGCTTTCTACCTATCTATCTCAAGCACCGGTTCGGGGAAAACCCTACTTCAATGCTCGATTTGAAGCGCACAAGCGCTCAAGGCTTGAATCTGGTGATCCCGGAAAAGGAACTAAAATGTGGGAGCTTTCGCTCAACCGCCAAGACCCACGGACCACTTATTGTTTCAAGCGTTCCAAGCCGAGCACTAATGGATACCTCTCACATAGTTGATGTGCCATTCATATCTACGGGTGTAGTGAGCTTACCTCCATGCCGATCGAGTTACCTCCTCTTTCGCGCACTCCTGTACCTCCACGATCCAAGTGCAAGCTTCAAGCAAGCGCCATCCTCAAGCTCCATGCTCCCAGCTCCATCACCGGGAGCAAGACAAGAGAAGAGAAGAGAAGAGAAGAAGAGAGGAGAAGATGGAGAGCTTCTCCTCCCCGGTCCCTCACACTCACACACTCACTTCCTCACACTCTCACACTCCCTCTCTCTAGCACAAGCTCAAGCAAGCAAGAAGAAGAAGAAGAAGAAGAAGAAGAAGAAGAAGAAGAAGAAGAAGAAGAAGAAGAAGAAGAGAGCCACTTTTGGCCACACACAAGAATGAGCTTCTCATTCACTTTTCAACTTTATACACAAAATCCTAAATCCCTTTTGGGCGGTCATCCCCTTATCCCCTTTTTTACATGGCCGGTCGTGACCTAGGCCCTTTTTCCCATTGTCCTTGTATCTTCCTAGCTTCCTTTCCACCGCCCCTCTACATTTACAAATTGCATGGGTGACAGCTCGGCGCTCCTTAAATTAAATCATGATGTGCTTGCGCTCTTTTACAAAAGTATTGACTTGCGCTTTTCCTTATGCATCTTTTTCCCTTATTTAGGACTTTTATGCGCTTCTTGTGTTTCTAGATTTTTCTTGGCGCGCCTTCGTCTTCCGTTTCACTTTTGCCTTGGCCTTGTCTTCTGCTTCAGCTTTTCCGAATTTTCCACCTTTGTTCGTTTGAGGGTTAACACACACCTCTGAAGGCCTGGGCCGGTATTAAAGAATATCTACAAAGTCACGCATTCCTATCCCAATGCTTGCGACCGCCTCGTAATCCAGCTGAAGGTGATAGGCATTAGCCAGGACATCTTCCTTGTATGCAATTCTTCAAAAAAAAAAAGAGAAAAGAAAAAAGCACGAGGACTCACTTCACTCACTATAACTAGGGTTTATACCTAGCCCCTCCCCCACTTCATGCTTAGGGCACATCAAGGGTAGGACTTCTAGACCTATCACCCTAAGTTTTGCACTGGACCTCCAACAACACACGAACTGGGTCCTCAAGTGTGGGACATTACCAAGGGCTTACCCAAGGTTAGACCCATCTCCCAGTTCCACTACACATGCACTTACACCATACCATGAGACAGACACACCCCTTAGGGAGTGCACAACTTTCTCTTGCAGGCTATGATCGTGACTCAATGAATGGCTACCCAGCTAAAGAAGATTATCCATGACATCCGCTAATGACCAGGAATTTTTCAATGAGTCAGACAAGACACTACTATAGCAGCTTCAGGAGCTTTTGCATACTCCGATGGTTGGATGGACCAACATGCTTGATGTAGCCGACCATCTGCCTATTGATGGCTACCATGACTGAACCAAATCAAGCAGAAGGAAAACTCAGTGATGGACCACCATTGGCATAGATTTTGGAACCTCATATTCTCCAAATGTATGTTCAAACCCCTAGACCTGCGGATTGCTTATTGATTAAGTGCTTTCGGATCAGCACGGATGCATGGCTACATGGTTCTCAACAATCGGTTGGCAATAAAAAGGATTAGAGATGCCCATGCAAAACCTTTATCAGTCATTCGCAGAATGGAAGCTACAACTGTGTGAGAAATGCCGAGCATCTTCATGAAGTCTAAAGCACATCGGAATCTTTCCCGGTCATCGTTAATTAAACTCCATCACCTCTCATTCACAATAGCACCTTTTGATTGTGGTCATCTACCCACTAGTTCCACTTAGCAACAACCCCAACTACCCCATTACTCCCCACCACAGCGCCATGGGACTGGCACTCAGCTAGGAGGGGGGTAATGTTTACCGCAGCACGTAGGAGCGAGAGAATGGAGCAGAGAAGCGGGAAAATGGAAAAAGGAGATAACCAAAAGGGCACATGACAAAGGAAGGAAAAGGCGCCCCGGATGGAAGTCAGACCCTGAAAAATTTAAATGATGACCTCTCCAGAAGGCCTCAATGTCACCTCGAGAAAAGAAAAGAGTAAAAGCACACCATTAATTGTGAAAGCGCTCCCGAATCCTTGTAAAAGAGTGCCAAGCTCACTTGTGTGCAAGTTGTATGCACTAGTTGGGAATGGGATAAGTTAGAATGGTGGAAAATAGGAAAAGATGGCCTAGGCGAATGGCCATTAATTGTGAAAGTGCTCCCGAATCCTTGTAAAAGAGTGCCATGCTCACTCGTGTGCAAATTGTATGCACTAGTTGGGAATGGGATAAGTTAGAACGGTGGGAAATAGGAAAAGATGGCCTAGGCTAATGGCCGGCCATGTAAAAAGTGGGGATGACCGCCCAAAAAGTAGGGCATGTATATAAAGTTCAAAAGCGAATGAGAAGATCATTCTTGTGTGTGGCCAAAGCTTCTTCTTCTTCTTCTCTTGTTTCTTGCCTTCTTGCTTGTGCTTGAGTGAGGGATTGAGGGAGTGTGAGGGAGTGAGCGTGTGAGAGTGAGGGATTGTGGAGAAGAAGTTCACCATCTTCTCTCTTCATCTTCTCTTCTCTTCTCTTTTCTCGCGTGGCTATGGAGGATGGAGCTTGACGGAGAGGGCTTGAGCTTGCTTGAGCTTGCTGCAAGGATCGTGGAGCTACTGGAGTGCAAGAGAGAGGAGGGAACTCGATCGAGCATTAAGGTAAGCTCACTACACCCATAAGGTAGGCATTGTGCATCGGCTATGTGAGAGGTAGCCATGGCCACTCGGCTTGAAACGCTTGATCAATAAGCGGTCCGTAGGTCTCGAGGTAGAGCTCCGTAGCTCCCCTTCAAAAGGGAAAGGCAAGGGCCCGTAACATTTCTCTCTCCCTCCTTTATATAGTTTCTCCTCACACGTTGTGTTTTTTCTTTTTGCAAAGTCTTAATCGTTTTCATGCTTTTTATGAGAGTTAAATACTGTAATCAAAATAGCTTGAAAAGCCTCATAGGCTTGTAAACTTAAAAGCTTTTAAATATAGATTTTTAGCTTTTCCATTCTCGCCATCTTTCACTTTCAGTTTCAAAACATCCTCTATCACATTCTCAAGGAGATGATTTATGGTTCTTGCATGCAAGAATGGAGAAGGAAAATGAATCCGAAAATGTGATCCATATTGTTGAAAACTAGATCTATGGATGATGGGGCCACTTAGATACATGATGCACTTATGTAGGACTTTCTACATCCCTTTATACCAACAATTCTCAAGCACCTCTGTAGCAACAATAAACCATCCTCGCTGTCGAGCATACTATTCATGCCAGTCATCTAGCTTCTTTGTTACAACCAGTGCAAACATATGAGCCCGACTCAAACCTTCAAGGTTGTATGCCTCCTTAGTTAAAGGATTACATCCAACTATGGAAAAAACCTCCTCCACAAGCTTTCTAATCTCCTTGGCTCGAGGATCATAACTCTTATACACCTAATGCCCAAAACTTGACATCTTTTGCTTCGTGATAGTTACACCATCAACAAGAAACTCAAGGATCTTATCAATGCTACTAAATTTCACTCAACATTTTAAATACCCCTTGATGAATATCTAGCAAAACTACTTGAATAAGCTTCAAAGCTTCATTTCCTTCTCCTGCACAATTTAAAAGCTTGACAAGGTGCATTAATATCCATCAAATTGATAAAAGTACTTTGTGTAGTAAACCTTGCTATGTGGAAGTACTTCTATCCTTGCCTTTCAACTCTTGCTTATTTCTCCTTGACTATGCTTTTCCACGATGTGTCCCATCCAAGTCACCATAGAAACTTCTCTTTTGCCACCCATAGGATTCTTTAGAAACAAGACTTCTTTTAGTGAAGCATTAGTATGGCTTGAGCTATTAATCTTTAAAACCCACTAAACATTTTCAATTGTGCAAATAAGGATTGTGATGAGCTACATAACTCTGAATGCTCCATAATTTTTGATTTGAATTTCAAAGTGACGGCCATGATAAAATGTTTCTTCCTCTTTCTTGGCATTATAATCATCATCCACCTCCAAAAGAGCTTTCCATAGATCACACAAAGTCAACTTTGAATATGGTAACCAATGTCACCACCTCAAGCCTTCATAGGAAAGATCTCCTTCAAGATCAATAACTCTGGTTGATGTTAACCCCCTCCCTTGAGTCTTCAAAGACTGATATTTTCTTCATTTTTTATTCATACAAAGTGTCATATTTGATATCATGCTTTGAAATGGGACTTCGTGCTCAATCAAAGATGATTTGAGAAGGGATGCAATATCAAATCCATGCTTTGCAATGAAACAAGCTATGCTCCCCACATAAAATGTGGATGCACTAGAAAAATATTGCCTAACCTATCTACATGTGCTTGTGTGTCATGCAAAATGCAAACACAATTCCTTGATTAGATTAATACTTAACCTCACCTCTCATCTCTCAACAAGACAAATATTGTACTCCACTCCACCCACCCAAAATCTCACAATTTATTAAGAAAATAATGGTCCTCAAGATGTTGACAAAAAAAAACCCATCTCACAAATTGACGGCATGCTTCAGGACCCTCAAAATTGCCCAACCACCTTTCCTTCTCAATTAGAGGTTCCTAACTCGATAATGAATATCCCAATTCTTGTGTGTGTAGGAAGGCAATGCATGCACAATGAAAGGTGCTCTCTCAAGTGTGCATGCATCTAAAATTTACTACATATAGCTGTAGTGGGCCTCATGCCACGCTAATGCTCAACGATGGTACAAAACTTGCATCAACCCAACCCATGACATGGAAGTAATTGATCAAATCATGAGACAACCCTAAGCGCAATGCATTAGACAAGTATAATGTGAAGTGCTCTTGCACCCAAATTCCTTGTGATATGAAAGAGTCTCGATAAGAAATCATACATGTTTCAATATGTTCCACAGCCATCAACAAACTCCAAATTCAACCCGTCCAAAAAAACTCCAATCTCAACCAAGGCTATCAAGTTTCCACACTCAAAATCCCAAAAAAAAAAATCAAAATTTTTTCTAAGCTTGACAAACACAGAAAATCCAACAATGAAACAACAAAACAAATAGCCATGCAAACAACTAAGCTAACAAAAATACAACCTATCTAAAGTTTTTCTAGGGGTTTTCAGCTTTCACAAAAACACTCGACAACGTCCATAGTTATTGTGGACCTTTCCTTCCAAATCTATGCCCATAGAATAGGGCTCCCATTAATGCCCAACCCATGAAAATCATGCATCAACAACAAATGTCTAATACTAAAGGATTGTGCCGAGAATAGCAAATAGACCGCCTATATGCCTTTTCTCATCCAATTTTATTTTAAAAAAACTAAAAATGACATATTAATATGTATCATATTTTCAAAACTAGTCCTATAGAGGGATATAATATTAATTAAATAGCTACTAGTTCTAGAATAGATAATAATCATAAACTAGGTTATTTTCTCTCAAATGTTGACAACATGATGTAAAAAATGTGGTAGTAAGGATATTAATTATATTTTTTTCTTGTAATTCTATGAATGACCATACAATTCTTATAGAAAAGGGCTGAGGAAATGACCCAAATTATATTTTCAAATTAGGTTAAATTTTTTTCAAGAGGTTGAGAATATGTCATCTTATTACAAAATTTCAAAAGGTTGAGAATATGTCATCTTATTATGAAATTTCAACCTCTTTATAAGTTAACAAAATAGCTTAGATTTATCCATTGTTTGAATGTCTAAAACAATAATGATTTTCTAATAATAGGGTGTTTTGTATCACTTTTGAAAGACCATTGACTCAAAAAGTATTATTTTAAAAATATAAAATTTGATTATTTTTAAAGGAAATCTTTTAAAAGATTCCAAAGGTTTCTCTTAAGGCACAATATTACCTAAAAGGTTTGCAACTATCTTCCAAGAAGGAGCAAAAGAAAAACTAGGGAGATGTTGGTCACAAAAAAATGGCTCCAAGTATAATTCTACAACTAGTCGCTCCCTAGTTTATCTTATCTATATAGACTATATATTTTTACACATGTAATAGTATATGAGAATTGTAGCCACGGAAGCACATTTAAAAGGGATTTAAACTACCATAAAATTTGCAATCATAGTACATTTACACATGCATTAGAACTCTTGCTTGGTCTTCGTAAAATGCATACGACATTACACATGGGCTTAATGACATGGTGTTAAGCACGAGTAGAGACACGTCAATAGGTTTTTCCTTAAGCTCAAGAAATATGTCTATGTGGTCACCTATGAGCCTAATCCCTTGTACTATCTCTCTCACCCTTAAAGATCATGGTGAACCATGTAGCTATATGGTTCAACATATCTTTAAGGAAACCATTACTAATTTGTAGGTTTCTTGTAAGGAAACCATTACTAATTTTTAGTTGAAGCCAATAGATTAGTACAACCTTTATCCATATAAAATGTAACCCTCTTAGAAGGTCCTTCCACTTCTCTTTCATGTTCTTACTAATGTGGCTTGCTAACAGACCAAGGACTGGCTATTATAGATCTTCTTTCGAGTTTGGCTTTTACTTTACTATTCATTGAGAGCATGCCTAATGCTTGCTCATGCAAGTGAAATGTAGTCTTGCTTTTACTCACATTAGAGATTTCTCCTTCCTCTCCATGAAGATCATGTTGAACCATGCAACAACATCCATGGGCTTTGGTAGGTTTCTTGTAATGAAACAATTACTAATTTGTAGTTGAAGCCAATAGATTAGTACAAACTTTATCCATATCAAATGTAACCCTCTTGGAAGGTCCTCACACTTCCCTTTCGTAATCTTACTAATGTGTCTTGCTAATAGATCAAGGATTGACTATTATAGTGTTGAGATATCGAGATCCACTCGTGATATGCCAGGGTGACCGTTGTGCATTTATGTCACCGACTTGTTAGTTGCAGATGCGGTTGGTACACCGCCCATGAATAATAGCTAGATGACAGCTATCCTTATCTACTCTAGTTCGTGGCTCAGTTAGTATGCCACCTTAGTTAGTTGAGTTTGGTTTGAGACCCACATATAGGGTTCTTCTATTTCTATGTACGAGAGATATTTTTGGCTTATACAACTAAGAAGAGGAAAACTGTTTTCAGCCTCCACCCTTGTGTGTATTCCCCCATTGTGCAAGCAAGAAAGCTACAAGTGAGACTCCTTCCGTCTCTCCCACAATCTTGACATGGTATCAGAGCCTTGTTCGTAGTAAGGAGCTCAAGAAAGCAAGCCAAGTTCATGGTGTTCTGGTAAGAGGACCAGTGTTGCTTTCATTCTTCTATTTTGGGAGCAAGTCTCTGCACAGGTAGCACAGCCGAAAAGTGCAAGAGTGCATTGTCTCAGATTGAGACACCCTTCGCGGTGTAGGAAGAGGGAAGTATATGCTGCGGGAGAAGGCTTTGGCCCTCAGTTGCTCTGTTTTTTTGATTTGAGGCCATTTCGGGGCCTGTTTTAGAGGCGGAAGTTTTCTGCACACACTCAGGAAAAGGCCCTGTTTTATGCTGTGCGACCACTGTTCTATAGGTCAGTGAAAAGTTACTGTAGAAATTGCATCGTATGCCTGTGCGCAAAGACATTGGGAGTTATAGAATCATCCTTGTTGCCTGTTGATGCAAAATCGTCACTAGAAAGTGACTCTGGTCAAATACCACTTTCGTCAGTTTTGCAGATTTGCCCTTGTGAGGCTGAAGCTATATTCTTTGCAGTGACAGAATTTTTTGCAGTGTTCTGTAATGGCGTCTGATTCTCTTTCACAGATTGTCACTGAAAAGCTTGACAAGAACAACTTCCAAGCATGGAAGTTCAGAATGACGAATTTCCTTATGGAAAAAGGATATTGGGAATTCGTTGCAGGAAATGAAGAAGAACCAGTTCTTCCTTATGTTCCCAATCAATAGCAAATGCAGGCATTTAAAGCATGGCATGAGAGAGCCAGGAAAGTTATGTACTGGCTGTCTATAAGCATTTCAGACTCTATGATTGTGCATATTCAAGATGCAAGTATGCCAAAGGAGGCATGGGATACTTTGTCAAAAATGTATAGCACAAATATGCAAGCCAGGAAAATGCAGCTCAAGCAAGAGTTGCAGAATGTGCAAAGAGAGAGTATGAGCATCAATGACTACCACATGAAGGTGAAGAAGGTTGCAGATGTACTTGCTTCCATTGGGTCGCCAGTGGAAGATGATGATTTAGTTTCTGTGACCTTGAATGGTCTAGGAAAGGATTATGCACAGTTCCGAACATCTATTTCCATCCGTGAAAGATTTCCTGATTTTGAGGAGTTGATTGCTCTTCTAATTTCTGAGGAGCAGAGAAATGGTGGTGCATCTTCTTCGGGATGAACTTCAAAAGCAGCTGTCTTCTACTCAAATACTGGAAGAGGTAGAGGCAGAGGTAGAGGAGGCCGATCTGGAGGCCATGGTAGAAATCAGAATATGCAGCAAACTCAAGAAAACTAGTCCTTTGGAGGAGGACGTGGTAACTCTAGAGGCAGGGGGAGCCAAAGAGGTCGTGGTGGATGGCAAAGAGGCCAAAATGCAAACATCAATGTTGAATGCTACTACTGTGGTAAAATGGGTCATATAGCTAAAGACTGCTATAAAAAGCAGAATGACATCATGAATGGAAAATTGCAACAAGGGAATTATGCATATTCTAGTAGACAGGGTGATGACAGAAATGAGCATTTGTTTATGGTGCAACACATGACCAATTCTGTGACAAGTGCAAAAGAAAGCAACGATGTGTGGTATGTTGACTCACGTGCATCAAACCACATGACAGGTCATGCAGAATGGATGCAGGATGTAGGGAAAATGGAAAAACCAGGATTTGTGGAGACTGGTGATGATACTGCACATCCTATTGTGCAGATTGGAAATATTCCTTTGTCTATGCAGGATGGGAAAAAGAAATACCTATCGGATGTATTTCATGTCCCGAATATCACCAAGAACCTGGTTTCTATTGATCAAATGGTTGAGCAGGGCTTGCAGGTCAGATTCAATTCCCATGGATGCTTTGTTGAGGATATGAAAAATAAAGGTCGCTTGATAGCAAAAGGAAAGAAGAAGGGCAGAATGTTTACATTGGATGCAGACATGCCTGAATTGAGTGCAGCAATGTTTGCACATGGGGCCGGTGTAGTTGCAGATATTGATATCTGGCATAAATGCATTGGTCATGTTAATCTACAACGACTTAAATCAATGCACACCCAAAATATTGTTGCAGGATTGCCAAAATTCAAGGTTGCAGAAATGCATAAGGTATGTGAAGCCTGTCAATTTGGAAAACAGGGAAGGAAACCATTTCCTAGACATGTTCAGGAGAGTAAGAAGCCATTGGAATTAATCCACTTTGATGTTGAACTACTAAAGCTGCATCTCTTGGAGGCTGCAATTCACTTTTATTGATGACTATAGCAAAAAAGTTTGGGTGTACTTTATGAAAAAGAAAAGTGAAGTTTTTGGGCATTTCAAAACTCTTAAAGCTATGGTTGAAAAAGAAACAGGCATGCAAATAAAATGCCTAAGGTCAGATGGAGGGGGAGAGTACCTCTCAAATGAGTTTGCAAGGTTCCTGTAGGAGCATGGCATAAAGCAGCAATATTCATGCAGTCATATCCCAAAACAAAATGGAATTGTAGAAAGAAAAAACAGGCATATTGGAGAGGTATCTCGTGCCATGCTCAACGAAAAAGACTTGCCAGATTTTTACTGGGCTGAAGCAGTTGCTACAGTAGTCTACATAATGAACAGGACTCCCACTGCAGCAATACATGGGATGACTCCAGAGGAGAGGTATACTGGTAGGAAACTAGACATTTCTCATTTGAAAATTTTTGGTTGCATTGCCTATCTTCATGTGCCAGATGAGTTGAGATCCAAGTTGGATCCAAAAGCTGAGAAGTGCATCTTTATTGGTTATTCTCTGCAGCAAAAATGGTATAGATGCTATAACCCTTCTACTCATAAGTTTACAGTGAGCAGAGATGTTGTTTTTGATGAGATGAGTAGCTGGTATAAACCAGTAAATGTGATTGATAATGTAGATGCACAAAAAAGGTTCCAACCATAGCCCATGAGGATAGACCTCAATCTGAGTTTCTAATTTGGTTGTACTAAAGTGGCCTAATAGCTTAACTACTATCAATCCTCGAGCCACTACATTCGTGAGTCAATCTAAACTAAACAAGATTAATGCCACACTTTATTCCATAGTGAGAGTGAGAAACATGGGGAAACAATACACATTGGCCCCTCTACTCGTAAGATATATTCTTGACTCCATTTCCCGAAAATAGCATTGATCAAGATCTAAGGCAACACACAAAGCAATCATGCATTTTGACCTCTTAAATCTAGTGCCTTGAAAAAAAAGTCTCTGTTCATTGAGATCACCCATCCATAGGTGGGACAAATTTGTCAAGGATCTCATCCTCCTACTTTTCATGGGGATGTTTTAGTTATCTACTTATCCTAATATATTTATTTTTTATATGAAAGAATAGCTTCTTTAATTAGCCATTAAACATTGGTTTATTCATGTAAATTATAGTCACTAACACAAAGACAATATCATACAATCCTTTGAAATAAATTGGCAAAACAATATATTTATCATGTACCTTCTCCAAGGTACAATGCCAACCCAACATTCCATCCTTACTCTAGGACTTGTGTCCAATCTCAAGCATACGATCTACCAATGTACCCTTATCTAGCATCAGAATATAAGTCATGCAAGGGTTGGACAATTCCTAGGAGCATGAAGGGTTTACTAGCCAAAGCCCCTTTGATACCCTCACCTCCTCCTCCCTCCCAATGATTCCCTACATAAAGACCTCTCACATTCGGGGCTAGTCCTAACCTCCAACACGATCAAATAGCCCTTGGTGAAGGGCTCCCACCATTAACCTTGGGGGAGGTTTAGTATGTAACTATAAATCATCCCATGAGGGAACAAGAACTTGTATAAATACCTAGTCAAGCAATCAACTTATCATCATGTTACAACACAAAAAGAAGTCCAATATGGAAAAGCCCTGGAAAGTTGGAAATGGAAGACAACCTAAGGTGAGAAAAATGGAAAAGAAATAAAAGCTTAGACAGATGCAAGAAAAGCATCAAATGTAAAAGGCAGCACACAATAATAAGTGCACTGAATATTCTAGCAAGGAAAGCACTAGGCGCATTGTAATTCATTTTGTAAAAGAGTGCTAGGCTCCCTCTTGTGCAATTTGTAAATGTAGATGGGCATGGGTGAAGGAACCGTGAAAGTAGGAAGGAGTAAGGAGAGAGGACCTAGGCTAAAATGGGCAGTCATGTAAAAAGGGATGGGCGCCCCAAGAGAAGGAGGGCATGTATAAAAATGCAAAAAGTGAATGAATAAGATCATTCTTGTGTGTAGCCAATACTAACTCTCTTCTTCTTCTTCTTCTTCTTCTTCTTCGTCTTCTTCTTGCTTGCTTGCTTGCTTAAGCTTGTGCTTGAGAGAGGGAGTAAGAGAGTGTGTGTGTGAGGGTGAGGGACTGTGGCGGAGAAGATCTTCATCTTCTCCTCCTCTTCTTATCTTCTCTTTTCTCCTCTTGTCTCACATGTGGCAATGGATCACAGAGCTTGGAGCTTGAGGATCGAGCTTGCACCCTAGATCGTGGAGCCACCAGAGTGCTTGGAGAAGGAGATAACTCAATCGAGCATGGAGGTAAGCTCACTAGACTCGTAAGTGTGAGAGCGCGTTGTCAAGTGTTTTCTTCGAAAAATTGAAAACCCCTAGTCAAATTGTAGTTAGGTTTTATTTTTGCTAGTTAAGTTGTTTGCATGACTGTTTGTTTTGTTGTTTTGTAATTGGATTTCTTGTGTTTGTCTAGTTGTTTCTGTCATTTTGTTTGATTTGTTGAGTGTGAAATGTGATAGCCTTGGTTGAGCTTGGTATTTTTTTGGACAGGTTGAAGTTGGAGTTTGCTATTAGCTACATAACATTGTGGAGCAAGGTATGCTTTTTTGTCGAGACTCTTGCACATCACAGGGATAATAGGTTCACGAGCACTTCACGTTGCACTTGTTGATGCACTGCACTCGGGGGTCATCTCCTATTCTTATCAAATACTTTCATGCCATGGGTTGGGATTATGCACACTTTGCATCACCATTGAGTACTAGCACGGCATGAGGTCCACTGCATTTATATGCAGTAAATCTTAGTTACACGCCCACATGAGAGAGCACCTGTCATTGAGCATGCACATTTCTTGCACGCATGATATTTGGGATGTTCATCACAAAATTAGGAACCTCTGGTTGAGCATGTAAGGTGGTTGGGTGAGTTAGAGGGTCGTGAAGGACACCGCCAATTGTGAGATGGTTGTTCTTATTTGGTCAACATCTTGAGGACCATCTTTTCTTGAGTGATTGTGAGATTTTGGATGGGAGGAGTGGAATATGTTATATCTTTTTGAAGAGCGTTGAGAGGTGAGGATAAGGATTTCAATTAACAAGGAATTTTGTTTGCATTTTGCATGATGCACGATCACATCTAGATAGGCTAGACACAATTCTTCCAATGCATCCATATTTTTTGTGTGAGAATTTTTTGATTGGTTGCATATCATGGATCTGATATTGCATATTTTTTCAAATCATAAATGGTTGTGCACGGAGTTCTCTTTCATAGCATATTCCTACTAGGGCACACTGTATTAAAAAAATAGGTTCATATCTAGAGAATATTTATTTTGAAGACTCAAGGATCAAAGGAAAAGGTCGTAAGTTTTACATCGTCAGCGAGTATTTCTTGAAGGAAAAGAGGAAATGTGTGGTGAAAGTGTGTGCAATTATAAGAACAATAGACCAAGGAAGGGAATAAGTCATCCAAGATAAAAGATGGAGAAAAATGATGCAATTTACAAATTTTTTTTTCCCATTTTTTAATGGATTTTCGTAATTTTGCTTACATAAGCTTGTCGACCAGATGCGTTTCGATTGTTTTAAGTACCCGAACAACTATGTTCGGAGTTCAAATGACTGAGTTATGATCCAAACAAGTTGCAAACATGCATAGAGTAGAAAAAACGAAAATAGTGAAAAGCAGTAGAAATGCAAAAGCCAAAAGCTGAAAGCAAAAAGCCTAATGTATGTGAGTGCGGATACAAAACTATATAAGGAGAGGAGATTGAAGAGTTAAGGGCCTTCCCCCTCTTGTACAATTGTATTATGTGAGAGAGGAGAGTGGAGGGTGGCATGCGAGAGTGAGCTCTTGTCATGCCAATTTGAAAGTTGGAGCTTTTGGGTGTCAAAGTGCCGAGCGTCGGCTCAAGGTTGTTAAGGTACGAGAATATATTTCACTTTGTTTATTTTTAAATTGTTAGTTTTTTTTTGTAGTATTGTGATGCTCTACCTGAATTTGGGTTTGAATTATCTTGAGCTATAAGAGGCGTTGTTTATTGTTTTTTTTTCCGTGTGTGGTTTGTGTGGTGTCTATCAAAACAATTAAATTTTTGTATTTTGTTGTGTATTCGACAAAGTCAATTACCCCAACCAGCACTCCTTATCGTCTCGTTATTGGGTTGTGAGTGAGGCTTGCTCTCGATTACCCCTCACATAATAGCGTATGGCTATGTGAAAGGTAGCCATTGCACTTGGCTTGAAACACTTGAAGCAATAAGTTATTTGTGGGACCTGGTGGTTGAGTGAGAGCTTCTACATTTTGGTTCCATTGTCGGGAGACCAAGGGATTCAAGGTTAAGCTCAAGATTAAGTGCCTCGGGGAAGTTACTATATGTATATCCTCTACATCATGTGCATTCAAAGCCTATTTATAAATATCCTTATTTGTGAATTTTTCATGAATAAAACATAACCCTTTTCTATTAAATCTGTAAATAACCCCTTTATATTACACCCTTCTGTATGTAAAAAATATATACAAATGGTATTTTAAAAATACCTTACTTTGAACCCACGTGATGCATACATATATTCATGAGTAACTTGCCTGAGTTAAGTGCTTGCGTGCTTTAAATTGAGTGACAAAGTAGGAGTTCAACTCTGAAAAGACACTTGGTTTTAGATAGGAAGAAAGGGAGTTAGAGGCTATTTGATCTCTTTTGTGGATTAGATTAGGGCTAGGAAGCTATTTGTGTGCATTGGTTAAAGTAGGAGTTATGCATTTTGTGTCATATTTGAGACACTAAGGTTGGGAAAATAAGGAAAAATAAGAAGAAAATAACTCTTTGGATAACCAAAAAATAGGGAAACAAAGGAAGAAAGAAAATATATTTTGCATGTCCAGGAAGGAAAAAAGTAGGTAAGGAGAGAAAGAGAAAATAGAAGGTGAAAGGAGAGGAGGAGAGAGCTCATTTGTAATTGAGAAAGAGCTAGTGAGAGAGAGACAGGGAGTGACAAGTCCACAGGCTGTTGCACCAACAATCCTTATCTTTGACACTTCTAGCTTTTCCAGGTATATTTTTAATTCTCATTGTTGATTATTACATTGATTTGGACTCCTGAATGATTTAAATAGTGGGCATTAAATCATTAGATAGAGTGTTTTTTCCATTTGTCGGGTTCTCGAGCACCCCTCGGATGGTGACCACACACCTCAGATGGTTGAGGTAGTGATAGTGGATCAAATGTCCAAGCCACTTAAGTGACCCTCTCAAATGTAAACTCAGACGGACCTAACCACTTGGCCTCAGATGGCCAACCTCAAACAAATCGGCCTTGGACGACCAACCTCAAACAACTTGGCCTCGAGCAACCACTCAGACACTTGGATGGGCACCCTCATCCAAATTCAAGCTTGACCACTCAAACATCTAAACCATTGACTCGAATGATCGAGTTTGGAACTTGTACCATTTGTCCAAAACCCTATTTTGATTGAATTCTAACCTTCAAGGGGCTTGTTAAGGCCTCTCCCCAATTGACTAGTAGCTAGGTTGAAGTCTGAACTAGTAGATAAAACCAAAGGATTGTTTACACCCAAGGAACCTCAATCTAGCAGTCCATGGGGAGACTGAGAGAACTGATTACTGACTGCTACTAGATTAGAGACCCAAGTTGTCTCATTGACTGGATGCCCAACAGACCACCTGTCACGACCCCTAGAGAACCTAGATTCAACTGGTCAAGATTAATCAAAACCCCTTCCATAAGCATTAAGATCAGGAAATTGATTGATGCAGTTGACTCCATCAAAGGTCACACTTGACAGTGTGGGCATTTAAGCATGTGTGAAAGCTAGAAAACCCGATTTTGCACATCACATATCGAGTCACATTGTTGGTTATAAATGTTGCACATTTGTAAACTATTGGATTAACAAGGAACACACTAAGGGTAATCAACCTAAAAACAAACCCACCATAAGGAGTACAATCCCAACACTTGGACAAGAGACTCAGAAAACTAGGAACAAAGATGTAGAGGGAACCAAACCATCATATTATCGAGAGAAGGACATGCTCGCCAAGATTAGGAATACATCTCTAGCTCACTTACTTGACCTCATTGATGCACCAGTGGATCAAGAGGCAACTACTATGGTAGGCACCAACTTAAAGATAACAATCTAGACTTTGACCTTGACCTTATAACATGGCTAAGCACGACTTGTAGACAAGGATAGTGCACCATGGAAGACTAGTGGGGTAGATGCCATAGACAACCTCAAGGAAGAGAGGAGACTGGCAAGGATGGCATTGCGTCACATTGCAAATCATATCCAAGAGCAAATGGCTCAAAGGTTGCATCATGAGAGAGAGCTCAATGAGGTTTAGAGGATCCTAGCCATATCAAGTAGGAATAGAATGAAAGGCAATGCCGATATAGAGAGAGTCCTAGAAGCCGATCTCACTGTAAGTGATCTACTCACAAAAATATTGCTAGATCATATCAAGTGTTGAGTAGAGTGGAGTAGCCTTGGTAGCATCATTGCTAACCGGGTTGGGAGTTACCCCAAATGCCAAGAGCCAAATGAAAATACCCATAGTTGCAAAGCAACTTGATAAATACCAGTCAGGCAATGACCCCTACAGCTTTTTCAAGTAGTTTTTGTAGGTATGTGAGGCTAATAACCTCATAGACCCCACTTAACAAGCACATGAATTCTTTGTTTGGGAGATAAGGGATGGACTTGGTTCACCAGTCTAGACAAGGTTGACCGTAATAACTTCACCCAATTGAAGGATCTCTTCATCATGAGATTATTGGAGGCAGGATACTCTGATAGCCTCATTGTTAAGCTGATGAATCTTAGTGAGAAAGATAAAAAGGATATGTGAGACTACATCACCCATGTGAGGAGTCTCTATAAGAGGATATGCGTAGTTGAGTGACATAATGAGAGAGCGGTATCTACTGTATTCATTAATGGGATCTGCAACAAGGAACCTTATAAGGCCCTTGCAAGCAACTTAAACATACAAAGAGATGTGCTTGCAAGAGTCTTTGAGGAACCCGTACAGGTAGATGACTTGCTTAGGGAGTGAAGCTCTTTTGACAGCACAGCAAAGTAGCAATGCAATAAGGAACATCGAGAGAGATACAACAACTAGTGAATGAGTAGTCTTTTGTGAATTGGAAATGTGGAAGATTCGGTCATAACACCATGCACTACTGGTTGCCAAGATGGTGGCCTTACCAGTAGCCTTTTACTTAGTCATACTATCTAGGATTTAGATAACCATATATTGAAAGGGGAGCCCCTTTGGCTCTCCTTGTGCCCAATGATTTAAAGCCAACTACCTCAAGGATAGATGTCAACCCTATGGGAATCTGTAGACCTCTAGGACCTATTGCGACCCATCCACCGAGCGAAGATCTAGTGCATTTTGTAGAGAAACCACTAGAGGAAGCTTCTTACTTGAACCCTTATGTCTTTTATGACAGAGAAGGCAATCCCATATTGATGGACTATAGACATGTGCCAATCATGGCCTTAGGCAGAGGAAGAGGTAGAGGCCTAGGAGGAGCTCAGACCCAGGAACCCATAACATGTTGGACATGCGGCCATCTAGGGCATATCTCATCCCGTTACCCTAAAACAAAGCAAGCAAATAGAGAGAAGGTTGACTTGAGGTGCCTCAAATGCAGATTCATGCATCTATTCACCAATTTCCCTAGGAAGTGAAAGCCCTCCACTAGCTCGGCAATCGTACCATCAGTGTTTCTCGAACTCTTTTCTGTTGATTCACACGACAATGATACTACACCTATTCCCCTAAATGTCATGATATAAACTCAAACAAAGCAGGCCAGTATCTCACTACCTAGGCCTAGCAACCTAGATGCATCCTCCATAGGAAAGAAGAGTTGAAGATAGAGGAAAAATAGAATTGAGGTAAAAATAACACTCAAGACCAAGAGTGAGACCACATTAACCAAGGGAAAGCAAGTCATGAATGCCAAAGCAGAAATATCATCTCCTAAGACAAGAGAGAAAGGAAGCACTAATTTTGGAGAGTACCCTAACCCCAACCAATAGGTTGAGGGCTGCAGATAAGGTCAAGGAGTGGATAAAAGAAGTGCAAGCTTGCCTTCAAGATGCCAAACCTATAGTTGAGGACAAGACTAGTGAACTCTCAATCATGAACCCACCAGTCTCTCCCACATATCTAAGGGTAGGAGAGACAACACCACCACATGAACACTTGCAAGGATAGAATGAGAGGGCCATCAATACACAAACTATTCAAGAACATTGGCAAGGAGCCCATGAATATGAGGAGGGAAATATGGATGACAACTTGATAACCACACTCATAACAACTCCTATGACATTGTCATTGGGAGAACTGCTTCCGGCAAAAACTGTGCACTTTGGTAAGAATTAAAGCAATCTATAGAACATAGTAATGACCATAAGTTGCGAGACTTTCTAGACCATGATGCCATTACACACCTACCAAGCCTAATGCTAAATCCAATGTCCAAGTCCCCACAAGTAAATGTCTTTTGGGAGGGCATTGAGATGCATGTAGTCTTACATATTGTTGCCTTAGGAGACACTACATGGAAGGTGATAGTGGACACATGAGTAGGGGTCAATGTACTTACTCACTTAGTCTTGCAAGCTTGGAGAAACCCAACAATAGAAATTGCAAGGCTCAATGTCACTTTAGTGAATGGAATGAAGGTTAGACCTTTCAGAGTCCTGAAGGACTAGCCTCTAAAGATAGTGGGAATACAATTCTCCATGAACTTCATAGTTATAAAAGGAGTAGATTATGATATTCTGCTAGGTAGGCCTTGGATGAGAAACACCAGAGTAATACAGAATTGGGGTAATAGCTTGATATTCTTGGGCAACAGATTAGAAGCAGTCTGAATAGAGATGGACACTTGGAAAACCTCACAAGTGGACTTAGATGCCATCTCTACCCTGCTGAAGGGTGACTTGAGGTCTAGAAGTGATTATGGGCCTCTAACAAGGTACATTCCTTGCTTTGAGGATGAGTGAGATTCGAGGCATGTATTGGCAACCATTGATCTCACATTCTTGGAGGATCAGGACGAATACATGAAAGCTATAGAATCCACTAGCAAGCCTAAGGGTGCCATCACTTCTAATCTGCCCATAATACCCTTGTGCATGATGGCCGCATGGGCCAACCAACACCAATCACCTATCACATCCTAGCAAATAGACTTGAACTTCAAAAAATCCTCATGTACTTGTCAAGTCAGCTTGCAAGTAACCCAACTGCTAACTTGAAGCCTCTCAAGGATCTTATGGAATGTATAGAGTGGCAATGGACTAAGATGCACGACCTAAATTTATCATATAATTGGACTCTCATGACAAGTGTGGTAGAGCTTGGGAGTAGGAACCCTGCAAGCATTCTACAGTCCTGGTTTGAGAATTTTGACAATGAGTATGAAGGAAATGGATCCATGAATGAGGAGAGCAAAGAGGAAGTAGAGACCACCATAGAATATGATACAAAGGCAAGAGTAATTGAGCATATCAGAGCAAACACTGAATCTTGAGAGGTCAATATGTTTTGAGTAAGCAAAGGAGTTGCCAAGGTTGATTGCGATCAGGCTTGGCTAGAATTCCTTGAGGTTGTAGATTATGGGCACGTAGCATGACTAGCTTGTCCTTGTACCCCATCATTATTTGAAGTAGAGTCAACTTTAGAGTTGTGAGCACCAGAAGAGACAGCTTCTTCCAATGAGGATGACAAGTACAATTTTGAGTCAAAGGCAAGCTCTGATAGTGAGCTTGAGATACCTCGACCACCTGGGATCCAATGCACCATGGGGGACCTTTGAGTCCACCTAAGGCACAGGAGGTTAAGGGACGAGAGAAGGAAACTATCAGAGTCTTTAGATGCTGAACGGTAGAAGAAACCTTGGGACCTGCCTAAGTGTCTTACGTAGTACGAAAGGGTGATAGAATAGTGGTGTCAGTAGGGGCCAAACGGAAAGGCCAAGCTAATGAACCCATTAAAGGACCAACCAAGGTTAAGGAGGTCAACCTGACAGAGGGGGAGGACAAGCCTTAATCTGTGTACATAACGAAAACTCTAACCGAGGGGAGGAGCATGATCTCATAAATCTCCTAAGGGAATTTGACTATGTTTTTGCATGGTCCTTAGATGAGCTGAAGGGAATATATTTGAGTATCGTGACTCACAACATCCCTATGATCCGCGCTGCAACACGAGACAAGAAATAACCACATGCAATGAATCTTAAGCATGCAAATGCTATAAAAGAGAAGATTGATAAGCTGTGAAGACGGGATTTATTTACGAGATAGAGCATATGGACTGGATGTCACCCATAGTAGTCATAATCATGAAAAATGATGAGAACATACGACTGTGCATAAACTATAAGAAGGTTAATGCGACCACCAAGAGAGACAATTAACCGCTATCATACAAAGAGCATATGCTAGAGAGAGTGGCATGAAAGGAAGCCTACAGCTTTTTGGATGGGTTTTTAGGTTATACAACATGTACAAAATGGCATTCGCCACCGAATGGGTGGTGTTTGCCTACATGTGTGCCATTTTCAAGGTTATGCTTAGGAAATGGTTAGAAGTCTTTGTGATGACTTGTGCATCTACACCCACTAGGGAGAGCACTTGGAAAAGTTACGAACAGTCTTTGAATGGTGTCAGCAATACGGTCACTCACTGAACCCCTTAAAGTGCTAATTTGGGTAAAGCATGGTTGCATCTTAGGGCATACGTTGTGTCGAGGAATGGGATAGCCACATACTTTTCCACAATCAAGGTGATTATAGACCTTCCCCGTTCAACCAACTTTAAGGGAGTTCAATGTTTCTTAGGCCACACAGGATATTACCGGTGGTTTGTACTAAACTATACATTGATTGCTAGACCCTTGTACAAGCTACTCATAGTCTTTGAGTGTGGGCTGAAGAATGTCAACAGGCCTATGAAAGGCTTAAGCAAGCTCTAACTTTAGCTCCCATCTTGAGAGCCCCAAATTGGTGCATTTCCGTTCATGTGCACATTAATGTATCAAAATTTGTTGTGGGAGCAGTGTTGTGCCAACCATGCAAACATAACCTAGACTATCCATGTTAACTGTAGCACAAGAAAAAGCAAAAAAAGTGAAAAAGCACAAGTCGAGAGCTGAAAGAGGCGGCTTAGAAGGTAATCAGACACAATGAAAGAAGCAGGAAGGGAAACACTTGGAAGTGCAAGGGCGGCCTCAAAAGCTAAGTCAAAGGCAAAAGCGGATTTGTAAATGCAAGGCGCCCCTGAAACTTTTGTAAAAGAGTGCCAAGCTCCCTCCTATATGCAAATTGTAAGGGTAGACGTTGTTGATGTGAAATAGACCCAAACAGGGCACAAACAAGGAAAAAATGGGGAACAAGAGTACTTAGAGGTGTTAGAATCCCATAGGGAGTGATCGAGGAGATTAAGGTTGAGTCCAACAAGGTTTTAAGACCCTAGGAAGAAAAGGGAGACCTCATTTGCACTTGTGGCATTGAGAGAGAGAGAGAGAGGGGGGGAGAGAGAGAGAGCTTGGATAGCCAGGGTTTCCTACGAATCGATCGACTCCCACAAGCATTGTTAGCGCATCCCAGGTATATACAAACCTTGCCTTGTGGTCATAGTTGCATTCTGGAATTCCTCGATTGCTAGCTTGCCCATAATCAAATCGATGACACCTGGGTATATACAAACCACCTTACTAGTGACTGATTCTCAAAATTGGACATCCAATTTTGGGAATCGAATGCTCGGACACCCTACACCATCTGATTTCGGCCAACAATCAAACCATTGCCACGCATCCAATCTTGAGGATCAGACACTCGGATCTATGACCTCGTCTGATTTTGAATCGGACACTCAGACCTATGACTTCATTGACTTTTTAAAATTAGACTCTCGGATGCAACAAAGACCGACACCATTAGAGGAGTGGAGCTACCCAACTTGATCAATCTCATCAATAGCCTAGTGGAACAAGAGACCGTGATATGGTAGAGACTAGCACAAACCGCAGACGCGATGATGAAGAGGGTAATCTGGGGGATTTTCAGATTGAAATCCAATAGATGGTGAGAAAGTACGACTTGTAAACCTAGATGGACCACCATGGTAGGCCATCCAAGGATATCATAGTGGACCTTGAAGAGGACCGCAAACCTAGATGGACCACCATGGTAGGCCATCCAATGATATCATAGCGGACCTTGAAGAGGAGAGGAGACTAGCACGGGAAGCTTTGCAAGGCATAGTGGCCTACAATGAGGAACATCAAGCTAAAAGCTTGCGACAGAACATAGAAATATGGGAGATTGAGCCTTAGCAAATAGAAATCAATCAAGACCTAATGCAAAGAGAGAGAGAGCGTTAGAAGGATACCTTACGCCGAGCGAGCTTCTTATGGAGCAACTGGTAGATAACACCTCCATAGAGCAGAGTGTAGTAGCACTTGTGACCTCATTGCTCACAGGGCCTAGAAGTCAACTAGGGCTCGAAAAGCCAATCAAAAATCCATGTCATTGCTAAGCAGTTGGACAAGTACCAGTCAAGCGATGATCCCACAGCTTCGTAGAGCAGTTCAAGCACGTTAGTGAGGCTAATAGCCTCAATGATCTTGCCCAGCACTCACAGGCCTTTGTTCTATGCTTAGGAAATAAGGGGAGGACTTGGTACACCAGCTTCAATACCGTAGAACATAATAATTTCAACCATCTCAAGAACCTCTTCATTAAGAGATTCTCCGAGCCCGGGTACTTGGACAACTTGATTGTATGGCTCATGAACATGAAGCAAAGAGATAAGGAGGATATTAGGGATTATGTGACCCATGTAAGGAGTCTCTTTAAGAGAATCCCGAAAAATGGTGACCCACAGAAAGAGCGGTGTCCACGGTCAATGGACTACTAAGTGAGGAACTCTACAAGGCTTGGCAGTCAACTCAAGCTTGCAGCGAGACGTGCTAACTAGGGTCTTTGAAGAGGCCATTCAAGTGAATGACCAACTCAAGGAGAGGAGCTCCAAGGTCTCAAACCAAGACAAGGCTAGCTCTAGAACCTTAGAAAGGGCAACCACATCCAACGAACAGTCAGTCCCAAATAGCCAAGGAATAAGGGAAAGAGAACTGATTAGAACCAGGAGCTAGAGAAGATGAAGATGGAGATAGCAAGGCTACAAGAAATGGTGAGGAGACCAATGTGCCCACACATCCAGTGCATATATTGCAGTGGAAACCACCTGCCAACGGAGTGTTAGGACCGTAGGTCCTGACCTTGTGCCGATTGCGGTAGGTTTGGTCACGATGCCATGCATTGTAGACTACCAATACGACTCCCATACTCATAACCTTACAACCAACCTCACGTAGGGAATAGGCTGCCAAAAGTTTTTGAGAGGGGAGCCCCATTGGCTCTCCCGACACCTAATGATGCTAAACAAGCCATTCCTGGGATGGAAATAGATCCCCAGAATTCCCCAACCACCTCGACCTTTCGTATAACCCATCCAACAATGCTCCAGTCCACTATATGGAGGAGCCGAATGATGATGAACCCTATGTGAACCCTTACGTCTCATACGATAAAGAGGGCAATCCAATCCTCATGGATTATCAACTAGTGCTAATCATGGCACTAGGTAGAGGCAGAGGCTTAGGGGGGCAGACCCAAGAACCGATTTCTTGTTGGAATTGCAGTCACCCAAGACACATCTCCTCACTCTGCCCTAAACGGGAGTAGGAAAATTGGGCTAATCTTAGATTCCCAAAGTGTGGAATCACTCACTTGTTTGCTAAATTCCCTAGACAAAAACCACCCTCCAATGTAGCAAACAAGACATCAGTACCATTGGGGTTGTTTGGAGTTGAGAAATTTAATGGAGAGGACACACCTATCCTGCTACACGTCATGACTTGGGCACAGACAAAGCAGGTTGCCTAGACCTAGTAATCTAGATGCAACCTCGATAGGGAAAAAGAGCTGTAGGCGAAGGAAGAAGAGGACAAAGGCCAAGGTCGCGCTTAAAATAGAGGGTGCTACGACATTTCCCAGGAAAGAAAGTCACCAATGTAAAGACGGAGGCATCCGCTCCAAGGGCTTCTGACAAGGGGAGTGCTAGGATGGGGAAATGCCCCAACCCAAAATGCCAGTTCAAAGCCATAGAGAAGGTCAAGGAGTGGGTGAAAGAGGCCCAAGATCACCTTAAGGATGCTGAGCCGATCTTGGAGGACGAGATCAATGATCTCTTAAGCATAAGCACACTAGCTTTGCCTCCACGACCAAAGTCAAAGGACATGTTTGTACCACAAACAGTGCTGCTTAGATAGAGTTTAAACACTACGGGACAACAAACCAGTCAAGGCCATTGGCCAAGGAACACTCGACTAGAAGAAGAGCAAGCCTCTAGCAATCTTCTTACAATGCTAGTGACCACCCTAGTGACTCTAAGCTTAGGAGATCTACTTAGGTAGCATCCACGATATGGCAAGAACTAAAGCAATGGGGTGAAGGATCAATGGAGCAAGGGGTAGCTAATCTACACAATCATGATACGCTAACTCAGATACCCAGTCTAACGTTGCACTCAGTGGCTAAGTCCTTACACGTTAATGCTTTTTGGGAGGGCACAAAGATGCATGCAATCCTACCGATCCTAGCATTAGGAGATGCCACACGAAAAGGGATCGTGGACACAGGGCAGGAGTCAATGTGCTTAGCCATGCAATACTCTAGGCTTGGGGTAACCCACCTATCCTTGAGAATGCTAGGTTTAATGTTACACTAGCCAATGGAATAAAAGTTAGGCAATTCAGAGTGTTGAAGAATTGGTCGTTGAAGATTGTAGGTGTCCAATTTTCTGTGAACTTCATTGTCATGAAGGAAGTGGATTACGACATCCTGTTAGGCCCCAACCCTGGATGCACAATGTACAAGTCATAGAAGACTAGGACAATAGTCTCATTCTCCTAGGCAATTGAACGAAAGAGGTAAGGATAGAGAGATGGATACTTGGAAGACTATGCCAATCAACTTATATGCCATCTTAGCCATGCTAAAGGGTAATGTGCAAGCTAGAAAATCGTATGGGCCACTCACCAAGTATATCCCTTGTCTTGAAGATGAGCAAGATTGGATACATGTGCTAACCACAATCGATCTTCCATTCTCCGATAGTGAGGAGTACGAGCAAGCTACTAAGGTAATTGGTAAGCCTAATGACACACCCCTAGTACCAATCTGCATGATGGCAAGGAGCCTGCATAGACAACCCAACCTTGTTAAGGTACAAGTGGCCACCATCACGAAAATTGAAGATGAAGATGAGGAAGTGGTGGCACCTATCTGCCTACACATATCAGTGTCTGCCTAAAGACACACATCTTTGACACACTCATCAATCATTGGATCCTCATTGGTCAGCCCCAACTGCAGCCTACCAACACTAAGCTCAATCCATTTGGAGGAGAGTCCTACTCACTACTAGGAAAGTGCAAAATAGCAGTTTCTATTGATACTGAAAGCCTACCTATGATCTTCTATGTGATGCCTAACACTAAGATCATTGGTAAGGAATTACTGCTAGGACGCGCATTCAAGAAACAAGCACACTGCAATGTCAACTACGACTCACAATGCATTCACCTTGCCATTGGCAATGTTTGGATAGTGATGGCTTTCAGTAAGGTTAGCACAGCTCCATCAAAGCTTACAATTCCACCGATGGAGAAACCTAATGCAAGGTTTAAGGAGGGGGATTGTACCTTGATCCATCCTACGAAGACAAGTTGGCTACAGCCTAAAGGAGACACATCCAAGACCATTGAGCAAGAGCTCAAATGGGTGCTCAAATGGCAACCACTAACCCAGAAGCCAACCCTCACGAACCCATGACCACAGAATATCATGTCCTATGCCTAAAAGGCAAAGCTAGTGCTACCAAAGTAGATGAACAATCAAGTTGCGATGGGTACCCAAAGACTTATTGCGCGCTCAAGGTTACCATGAAGGCAACAATTGGATTTGATTGCCCAAGTCTAGGAATGGTGCACATGTTCCTCAATCCAGGCCCTCTAGCCCATCTCCACAAAGTAGTAAGCCAACTAGGGATGAGAAATCCATTTCCCTAAAAAGAGCCCAAAAAGTACCAAATCCATAGAACCTCGCGGAGTAAATTCACCAAAGCCGTATCCAATCGGACCTATGTCAACTCAACCTAACACTTTCAGTGTCCCAACTACTCCACAGGCCAATAGCAGTACATCAACCGAGTCCCAAGACCAATCTATCGCATAAGTGGCCAAGAAACTCCCCATTGAACAGCTTAGAAGATAGGCATTAGTAGTTGAGCTATCCAACTCAACCAAACCTCAACCTCCCCGCAGACCTCAAACCCTCCTATAAGCATAAAGCTATCCTTATAATGGCCATGGACCTAGCCATGAATACGAGGGATGATTTAGTCACCTACATCAAATGCTTGGACGGCACGTTCACCACGCTAGCCAAGAACTATGAACAGATGTGGACTTAGGCCTCCTCGATAAGACATTAGCAATGGAAATGTTCTCCTTGTCATGCACTTGGAAGAGCTATGAGTTTGTGTTTGTCAAGATTCTTGAAGCAGCCAATGAACTGATTGACAATGAGATCTCTCGAGAGCAAGCTTGCACACAATGGTTGATCCCATCATATCGCAGCCGCAAAGTCATTGCAACAAAAAAAAGAGCTAGAAGAGCTGACAAAGCTAGTCGACTCTGAATCCTCCTTCTTGAGAAAATGGTATGCTCCCTGATTTCAATGGGAACAAAAGGGCTGCCAAATCATGACCAACGTTGAGCAACAACATGCCATTAAAACCTTAGATTATGACCCCACTTATGTAGCTCCAATCTCCTATAGGGTGTTGACCACCATTCGTAATTGACCCATGGAAGAGCACCTCCTAACCCACCCATATTTAGATTGCATTCTGACTGAGAAGAAGCTGCACATTACCAATTGAATAGACTCTAGTGACTTCCTCATGGATGTTCTCACCTACATCACTCAATTAGGCATTCATCCTTTTGACATGGAGTGCTATGCTAATCTAGAATACAATCCAAACTTCTATGATTGGCACATGTGAATGTAAAATACTGCAAGCATATGCTGAATGCCCTTGACCTCTCAAACCCTAATCCTAGGAAGGATTCTTCTCAATTCTCAAGGGGAGGGGGTAAGGTGAAGCAAACATGTAAGATGAAAGGTAAAGCAAACTATAAGATGAATGAAACCAAAAGTGGAAAAGAATGGATGAAAATCAACTTGTGATTGAGGAAAAGTAATAGAAATTTTTGTGAAAAAGCATGGAATATTTAAGAGAGAATTTATCTTTCTTTAATTGGGCATTTTAATTTTCATAAGCATTTCTTCCATCGCCTACATGTCTTTATGCAAAAATGATCTGAAGAATACTAATGGTGAATTATGGCATTATGACAAGTCCCTATAATGGCAGGTCAAGAGAAAAGCAGCAAACTTCCATTCTCCAAGGAGGAGCAGGCAAAGTACGGCCTCTCATTGGAAACGAGGGCTTACAATCAATTCAAATTCAGGCATATCCTAAATTTGGAAGACATAGTCATGGAGGAGCTAGCCATCAAGCAATTGGTGAAGCAGTGCAAGCTACAAAAGTACGTGGAGAAGGTGGGCCAAGCCATCGACTAGTGCATGGAATTCCTTCAAACCTTCAACAAGAATCATGGCACCATCATGATACATCTAGAGAACAAAGTTTGCCAAGTAGAAATCTAGTTGAACCCTAAGTTGGTACAGAAAAGCACTGGGCCTACCCAACAAATCGGAAAGATGGCCAAAAATGGATGTGTACGACATGTTGGGAATGGACAAAGTGATAGTCCATACCAATGATGGCATCAGCCTAGCTGACATACCTTACTTTGAAGTCCAAATTTAGGCCAAAATGGTGCACGCCCTATTATCCAGCCAAAGGTACAATGCATTGATGAACAGAATCAATGTGCCAATGTTGGAGAGCATTGCAGCCCAGTCCTTTGATGAGGTAAACCTAAATGGATTCATGAGGAAGACAATAGAAACATCGGTAAAAGCATTGGCCACCAGCGGAAGACCCGCATGGGGAGAGTCCCCGAAGAGTCCCTAGCCTCCAAAGCTAGAAAGTTGTAATTGTCAAATGCCTCTACCATTGGCTTTGGAGGGGTCTTAACAACCATCATAAGAGAGATGCTAGGGAAAACATAAGAAGACAAGGTAGTCGGTGAGACACCAGACATGTCCCCTCCGCACCAAGGATAGGAGCAGTCCAACAAAAGGACTGTGAGTGAGGAAGAAGGAGAGAGAGAAGCACAATTTGGCCAAGGAAGGACCAAGAAACCAAAGAAAGAGTCTCCGTACAGAAAAAAAGGCCAAAGAAGAGTGTGGGAAGAAAGGGAAAGAAGACCTACACGGAGCCCAAAGTAAGTCCAAAAGCACAAAAGAACGAAGAAAAGCTGTTCCTACCCTTAATGCTGCTGAGATCCAAGAAAATAAGTTATTGCTTAAGCAAATCAAACCACCTAAGTTTGATGGCCAAGGCAAAAACATCAAGGTTGAAGCAGAAATATGGGTTGATTCCATGGAAGATTATTTCATTGTTGTTAGAATTACCCCAGCTAATCAAGCAATGATCGCCAAGTTAAAGCTAATAGGAGAGGCCCAAATTTGGTGGAAACAATGGTATAAAGACCAAGGAATCTTTGAAGTGTTTGTTAGTTGGGACATATTAAAGGATACAGTGCGAGGCTAATATCTTTCACCAGCATACCGCACACAAAAGATGAATGAATTCTTTGGTCTAACGCAACTTGGAATGACACTATAAGCCTATTACTCGAATTTTGTAACACTTCTCAAGTATGCACCATTTATGAACATTGCACAACAAGTATCCAAGTTTTGCCACGGATTGGATGATCCCCTGGACATATGACTTGAAGCAATGCATCCATCCGACCTCCAAGATGCATTGATAAGAGTAAGACCGATTGTACAGGAACTCCAACCCAAATCAAGAAACAATAAGCCTTGGAATAATAAGTTCCAAAATAAAAATATCACTAGGGGCTTTGCAAAAAGAGCCCAAGGTCAATTCCAATCTACTAATAGCAAGAAGGCTAAGACATCGGCGGTGGAGAACTTTGTTGGTGGTAATAAGGATACTTTCAGGTGCTATTATTGTAACGAACCTAGCCACATCCAAAGGCGATGCCCAAAACTCAGACATAATGAATGCCAAAGCAAGTTCCGTAACATCCAGAGCCACAAGCAGCCACAGCTAGAGGAAGAGTTGTCGGCATAACCCTCAAGGAATTAGAAGATGATGAAGGTCTCACCTTGGAAATCGACATGGAGAAAGTGAGAATTCATGCCTCTCTCAACAAGAAGGGACCAAATCGACAATTCTTAGTGATTCAAACACCATCAACCTATAATAGTAAAGCCTTTAAAATTTTGATTGATTGTGGAAGCACACATTCATTCATATCACCAAGGTGTGCTAAAAAACTAGGCATAGACATAATGCATGCACCTGGGCTGATAGTTGAGTTAGCTTATGGAAAAGAAGGTTCATCAACACAACAGATAAGTAAGGTGGAGTTTAATTTGGGTGGCAATCGGACCAACATGAAATTCAGAGTGATGAGCCTGGGAACCTATGAGTGCCTGTTAAGAATGGACTCGTTAATTCCCAATAATGATCATATTCATTATGAAAAGGGCCAAGTCACATTCTTGAATCTTGTAGGACAACAACTGACTGCACAAGGAGAAGTAGTAAAAACCAAAGATTTAATGAAAGCTTCTCGAATCACTAAAGGTTTAAGAAAAGTCTCACCTATATACCTAATCAAATTAAATAAGATTGAACATGATAAAGAAGCCAAAGATGAACCATCGTGGCTTAGGGAGTATGCTGACATATTTCCTAAAGAATTAACTAAACTTCCACCACAGAGAGAAGTCGACCACGAAATCAAGATAGTACCAAGAGCTGCACTAGTTGCAAAATGACCATATCGAATGTCCATTCAGAAAGCCATAGAACTAAAGGAACAACTCAAATAGCTCTTAGATTAGGGACCTAGTAACTCACCCTGGGGAGCTCTAGTGTTATTTCAGAAGAAGAAGGATGGGATTCTCCATCTCTACATTGATTATATCAAGGGCTAAATCAAGTAATAATCAAGAATAAATATCCGATTCCAAGGATCTATGAACCACTTGATCAAGCACAAGGAACGAACATTTTCTCCAAGATTGATATTAGATCAGGCTATTACCATACCAGAATCAAGCAAGAAGATATCCCAAAAATCACTTTTAGCACAAGGTACGGTCATTATGAGTTTATCGTAATGTCATTTGGATCTAACCAATGCCCCTGCTACCTTCAACAGTTTAATGCAATATATATTCAGACCTTATCTTGATGATTTTGTCCTTGTATTCTTTGACAACATCTTAACATATTCCAAGGATGAAGGAAGTCACGAGTTACAACTACGGACAGTTATTGAGACAATGCAGACTCACAAGCTGTATGCTAAGAAGAAGAAGTGTGTGTTCTTCAAGAAGAAAATAGAGTATTTAGGGTTTATAGTTTCAATAAAGGGAATTTTAGTAGATCCGGCCAAGGTCAAGAATATACAAGACTGGCCGCCTCCAACACTGTAAGTGAAGTTTGTAGCTTTTTGGGTTTAATAGGATGGTATTAGGTCTTTATCAAGAATTATGCCTTGATTTGCTACACTCCTCATTGATCTACTCAAGAAGCAGGTTGTCATTAAATGGACCAAAGATAAACAATCTAGCTTTGACAATCTCAAGCTAAGTTTATCACAGCCCCGATCATCAAACTACCCGATCTTAACAAAGAATTTGAAGTGGACTGATGCGAGCTCTCTTGCTTTGGGATGTGTACTCATGCAAGAAGGACATCCAGTAGCATATTCCTCTTCAAAATTGAAGAATTACAAGAGAAATTATGCTACTCATTACTTGGAATTACTTGCAATTATCAACGCTCTTAAGTTATGGAGACATTATCTACTTCAGGACAAGATTATGTATTCCTTCAAGTCAAGATCTTAAGAAGAAGATACTATGGAAAGCTTATGATTCCCCATTTTCAGGACATTCTAGCTATGCCAAAACTCTCAATGCAGTTAGGAAAAGCTACCATTAGGAAAAGCTCAAAAGTGACGTACTTAAATACGTAATCTAATGCTTGAGTTGACAACGAATAAAAGTCAATGAGTTAAGCTTCCAGGAAAGCTACGACCACTTGATATTCCTCAGATGAAATGGGAATTCATTAGTATGGATTTTGTAGTTGGATTATCCTCAGTTCAAGGAGGATACAACTCGATCATGGTAATTGTGGACATGTTGACTAAGGTTACCCACCTTATTCCAGTCAAAACCAGCTACAAAGCCTAAAATATTGCCAGGTTATTTGTCAAATAAATCTTTAGACTTCATGGACTACCAAAGAAAATTATCAGCGATCGTGATTCTCTACTCACTTTGCATTTTTGGAAGGGATTATTTGAAGCTCTCGATACATATCTTTATTTTAGTATAGCTTATTACCCTTAAACTAATGGGCAAACAGAGCGTGTAAATCAAGTAATTGAAGACATACTTAGGGCATATTGCTGCAAAGAACCTAGACGGTAGATACAATATCTATCTTTGGTGGAATTTGCTTACAATGTATCCTATCATCAAAGCATTCAAGTGACCCCATTTCAAGCTCTATATGGGTAAAAATGCCTAACCCCGCTAAACTTCTCCGACCCTACCTTGAAGGTTAAAGCTTCTAAGAAGATTCTTGAAGAGATGGATGAATAAGTCAAAACCATCAAGCAAGGTATACAAGCTGCCAAGGATTGATAGAAAGTCTATGCTAACCTAGGGAGACAAGAGCGAATCTTCTAAGAAGGGGACAAGGTTTTTATCCATGTATTCCCAAAGAGGAGTCCTTTATCCTTGGGAAAATTCAAGAAGCTAAGCCCAAGATACTATGGACCTTACAAAGCCATAAAGAATCTTGGACCTAATGCTTATAAGCTGCAACTTCCTGAAACCCTAAAAATTCATGATGTAATCCATGTAAGTCTCTTGAAGCCTATGTACCTAATCCTTATCATATTCTTGATGATCAACAAGTTGTAATGCCAAGCCAAGGTTTACTTGAACTTCAACCTGATAGAATCTTGGATGTAAAAGAAAGAATCCTTAGAAATATGACCCTTAGAGAATATCTCATCCAGTGGAAGGATTATCCTGAAGAGGATGCCACTTGGGTCGATGAGGTAACCCTTCTGAAAGAATATCCCTAGTTTCTCTCAAGAAGAGGACATCTCAATTTCTCTAAGGAGGGAAGAATGTAATGTCCCCATTACCTAATTTATTTTAATGTGCGTTGTCGAAGGGTTTTCAAAAACAAAGTCGCGACCACAAAGGTCCTTGAGAAATTCCAAGACGGAAGATCAGATTGAGACAGTTACAAGATGAGACTTTGATGACAAGGTTTAAGTGTATTACAATTTTGGTTCAAGTACAAGCCGCAAGACGAATTACAAATATAATGATCAATCAAGAGAGTCAATCCTCTCAAGAAAACCACATCAAGATCTATATCAGAATACAAGAGCTTCAAATAAGTCACCCAATCTTCAAGAGAATGTCTTCAACTCCAATAAAAAATCAAGGCAAGAAAATCTGCTAATCCAAATGCTAGTATCTTCCAACAAGAATATCCTCTTTGAACTTGCTTTGCAGAGTTTTCCAAGAGTCTTCAAGGTTTAATACACTACTTCAAACTCAAGAATATTCCCCTTTGTTCAAAGCTCTAATTTTTATGAGTAATGAATAAGTGAATATCAATGTAGATCCCCTCCTCTAATCGATTCCAGGCTTATTGCTTTAGTCCTGAAAACTCTCGTAAGTTGCACTGTAGCTGACCACCATAGTTATGCTTTCTGCACTCTGTCTCTCCTGCTTCCTGAAGCTGATGTTTGATTTGCAGCAATGTTTCTGTCCAGCAACTCTGTCCTCATGTTGGATTGTTCTTGCTGCCGTTTTGTAGAAAATAGAGTAGAGCATCCTCAAGTTACATTTTACAGTTCCCTAATTTGTGAACAGATTTTCTAATCATCCTGGAGTATCCATTCTCCTTAATCATCAATCCCTGAACAGCTAGATGACTGTTATCAATCAGTCCTGTATTATCCCCAAAAGCTCTTCATCACGATACAGTACATATTCTTCTTCCCCTAACTTTAGTTGATTCCCATCATATTTTGGAAGAAGCACTGTGTCCCCTTCCTTCACAAGTATTGGAATAAGTGATCCATCTTTTGCTTGGCCACCTGGACCAACAGCAACAACCTTCCCTGCATTCATCTTGGAAGCAAAGGCCGTCTTTGCACTTGGCATTCATGGAGAGGAATTTGATCCCTCTTCTCAACTGGTGCTGCTCAACTCTGTTACAATCTTCTCTAATTCATCTCAGCTTTATTGACCTCTCCTTCAAAGTCACACTCGGCCTACATTGTCTTCGCAAGAGCTCAGCTTTATCTTCATCATCTCCATGTCCTACTTTGTCGTTACAATTCGTTTGTGTCTTTAGCTTCGTCGTCGCTTCTCTTCTGCTCAGCTACATCGACTCAGAGAACTTCTTTGCTATGTCCCATCCTCTTAGATGGCCACTGCTTTTTTTTTCATATCAGAGTGTGTTTTTTCCCTTTTACTGGATCCACGGAACTGAGGATAAAATCCAGGACTCATCGCTGGGAAAGCAGGGATCATCGCAGTTTTTTTTTTTGCCGATAAAAAGCTTGCTATCCCCCTCCTGCTTAAGCTTTTACAAGAGGCTTAATAGGGAAGCTCCAAGAGATGGTTCTAGCACTTGGGCTCGTGGAGACAATCGACTAAACAGAGCTTGGAGGAAGTCATACTTCGTCTGTACGTCAGCGACACCTTGTAAATAGCAGCGTAGCTATGATTACTTCTGATAGATTTATTTCCTTAAAGAAACTTTAATCCTCGTTCTTTATATGGAGTCCATATTAACTTCGAAGGGTCCACCTCAAAGATGGACAAAGTTCTAGATCAGTATATTTCATCCCCAGGAGGATGCTTCAAGTCACATTTTTTAATGTGCCTTGTGAGCTGCTCCTTGCGCTTCATAAAATTGAGGCAAAACTCACAGAAATATAGCTTATCACAATCATTATACTTTGGTGGAAATGGTGAGAAGTACCATGTGTCAATCTCATACTTCCCAAGCTCTATCTTGCCAATGTCTTTCACATAGGTCCATAATGCTGATTGACTCTTTGAACCTTTCTCAATCTGGACTCCATATGCAGAGGCATCTCCTCTAGCTGCCACATAAGAAGTACGCACAGCCATGTCATCTACTAATTTCTTCATTCCGCCTTTCGCAAAATTGGTAGCAAGCGGAGCTCCTGTTTCAATCAACCAGATCTTGCCATCTTGTCCCCAAAATACCAAATTCTTCCTCCTTGCATCTTGAAAAAATTCGCAATCCCTGCAATGCTGATGGTCCGTACTATCACACCAAATACATCTTTGATCTCTCCTAGGTGCACTAGGAGCACTCCTAGGTGCACTAAGAGCACTAGAACAAATAGTAGGCATGGTCGAGGAAAACTACTCTTTTAATTTTTCCACCAATTCTTCTTTAACTGACTCTAGTGTCAAATCCGTTATGCCTTTGATTATGTCATCAAGAGAGGAAGGAACCAAAGGAGTGGATGATTTTGGAGTAGAAGGAGCTGGCATCGGTCTAGGAACAGGAGGAACGGGAGGATTAGAAACAGTAGGCACTAGCATAGGCCAAGTAACTGGCTGAGGAAGAGAAGAAATGACTGGGGTAGAAGCAGACGTAGGAGCAGAAGACGACGTCGGAGTCATAGATCCATTCTGTGGGTGGGTCTTTTATATCTGCCTCTTGGTCAAAGTCGAGACTGCATCTTGAGCGTCCTGCCAATCTGTTTTAAGACCCATAGGCTTCTTGCGATCCTCAAGAAGGTTTCCTAATTCTTCTTGAAGAGCAGGATCTGCACCTTGCAAGAAAAGCTCTACTTTCTCAATATCCAATGCTCTTTGTTCAGTGGCATCAAGCTGACTATACCTCTCTTCGAATTCTCGTATCAATTCTGAAGCAGCTAGACCTTTCTTTGGCATGTAGACCCACTCTCGGAATGACCACCGTGTAGCTATCCCAAAGTCCTCAAGAAAATACTCCTCTTTCAGGGCCTTCTTAAAATCTTCCCAATGCAAATTTTGAAGGAAAAGATCAGTCACTTTTACATTCAAGGCGGGTGTGACAAGGCGAAGAAAATATTTGCTCATAACTCCTGTCGGTACTCCAAAAAATCCCATCTTAATCTCATACGTCTTCAAATAAGCCGATACATTACGGCCATTAAATAGTTTCTTTTCATTTTCAACTGCTTCAATCACCTTAGTCGCGCTGATTGCATTCTCTTGCTCCAAATATAGTTGCCTTTGCTCAGACAACTGTTGTTGATGTAATTGCTGCTGCTACTGCATATACAATTGTGTCTGCTGATTTTGAAGTTGCATATACATAGACATTTTTTGCAAAATCTGCTTTAAATCATCTGTAGAAGTACTTGAAGTAGAAGGAGTCGAAGTAAAGGACAAAGTAGGAATCGTAGAAGGGGTTGAAGTTGATGCTGAAGTATCTCCCATCCTGAAATTTTTTTTTAATGCGATGCTTTCATGTCGGGTTCACCAAAGATGTCAAAGGGTTTTCGAAAACAAAGTTGCGACCATAAAGGTCCTTGAGAAATTCCAAGACAGAAGATCAGATTGAGACAGTTACAAGACGAGACTTTGATAAGACAAGGTTTAAGTGTATTACGATTTTGGTTCAAGTACAAGCGGCAAGACGGATTACAAATATAATGATCAATCAAGAGAGTCAATCCTCTCAAGAAAACCACATCAAGATCTATATCAGAATACAAGAGCGTCAAATAAGTCACCCAATCTTCAAGAGAATGTCTTCAACTCCAATAAATGATCAAGGCAAGAAAATCTGCTAATCCAAATGCTAGTATCTTCCAACAAGAATATCCTCTTTGAACTCGCTTTGCAGAGTTTTCCAAGAGTCTTCAAGGTTTAATACACTACTTCAAACTCAAGAGTATTCCCCTTTGTTCAAAGCTCTGATTTTTATGAGTAATGAATAAGTGAATATCGATGTAGATCCCCTCCTCTAATCGAGTCTAGGCCTATTGCTTAGTCCTGAAAACTCTCATAAGTTGCACTGTAGTAGCTGACCACCATAGTTATGCTTTCTGCACTCGGTCTCTCCTGCTTCCTGAAGCAGATGTTTGATTTGCAGCAATGTTTCTGTCCAGCAACTTTGTCCTCATGTTGGATTGTTCTTGCTGCCGTTTTGTAGAAAATAGAGTAGAGCGTCCTCAAGTTACATTTTACAGTTCCCTAATTTGTGAACAGATTTTCTAATCATCCTGGAGTATCCATTCTCCTTAATCATCAATCCCTGAACAGCTAGATGACTGTTATCAATCAGTCTTGTATTATCCCCAAAAGCTCTTCATCCCGATACAGTACATATTCTTCTTCCCCTAACTTTGGTTGATTCCCATCATATTCTGGAAGAAGCACTATGTCCCCTTCCTTCACAAGTATTGGAATAAGTGATCCATCTTTTGCTCGGCCTCCTGGACCAACAGCAACAACCTTCCATGCATTCATCTTGGAAGCAAAGGCCGTCTCTGCACTTGGCATTCATGGAGAGGAAGTTGATCCATCTTCTCAACTGGGTGCTGGTAGAGAAGCTCGTGCCTCCAACTACGTTCGTAGGAGGATGTAAACTTCCTCTCTGTAATTTTCTGAGAATTTTGAAGCGGCAAGCTCAACTCTGTTACAATCTTCTCTAATTCGTCTCAGCTTTATTGACCTCTCCTTTAGACTCACACTCGGCCTACATTGTCTTTGCAATAGCTCAGCTTTATCTTCATCATCTCCATGTCCTGCTTCGTTGTTACGATTCGTTTGTGTCTTTAGCTTCGTCGTCGCTTCTCTTCTCCTCAGCTACATTGACTCAGAGAACTTCTTTGCTACGTCCCATCCTCTTAGATGGCCACTGCTTTTTTTTTCATATCAGAGTGTGTTTTTTCCCTTTTACTGGATCCACGGAACTAAGGATAAAATCCAGGACTCATCGTTGGGAAAGCAGGGATCATCGCAGTTTTTTTTTTCCCGATAAAAAGCTTGCTATCCCCCTCCTGCTTAAGCTTTTACAAGAGGCTTAATAGGGAAGCTCCAGGAGATGGTTCTGGAACTTGGGCTTGTGGAGACAGTCGACTAAATGGAGCTTGGAGGAAGTCATACTTTGTTTGTACGTCAGCGGCACCTTGTAAATAGTAGCATAGCTACGATTACTTTTGATAAATTTATTCCCTTAAAGAAACTTTAATCCTCATTCTTTGTATGGAGTCCATATTAACTTCGAAGGGTCCACCTCAAAGATGGACAAAGTTCTAGATCGGTATATTTCATCCCCAGGAGGATGCTTCAAGTCACATTTTTTAATGTGCCTTGTGAGCTGCTCCTTGCGCTTCATAAAATTGAGGCAAAACTCACAGAAATATAGCTTATCACAATCGTTATACTCTGGTGGAAATGGTGAGAAGTACCATGTGTCAATCTCATACTTCCCAAGCTCTATCTTGCCAATGTCTTTCACCTTTGTGAACTCTTCATGTTCGCGTAGACTTGCAGCATAAAAATCTTCATGTCCCTCCATGTGTCTCATCAATTTTATGTTTTTGATGGCGAGTCATCTTTAAGCTCCCAGGCTTATCATCAACTTTTTCATCTCCCTCATGTTCGGTAGAATCAAGGTCCAACTGATCCTGCTTCACCCATTCATCAAGTTTCCTAGTCGTCCACTTGTAGAGCATTCTTGTATTTCTTCTTATCTTAGATCCGGGATTTCTTGTACCGCTTTGACAGCTTCAGTAAACTACCTTGGCATCGGTTTTTTTTAATATTTTTGACACACACACACACACGCAAGCATTCATTCACACACACGCAGAGATAAATGCACACAGATAATATTATTTACAATGGAACGAAGTCCCAGCACACACACGGGTTTGAGACGATAACTGAAAACACACTTACGAGAAAACTAGGTTTCATACACACACAAACATGCAAGCCACACGCAAAACAAAATGCAAACACAACGACTAGGTATACACAAAACCCGAATGTCACACACACAACCTTTTTGGTGGATTCTACACCTCGGATACGCAGCATCACAACATCCATCCCCTCTGATCCTGCGCATACTCCGGATGGGCCAACTACCCATGATCATTGTCATCAAGATCCATGAATAGATCAATCTCTTCGTCTTCTACTTCGGTCATACCAGCAAGGTTATTTGATATATCATCCACATCATCTGTCTCTTCTATTGGAACGTCTTCTTGCTGCTCTTCTATTGCAAATTCTTCCAATGCATAATCCTCTTCATCTCTTTTCTTGAAAATCTTGATTCTTTTTCCTGCAATGGGCGCCTTAAGCACTGTCCCATCCAATTCTATCAGCTCATATGTTACATTATCAAAGACATGTCTGACTATGTATGGCCCAAACCATATTTTCACCATCTTTCGAAGTGTAGTATGATGATTTTCAAGGCTGCTATCAAAGACTAATACCCAGTCTTCCTCTTCTATTGCTCTAGGCTGCAAGCGATGCCTGCTGTCAAACATGCCCTTATTTCTAAGTCTAGCAACCTTCAACCTGTCAATAGCTAGATGAATATCCTCTGGTGGTCTTCTCTCCAACTGCCGGATCCGAAGAGCGAAGAGCTCCTCTCTCGTCAAATCCTCCTACCAAGGTAAATTTGACCAAGTCAAAGCACAAGTCTCAGTCGGTATAACCGGTTTCTGGCCATACATCAACTCTATGGGCATATATCCTGTTGTAACACTATGAGTCATACGATCAGTCCACAAAGAAAATGGTAGAAGTCTCGGCCATTCTCCAATCCATCCTCTGCATGCTTTGGCTAATGCTTTCACTATCGGCAGATGTTCTCTTTCACTCTTTCCATTTCCCTCTGGATTATATGTTGTGGTTAGAGCCAACTTGATTCCTAGTTGAGAGAAAAACTCCCTAGCTTCATCTGCATCTAATTCACCATGATCTGTAGTGACCTTACCCACACAGCCATACCTGCAGAAAATTTCTTCCAATAAGAACTTACACACTATACTAGTGGTCTTCGTTCTCAAAGGTCTGCCCTCAACATGATTGATAAGATCCTCTTTAGCCAATACAATATATCTCATCTACCATAGACCCATCGGCATAGTAACCAAGTCAACTACCCACTTATAATGAATGCATAACGGATAGGTCAGGTGAAGCTCGTCTCAATGACGCACTACTGAATACATCTGACAGCTTCTGCAAGTCTCTACAAAGCGAGAAATATCTCTATACATGCCTTTCCACCAATAATTTTCCTTGATTTTCTCATAAGTAGCCCACACTCCTCTATGTCCAGCCCAAGGACTCTCATGAATCTCTCTCATCACCTGTAACTGGGTCTCTTTATCGTAAGCAACCCGCAAGGGTAATCCACCTCTTTTCTTCGGGTGCTTCCAAAGAAATCCGTCCTTGAGAAAATAACCATAGGCTTTTCTCATAATCTTCTTGAACTCTTCATTTGTCCATTCATCTCTTTTGCTTAGTGTACTAAGGTACTTGCCAATCTGCAACCAATCTGTGGCATAGAGTTCTTCTATGAAAGCCACAATATCATAGACATGGCAAACATGATCAACCATAGTGGCTGAAATTTTTGCATCATCCTCTTTTGCAAGTAGTGTCTCCTCATCATCATATCTGGCTCTAGACAACACATCCACCACTGGATTATCCTTCCCTACTATGTGTTTAAATTCTGGATTTAATGACTTGATGTATGCGATCCATCTCAACATAGCTATGTCCGGAGTAGAGCAACTCGTAATCATACCTATCAATGGCAAGCAATCTGTCTCTACCACAACTGGGGCTCCAATAAAATACTCCTTGTCGCATTTGAGAGTTGTAACAATCCCCAGTAATTCTCTCTTGATTTGCGGATACCTCCTCTATCTCTCGTTTAGGACTTTCGCCCCAAACCGAATAGCGTACATGTTTCCATCTGCATCATCTTGACCCACAACCCAACCTATGCCAATTGGACTAGTGTCAACTATCAATACAATAGGCTTTCCGCAATTATAATCCGCTTTCCTGAGAGTAGGAGCAGTCTGCAATAACTTCTTCAATTTTCGCATGGTTCTAGTATGGCTCTCATCCCAATAAAATTTATGCCCCTTTCGAAGTAGCTGATATAAACAATCTGCTATGTGTGCAAAATGGGGTATCCAAATCATGTAAAACACACAGGTTCCAATGAATCTCTGTACCTCTGAAGTGGTAGAATAATACTTTGTGATCTTTCCTATAGCATCCACCTTCGCAAGTGAAGGTTTCCTGCCATAATACCCACACATATGTCCAACAATGACGACCTCATTTACTCCAAAAACAGATTTCTACCCTAATAATGTCAAGTTCACTTCTTCTAACCTGGCCAAAATATTTTCACAAGATGCAATATGATCAACCACAAAGTATATGCATCCCTGCTCATTTAGACTCTCATTCTTCTCTTCTTTTGCACACCCCTTAATGGGCACATCATCCAAGAAAGGCATGGTAAGCTGAGGTATGTACTCGTGAAGGACCTTATGCATGGCATTCATCATATGCGTGATAGAATTAGTGGCACCTTGAGGCAAGGTACACATCCTGACAAGCCCAATAGGAGTTCTCATAGTGGTTAGGTCCTTGGTTTCCAAGGCTAGCTAAAACTGATCATATCCCGAATACAAGTCACCTAAAGAATAGATGGCACGTCCAGCAAATGCTTCTGCAAACTCATCCACAACTAGACCTATACCAACATTTCTTATAGTAACTATGTTTACTAGCTGCATGTCCTATATAAATCGGAGAGTACCATTCTTCTTTGGAACCATAAACCACCTATTTGAGTATGGTGCAGATGATGGCTCTAGGATTCCCATCTTGATTTTCTCATTTAGCAAGTCAACTAGCTTTGGCAGGTGTGCCCTAGGCACTGGAATAGGTTGGAGGTTCTAGGAAATATGAGGGATAGTAAAGATCACCATAGGGGCAACAATATTCGGATTCACACATCCAATCTCATGCGAGAAGAAAGAAAACCCCCTTCCATGTCGCTCAAGCATATCCTGAAAGCACTGCTTCTCTGAGGGTAGCAAGAAATCACCATTTCCAATTTTTAATTCAGCAAGAGTCTCTGCTGAAAATTTATGGCTTATATACTCTGGGTTCCTCAAAATTGGCTACTTAGCAACCCTCTCTATTTGCTGATCACTGTTAGGTGGAAGCGGTCCAGCTACCGGCTTCACCTTCTTATCCACAATCTTGCATTTTGTGTCAACCCTGGCTTCATTATGATCCTCTGCACTACTCAAATCTTGCTGTAAATCAGCAATTCTGCCCTCTATTGGTTGAATATCCTTAGCCCTCAGCTCTATGGACTGCATAAGGACAGCCCTAAACTCTGGATGTTGAAATATTTCAGCAGTAAACTTTGTTGGCTAAAAGTTTTCAGCCCTCTGTGTCTCTGTAGGCTTATCATAATCAGCCGAAAACTCTGTTTGCTGAATTTCTTCAACACTCAACACTTTTTGCTAAGTCACCTCAGCCTCTGACTCTATCTATGACACAAAATCTGAAATTTCATGAAATATGTCCAGGGACTGCACTGATACATTACTGGGACAACTCTACATATCAGCTTTCAGCATATTTTCCATCTCTGTCACATCGTATCTGCACAAACCATACTATCATACATCCCATCTATATGATCATCATCCTCTAAAATACCTACATTTTTCAAATCTTTCTCCTTCATGTATATGTACTGCCTGGCAACTCTAGGCAACTCAGAAATCTTCTGATAACTCATCGAACTGTTTGCTGAAATTCCAACAAAATTGGAGGAGAAAACACTGCAGCCAGGAGGCAAGAACTCCAATCTCCTCTGCTCTGTACCACCGTCATCTCGCGTGATAGCGGTACCTAATGAAAATCCGAATCCCTTGCAGTGGGCAAAGGTGCATCTCGAAGAGTATCCCTATTTCTAGCATGATTTACACACACAAACAAAAACTGGACTGCTCTCATACCATCTTTACTGCGAATCCGTGCATAAGCAGACCCGTCATCCATTACTTTCATTTCCATGCTCATCTCTGTGATGAATGGCTATCCTAGGATTATGGGGTAAGAGCATGAATCCTGCACAAAGAAATGAAAATCCTCTTCTACATCTCCAATAGAAATTCTGACACTGGGAATCACCTGCAGTGTTGTTGGCGGCTCTCATATGCCATCCATACTCTGCATCCATAGGCCATCTATTACTTTCATAAACTCCACGAACTATGAGATTAATCTCTGAACCATGATCCACCAAAGCAACATAAGGCACCTATTTCTCTCCAATTTTTACCATTGTTTCTGTAGTTGCCCTAGCCCAATGACTCCACGAAAAGTGACTGCGCGGTACCAAGATAGGCTCATCAGTTTCAGCATAATGAATAGGCTGAACCCTCTTCTCTATCTGCGGAAAAACAGAAGCCTTCTTGACCATAACCTCATCCTCATCCTCATTCAACTCCCCAATCAAAACTCCTTGTGTATCAGTAGTAGGTAATGTATTTCTTTTTCTCTTCAGGACTTCTTGGAACTGATCTTGAAACTCTCTTTTCGAGATGCCCAAAACCTTAGAAATAGTAAAAGTCACCTCACTACCAAGTATCTTGTCATTAAAGATTTTCTTCATGCCCGTAGATGTCTCAATAAGCCGATACATTACGGCCATCAAATAGTTTCTTTTCATTTTCAACTGCTTCAATCACCTTAGTCGCGCTGATTGCATTCTCTTGCTCCAAATATAGTTGCCTTTGCTGAGACAACTGTTGTTGATGTAATTGCTGCTGCTGCTGCATATACAATTGTGTCTGCTGATTTTGAAGTTGCATATACATAGACATGTTCTGCAAAATCTGCTTTAAATCATCTGTAGAAGTACTTGAAGCAGAAGGAGTCGAAGTAGAGGACAAAGTAGAAATCGTAGAAGGGGCTGAAGTTGATGTTGAAGTATCTCCCATCCTGAAAATTTTTTAAAATGCGATGCTTTCACGTCGGGTTCACCAAAGATGTCGAAGGGTTTTTGAAAACAAAGTCGCGACCACAAAGGTCCTTGAGAAATTCCAAGACGGAAGATCAAATTGAGATAGTTACAAGACGAGACTTTGATTACAAGGTTTAAGTGTATTACGATTTTGGTTCAAGAACAAGTGGCAAGACGAATTACAAATATAATGATCAATCAAGAGAGTCAATCCTCTCAAGAAAACCACATCATGATCTATATCAGAATACAAGAGCTTCAAATAAGTCACCCAATCTTCAAGAGAATGTCTTCAACTCCAATAAATGATCAAGGCAAGAAAATCTGCTAATCCAAATGCTAGTATCTCCCAACAAGAATATCCTCTTTGAACTTGCTTTGCAGAGTTTTCCAAGAGTCTTCAAGGTTTAATACACTACTTCAAAGTCAAGAGTATTCCCCTTTGTTCAAAGCTCTGATTTTTATGAGTAATGAATAAGTGAATATCGATGTAGATCCCGTCCTCTCATCGAGTCCAGGCCTATTGCTTTAGTCCTGAAAACTCTCGTAAGTTGCACTGTATCTGACCACCATAGTTATGCTTTTTGCACTCGGTCTCTCATGCTTCCTGAAGCTGATGTTTGATTTGCAGCAATGTTTCTATCCAGCAACTCTGTCCTCATGTTGGATTGTTCTTGCTGCCGTTTTGTAGAAAATAGAGTAGAGCGTCCTCAAGTTACATTTTATAGTTCCCTAATTTGTGAACAAATTTTCTAATAATCCTGGAGTATCCATTCTTTTTAATCATCAATCCCTGAACAGCTGGATGATTGTTATCAATCAGTCCTATATTATCCCCAAAAGCTCTTCATCACGATACAATACATATTCTTCTTCCCCTAACTTTAGCTGATTCCCATCATATTTTGGAAGAAGCACTGTGTCCCCTTCCTTCACAAGTATTGGAATAAGTGATCCATCTTTTGCTCGGCCACTTAATATTTTGACTTATAAATTCAAGAGCAAAAGAGTTGAAACTATCATAAAGGAATGGTCTAAATGATATGATTCTGATTATGAGACACCTTCTATCAATATGGATACTAAGCTTGAAGAAAAGAAGCTCCTCTTGAAGCAAGTCAAATTACCTAACTTTGCAGAAAAACGATTCAATGTTGAGACTAATGATAAAGTGTGGATCAAGACCCTTGAGGACTATTTTGATGTAGCAAGAATAAGTGCAACTAACAGGGCTATGATTGCCAAGTTGAAGCTAGTAGGTAAGGCATGCCTCTGGTGGAAGTAGTGGTGCAAGAAAATGCTACTAGTGAAATCCTTGTAAGCTAGGAAGACATCAAGAAGGCCATGTGACAAAGATACTTGTCACCTTCCTAGCCATCAAGATGACTCGAGTTCTTTTTCTTAAGTAAACTAAAATTAAGCCTTGAATCTTATTATCCTTGGTTCGTGACACAAAAAATGTTGAGGTCGTAAGCTCAACACATAGGGACATTGATGATGGACCGCCTGGCTAGATGGGTCCAAAAATCTATACTTGGTACACAGGTGGTCATTCTGATCCTCACATGGCCACTCACTTATCACTTATTATACTTAGTTTGTTACACCTACCTATAGCTGGCATAAATATAGCGCTAGTCAATTACTATAGTCAATTATGTACTATTTGACTTAATAGGCCACTTTCCTTTATGTTGTATCTTATCTATACTTTGTGTACATTGTATAACATGTGGAAGAAGAAGAAAAAAACCAGTGAGAAAACGTTTTGGCCTCCATCTCTCTTCTTCTTTTCTTAAGTGAGCTTCTTCTTATGTATACAGTGTGTGATTGGCACTACAGCTCAAGTAAGTCCCCCCACCATGTAATTCTTGACATGGTATCAGAGCGATGGCACTGAGAGAGGATGGTTTTGAAGGCTAAAGGGAAGGATAAGAAACAAGGTTTGAGTAAGCAAGCAACGAGTAAGAAGCTCTCTTATTCTTCTACTCTTTCTTTTTGATAGTGCTTGTGGAGGCACCAGAAGTAGGACAGGTTGAAAATCTCAGCTTGTTGTAAGATTTGCTGTGTGGGCAAAGCACTATACACTCTATAGATAGGTCCTTAAGGTCTTTTCCACTATTTTTCTAGGCATATGAGGCCAATTTGGGCCTTGTTTTAGAACCGCAAGGTTGTGGACAACAGTTTCAAGGTATACTGCGATTTTAGCTCTGTCAACCAAAAGTGGGTGCACAAGTTGCAGATTTTGAATTTGTAATTTTTAAGGTGTTTACTAGAAAGAAAACATAAGATTTATCTGCAAAAAAGTTGTAGATTACATATATTATTGAGCAATCAATGAAAAATGTTACTTGGTGTATTGTTGTGCACTTGTTGTGAAAGGTTGCAGAAGACTTGCTTGTTGTTTTATATCATTTTTGTGATAATGACAGAGAACAATGAAAATTCCTTCATTGAGAAGCTTGAAAAAAACAACTACCTTTCATGGAAGTTCCGCGTGATGAATGTCCTCATTGGAAAAGGCATTTATGAGTTTGTTTTAGGTGAAGAAAAGGAGCTAGAGCTAAGTATCCCTCCAACTACAAATGAATTAAAGGTATGGAAACAATGGGATGCAAAAGACAAAAAGGTGATATATTGACCATCTGTAGTCATTGATAATACTATGCTTGGACATATCAAGAATGCAGAAACTTCACATGTAGCGTGGACAATTTTTGAGAACATGCTTTTAGTAAATACAAAGGCATGAAAGATTCAACTTAAGAAAGAGTTGAATACCTTGAAGAATGGAAAACTGTCTATCAATGAGTATGTTTTGAAGGTGAGGAGCATTGCAGATGCTTTACAGCAATTGATGCAATGCTTGATGATGATGATTTGGTTTCATCTACTTTGGGTGGTATTAATAATGAGAAGGCTTAGTCACTTTTGTATATGTATGGAAGCCATTTCTAGATTTTGATGAGATGGTCTCTCTCATGACAAAGAGATTAATATGCAGGGTGACTCATCTGAAAGAAATAGTGAACAAGTCCAAGCATTTTACTCAAGTTTGGAAAGAGAACATGATAGAACCTCTTCGAGAGACTAAGGTATGGGAGGTATTGGTGATAAGACAAAACAGGTTAAATTAGCAATTTGGTGAAATGCAGGTTTTAGGAGGCCATAGAAACTTTAGATGTAGGGGGAGCTCTAAAGGAAGAGATAGATAGTAGAATAGAGGTTCTGGAAATTTTGCTATTGTTTGCCATTATTGTGGCAAAAAATGTCATATTGCAGCCCATTGTTATGCTAAGAAGGATGATATCCTTAGTGGTAAATTGCAACAAGGAAACTATGCATCGTCTTCACGACAGAATGAAAACAAAAATTAGCATCTGTTTGTTATGCATCATATGATGCATGCTGTTATAGGAAAAGGGACACAATGATGTATGATATGTTGATTCAGGTGCATCTAATTATATGACTAGTCATGTTGAATGGTTTGGAGAGATGCATGACTTACAAAATCCAGGTTATGTATAGATGGGTGATGATTCATGCCATCCAATTTCACACATTGAAAAGGTTTTCTTGTCCTTGCATGATGGCAAGATAAAGATTCTAGATAGATGTGTTATATGTGCCATCAATCACAAATAATTTAGTGTCTATTGGCCAAATGGTAGAGCAAGGTTTTCATATTTAATGCAAAAGGTTGTTTTGTAGAAGACTTTAATAATAAGTGCAGGTTCACAAAAGGAAGTAGAGTTGGTTGCATGTTCAATTTAGATGGAGGAATTCTTGCAATGAATGCTAGTATGTATACTGAAGAAAAAGGAATGGTTGCAAGCACTAAGATATGACATAAACATATTGGACATAAAAATGTGCAAATGCTAAAATTAATGCAGTCCAAAGGATTGTTGGTTACAGGGTTTTCTTCTTTTAGAGTTGCAGAATTTTATGGTGTGTGAAGCATGTCAGTTTGGTAGCAAGCAAGTCAACCATTTTTGCATGATAGAGAAGTGAGTAGAAATATACTTGATATTGTACATATAGATGTTTGGGGACCTACATAGAATGTATCTCTTGGTGGCAGCAAATACTTTGTCATATTTATTGATGGAATATTCAAGGAAGCTATGGGTATATTTCATGAAGGAAAGAGTGATGTATTTGAGCACTTCAAATCGTTTAAGGCACTTATTAAGACAAAAAAGGCTTGAAAGTCAAGTGCTTGAGATTAGATGGAGGGGGAGAGTACATGTCTAATGAGTTTAGTGGCTTCTTGAGGTCTCATGGGATAAAGAGGCAATTTACTTGCAAGTATATCCCACAGCAAAATGGGATTGTAGAAAAAAAAAAGACATATTCCAAAAGTTTTACATGCATTGATGGCTAAAAAAAATATGCCAAAATATTTTTGGTCTGAAGTTATTCATACTAATATCTATATTATGAGCAAAACTCCCATAATTGTAGTTCATGGGTTGACCCCCAAAGAATGATTTACAGGCAAGAAGCCTAATGTATCACACTTGAAAGCATTTCTTAGTTGTATTGCATATGTTTATGTGCCAGATGAGCTGCAAAAGAAGCTTAATCCAAAGGATAAAAAATGTATTTTTACTAGATACTCTTTAGACCAAAAATAGTATCGTTGTTATAACCCTATTATCATAGGTGAGTTTGGAGTGAGGAGGAATGTTATTTTTTATGAGATGAGCAGTTGGTATGCACCTACTGGTGATGTACTAGATGATGATAATGATCATGATAGCTATGTGCAGAAAGAAAATCAAGAATCACGAAACCTTAGTGGACCAGAAACATCATCTGGTGCTACACCTACAGTTAATCCTTGGTTTAAGAGACTAAGGAGTAGCCCCATCTTCAAGTGGATCTACAAGTATTACAGGTCAAGACAAAGGAAAGAAGAAAGTGTTGGATAGTAATGATGTATCTACTAGTCATTTGGGATTTGATGGACATTCTAGTGGTTCAAAAAGTTTCAATGATGAGCTTGATATTCCTTTAGTCAAGACATCAGGTGTACAGAGAGCACATAGTAATGTAAAGACTCCACAAAGTGATCCAATGGTATGTAGGTCTAGCAAGGTCAGATACCTTGTTAAAAGATTTGGCTTTGAAGGTTATGCAGCTCACCATTATGCTTATATGGTGAAGTTAGTTGAGGATGTTGAGCCAACTTGTTTTAAGGATGTTGTTGTCCATGCTCATTAGGATGTAGCAATGGATGAGAAGATGGTTGCATTAGAATCCAATAAGACTTGGGATTGGGTACCCTTGCCTAAGGATAAGAAAGCTATTGGCTATAAGTGGGTTTATAAAGTCAAGAATAATGTAGATGGTTCAGTTAGTAGGTATAAGGCTAGGTTGGTTTTTGCAAATGGCTATGCTCAAACATGTCGTATAGATAATGAAGAGAAATTTAGTCTAGTTGATTAGATGGCAACTGTTAGATGTGTGATTGTCTTGGCAATATGCAAAGGTTGGAGTTTGTAGCAAATGGATGTTAAGAATGCCTTCTTGCATGGTGAATTGCAAGAAGAGGTGTATATGGAGCAACTAGCAGGTTATGAGAATTTAGAGCACCCCACATATGTGTGTAGGTTAAAGAATGCACTCTATGGGCTGAAGCAAGTACCTAGAGCATGGTCTAACAAGATCAAAGAGTATCTTGTCAATATTGGATTTTATATTTCTGATGCTTATCACTCACTAATGTGAAAAGGGGAGATTTGGGCATCATAGTCATCTATGTGGATGACTTGATTATTGCAGGTGACAGTAACAATGGGATTACTGAAGTTAAGACTTCTTGAAGAAGAAGTTTGAGATGAAGGATTTGGGTGAACTGAGATATTTTCTTGGTATTGAGGTGATGAGATGAGATGATGATATATGGCTATCCCAAAGGCAGTATAGCTTGGATATGTTATCCAAGTATGGTATTACAACATGTAAACCTCTTTCAATACCATTGGAGCAAAATGGGAAGTTGAGTGGTGATATTGGGAATGAGATAGAAGACCCACCCACTATGTTCAAGAGAATAGTAGAAAGTTTGATTTACATGACTATCAAAAGGCCAAACTTGAGCTATGTTGTTGGCAGTGTCAGTCAATTTATGCAAATGCCTAAAAAGCCTCATTTGGATGTAGTTAGATGCATATTGAGGTATGTGAAGTCCACTTTACATTATGGACTTTTTTATGAGGTAAGTAAGGATCTACATGTGTTGGATAAATAGATGAAAATTGGGATGATAGCTTGTGAGATAGAAGATCTGCTAGTGGATTCATGTTTTCCCTTGGTAGTGCAGCAGTTACATGGAGCAGCAAAAAGCAACCTACAATTGCTTTATTGAGCACAGAGGTTGAGTATAGAGATGTTGCTATGGCAGCATGTGAGGTGGTATGGCTACAAAAGTTATTAGGTGATTTGGATGTGCAAGGAGATGGACTAGTTTGACAATATGAGCAGCATATAGGTAGCTAGGAATTCAGTGCTCCATAGTAGGACAAAACACATTAAGGTGCACTACCACTTTGTGAGAGAGAAGATACTTGTAGGAGAGATTGACCTAGTATATGTAAGCACACATGATTAGATAGCTGACATTTTCACAGAGGCATTGGGTGCAAAGAAGCTTCAAATGTTCCAAAGCTTACTTGGAGCTACAAAGATAGATGGCCTCCAAGCAAAGAATGTCACGTGCAGATGGCAATCCTACAATACAACTGGCAACGAAGCTTTGGGCGAAGGCATCACTGTCAATCCAACGGCGATTCTGGTTGTAAGTAATGTATTTCTAAATGGATATATGCTTGTTTTGATTCTCGTATGAGATATGTTAGGCCCCATACTATGATGTATGAGTATAGGTCATCGGAAGGGATAAATTTCATCTCACGTATTCAAAAGATCAAGCTTGCAAAGTGCATGTATCAAGGAAAGTTAATTGCACCTAGTTGTATATGGCTTGTTCGTTGATAGAGCAATTACAAGGAGGAATCGGTCAAGTGTTATGAATGACATAATCATGTCATTAAAAATTATGCATGCAAGCATTAAGTAAATTTTGCATAGAATCTCTCTTTGGTCCCAAGGGTGGAGGAGAGCGAATATGCAATGGAATTATTATCGCATCTATTCTTGTATTGTTTGGGAAAAATACAATTAATTTTGGTTGGTTGATTGAACAACACCCTAAATGTTTTTTTTACAATCATCTGATTGTTGCATTGTGATTTGGATAAATATTCCAAGTGCTTGTGTTTGATGGTAAAAGCATGGCAAGGGTCAGTAATGACAAGTAGCCATGGGGAATAAGGTAATGTTTTCTTAGAAGATGATATTAGGGTTGAATGCCTTGATTATGCTTGATTCTTAATTGGATTAATTAAGGAAGGATAATTTGCACGCGTGGATCATCTCCAAGATTGCACCACGGATTACCCCGAGAGGGCACTGCTCGATTCATAGGCCGATGGTCGAGTGGTGAAAAGGCCAACCACGGAAAGTGTGTCTTGCTCCTAGGTCTCTCAAGGTCAGTGGAGCTCTGGACACCCCTTGCCGAGTCCGAAACGAAGTTGTAGACTACTGTGAGCCCAACGTTTGGAGACATTGGAAGATCCTATTCTAGATAAAGGATGGAAATTTTGGTGCCATGTGATTTGGACCAGGTACTTCTGTTGGATAGAAGGGATACATAATTCTCCTGTATAGGCAGGAGACAAAGATTAACTGGAAGATAAGTTAAGAAACTTGTTTGTCAAAAGGACTGCTTGTTTTGTTTTTGTGTCTGTGCTGTAAGTTACGTGAACGAACCATGTTTCCTAAAAGGCTTAATTAATGAAGTTGATTTTAAATGTCACACATAAATGTGGTAGGACCTAATTAGAAAACTAAAGCTATCAAGGAAAGTGGGTGGGCGGAATCCTCGATGGGTCTGTCCTATGATAGAGTGGTCCTAGAGAGCTAGGAGGCTTCTCACAAGGATTTATCACCGTTCAATTTTAGGTGTTGTTAAGTTAGAGCTCGATTCATGCTGTTTTAGGGGACCAAAATGGGACTATGCCCTACGGGCAGAGAGGTTGAGCGACACATCCCTCTCGTTTCCCATTCTCTTTGAACCAAGTGCGGTATGTATCTGCTTTGGATTGGGTATCTCTACGTAAAGTAGGATGTCCAAAACTCGACGCTAGAATGCTGTTAGGAGACCTTGACAACTAGGAACCCAGATTTCAGGTTGATCCTAGTGGGTTCGGCCGCGCGAACGTTCCGTTGCGAGGAAAAATCGGGAAACCTTAGGCGACAAACCCTGAAACATTTCATGCGAGTGCCGGCGATGATGCCTAGAATCGTTTCTCGATGGACCGCTAAAACATGCTTGGATAGCCAATAGGCAGGCACATTACACTATTTTCCAAAAGAAGTTTACTCACCTATTTATGAGAAATAGATCTTACAGCAAAATGCATGACAACGGTGTAGTGATTAGATTTACAATGTCAATTGAAAACTTGACAACTAAGTGGAACGAGCAATCGATTATCCATGCAACATTCTAGTCAACCTTTTTGCTTTGCCAAATGACAAGTTAGTATGTGCCATACAAGCAATGAAGTATAGAAAACTTTTTAAAAGTTTGTAGATAACAAATTTATGGTTTGACAAGCTAGAGTGCTTAGTTTTGACCCAAAAATCCCAAAAATGGCAAAAAACATGATCTAAGTAGTGTATAATGCCATGGACGCTACAGTGTGTGAATGGGCATGGCGATAGTATAGAGGGATTTTTTTTACAAGGCTATGCTTAGAATCTTAAGACTCAATATAAGTTTGATGCCGTTTCCAGGTACTAGATTTTCTCATGGGCCTGCTTCAATCTCTTCTTGGCCTCTAGTAGAGCAACTTTACCCTGAAGCTCTCTTACATGGTGGCTTGGCTAGCTCCTATGGCTTTACACATCCCCATGGCTTATAGTATCATTTTCTATAGGTATGTACATGTGATTCACCAACTCATTTTTAACAAGAATGATCTTGTGTGCGTTCGAGGTGGGTAGGTTATTTTCCTAAACGGTAGTTCATATGCATTTTCTTTAGAATGAATTTATAATCGTTTAAAGCCAAATATAGCGACAAGCTTATAAAACATTATTTTTTTCCAAACCGACGAGATGTTACCTCTCTCACATTTGCTGTAATGGGGGTTTTTCCAATTCCTACCTCATCACTTTCTCCATCGATCGCGTTCCTTGCTCCCGTTGCTTCAAATGGACTTTTTGAATTTTTGCAACCTTGTGGAGCCATCAGATGTCATGCGAAATTGACGTGGTAGTTCATGGAGAGTTGGTGGTTGTCCAAAAAAAATTTGCCAAAATTTCGCTTAACGGTATGGTCGTATGGGGCGAAGATGTAACAAGGGGTAGAGAAAATGAAAATGAGATAGAAGTTTAGCAAGAGGGGATCAAAATGGCCTCTACCCCTGATGTTTGAGAAGGCCTATCTCCCACACTCTCTTACTCTCCAATTTCCACAATATGATAGTCTATGAATCTCTCTCTCTCTCTCTTTCTCTCTCTCTCTCTCTCTACATGAAGGGGGGGTATTTTCCTCTTTCAAGCTTCAAAGCTTCAATGGTAGATAAGAGAAGTAGAGAAATTTTGCTAGATGCACACTGCATTTTTGACAGGGTCTTCAGGATGATAGAGAGCTCAGCCTCTCTATCTAGTGTGAATGCAGTATGGACAATGACTATGTCACCAATGGGGATCTGATGGCCAATGTCGTGCGCTATTAAGGTATCCCTTCCAAATGCTCCCTGGATCTTTTGGTGACTTGCAAAATCATTGATGTCAAGCACGGTCTACATTGACATGAAGTTAGCTCAAAATAGTATACATATAAAATAAAGTGTCTAGATGGACTATTGATACACTTCTTTCTACTCGACATCTCGATAGCAACCCTTTAAGGGTTTGGTGAAGTCCACACTTGACTTGAACTCATTGATCAGCGGGACTTGTTGTTCTTCCAAGGACACATGTCCTACCACCACGCTGGCTTGTACTGCACCATAAACCCTTTTGGTGCCAACCATGCCATGCTCCCCCAAGTCCATGGTATCTTTAAGAGCTATGAGTGTGCCATCTATATCTTCTAGCTTTGGGTTGTTGTATTCTACATGCAAATAATCAGACATGAGGGGGGAGTGATTGTTGATTGCTAGCATCAACAAGACCTCATCTTCCCTCACTCAAAAAAAATTCTTCACATCATGGAGATGTTAAGATATGCGGGATCTAGAGCATGGCAGATGCGAAAGCTATGGAGGTTGGAAGAGAAAGAGTGAGTTCATGAAGACACTGACATGACTGACTATTACACAAGTGAATTAGGTTCCAAGATGGAAGCTTGGACTCATAAACACAATCTTATGTATCAATTGACAATGACACAGAGACTTTACTGAAGGGCAAAAGCACTATGACATTGCATTAGAAAAAAGAGAAAGTACAATGCTTTATAGGAAACTGGATGGCAGCACTTCTCCTACTGTGCATATGGGATTCTAAACCTAAGCCCACACTGCTCCATACAAAGAGGCTAAGTAGGTGTGATTGCAAAAATCTCAACACCCCTCCTTAGTCACAACTAGAAGTACAAAGTGTGTAGAGGCTTTAGTGAGAGCAACTCCTGTAAAGTGTGGGCACACCATAAACATGGGAAAACACCGGAGGCTTTCATAGAAAAGGCTAAGTGTGGGTACCACAAACATGGTGGGCATCCAGAGGCTGTAATAGGGGCCTCACAAAGTGTACAAAGGCTGTAGTACAAGGCTACATGAGGAGTTTAAAAGTTTATGTCCAAAGCATTAGGGCTAGGAAATATAAGGCTAAAAAATTCTATCCGAATAGAAGGACTAATGAGGTTTGTACTTCTCTTGGTGGTCTTATTCTACTTCTTCTTCTTTTGCTCCATGTTCTTCTTCTTCTTTAATAGCAACTAGATAGGCCTTTTGGGACCTCTTTCTGGCGTGGAAAAACTTCTCGGTGTGTTTGGTCCTTTTGCAAAAGTCACAGAAAAGCTTATCCTTCTTGCCTTTGTACCTATTGCCAACATATAATGCTTGTTCATCTCTAGAGGTGCTTGGTTCTTCCTTAGTTTTTAGCTTCTTTTTCTCCTCTAACAGTGATGCCTGGATATCAACAAGCTCAAGGTTTGGCATATTGATTAGAGTTGTTGATACATTATTATATTCAAGGGGCAAACTTTTAAGTAGAACACCAATGTAAACATCTTTTTCCATTTTAATATTGATTCCTGTAAGCTGGGTTGTTAGAAGTCCTTCCATGTAATTTTGATGTGTGGCAAGTGATGTGCTAGACTTCATTTCAAGCCTAAAAAATTCAATCAAGAGACTATACTTTGATGACTTAGACTGTGCACCAAACAAAGTGTCAAGTCTCTTCCATGTATCATGTGAAGTATCATAGTTATCCACATGGTGGATATAGCTGTCATCTAGCTCCAGTTTGATAATGGCCTGAGCCTTATCATCATTCTTTTGCCAAGTGATTGCAAGGTCCGCATCATGAGGCTTCTTCTCTTTTCCAGTGGTAATGGCCCATAGGCCTTTCTTCATCAGGATGAGTTTGATGCGGGTTGCCAAGTGTGAAACTCGACTTCTTTGAAGTGAGCTGTTGGAGAGTCTTTTCCCATGTTGGATTTGCAAGAACAGTAGCAAATCAACTCCAGAATTCTTAGATTTTATCAGTGGAAGAGTAGATTACAGTGTGTCAAGAGACACAAGTAATGAAAATGTGAAAACACACTATGCAAAGACTATGTCTGAGTTGAACTTGAGTCTTCTTAGTTCGGGGTCATCGATCCTTCTTCAATCTTCCTAGGTCCTTCCCCTCCTTGATTTGATGCTGGGACAGTAGATCAAAGTGGCAATGGGTTGCTTGATTTTTCTAACATTGCGTGGGATATACTTTATCATTTTTAAAACTTTTTACATGGAAATGAAGCTAACTTGATGGGTTATCAATGCCCTATGGTGGTCGTCAACATCGCTGACTGTAGGCGCAACATCAACAGTACAAACAGTAGCATGTGCATTCTAGGTAGCGAATCATTGCAGACACAATGCCAAGCTTTGCGACAAGCAATGCTGAGCTTTGATGGGCCAAGGAGGAGTGCCTTGACCTGGGGAATGATCTTCTAGAAGAAAGTAAGAGGAGATATTGCTTGGATGGAGAGATCTAACTCCTCCAAGTGAGCAAGGTCCTGTATGGCTATGGCAGCCATTGAAGCTTCACTGAAGGTAGAGTGAAAATTGGAGCCATGAGTTGACTTGAGGTTAGGAGAAGATGGAAGAGTAGAGAGAAGAGCTGGGTTGAGCTAAGGCCATGCTCAACTGAGCTCTGATACCATGTTAAAATATGCGAGATCTAGAGCATGGAAGATGCGGAAGCTATGGAGATTGGAAGAGAAAGAGTGAGTTCATGAAAACACTAACATGACTAACTGTTACACAAGTGAATTATGTTCCAAGATGGAGTCTTGGACTCATAAACACAATCTTGTGTATTGACTGACAATGACATAGAGACTTTACTGAAGGACAAAAGTACTATGACATTGCATTAAAAAAGAGAGAAAGTACAATGCTTTATAGGAAATTGGATGGTAGCACTTCTCCTACTGTGCATATGGGATTCTAGTCGTGAGCCCACACTGCTCCATACAAAGAGGCTAAGTAGGTGTGATTACAGAAATATCAATAGGAGAAACATGAATTCTTTATCATCATCAATGAAGACTTCACTCATGCTATGGATGCAATAGTCTACATCAATAGTAGAGGGTGCCTCCAACTCATTCGAGCCACCTCCTAAGATGCTATCCATGTCAACTATAGCTCTATTGACCATAAGGTCTAGAGCTTTTACCTCTTGTGTAGCCTCAGCTTCCTCTTTGGCATTTTCTACTAGTTACGACTTTAGATCAAGGACATCCTTCAACAAGCCTTCCACATGCTCTTTAGCATCCACTATGATGACAAGGGGGTCCTCACCTTTATTGAGTAACAAAATGAAAGTGGCAGTCCATGAGAGGTAGTTACTGCTATGTTGATCAAAGTCATATTCCCTGGCTTGCCAAGAAGTGAGGTGCTTGAAGTAGGCGGCAGTGAGATTTGCACTAAATGACCTAGTTATTTTTGAAATGCCTCTTTGCCATTGATGTACTTCAGGAGATTACATGGCACCTATTCCTTATTTGAATCCTCAAATCCAACAGTATACTCTCGTAAGTATATGTTCATGTACTCAGTAGGGTATTTTAGGCTTAGATCATGCCACAATATCGTATCATAGTGCTTGAAATTGGGAGAAAAGTTCTTGTAAAGATATGATCTCTTGGCGAATTATGTGCCTTGAAGGAATTACATGAAGCTATTAAGAGTGCAATCCATCTCATAGAAGAAGGGGTATAACAGGCAAGTACAAGGGTGCTTGGGAGAGAAGTGGTTGGAGGTTTGAAAAATGAAAATCAGGCCAAGTGAAAGGTTTTTATAGGCCATGGACTTAAAGTTTTAGTTTGAAATTTCTGTTAAAGTTTGTAAATAAAGTTTTGAAAAGTTTTTTAAAAATCACGAAATAATTCAAAATATAAAGTGTTAGAGAATCTAAAATATGTATAAATAATTAAAAAATAAAATCCCTTGATCTATTCATTGTTAATTTTTTATATATCATTTTGCACACAATTTTTGACTTATTGCAAAGAGGACTCAATAACATATAATTCTTCTCTATTTATTTTCTCATCTGAAAAAAAAACCAAGTAAGATTCAAAAATACTATGTCTCAAGAAAAATAAAAAAAATTCAATATTAAATAAGCTCATCTTTCTAGCACCAATACAAAAGATGAAGCTCTCCATATGAATGCTTCCCATTAAGATAAGATGCTACTGTAGATTTAGGAGACTCCAACAATCACTCAATGTAATTGACTTGATCATTTCACATGGCACATGAATTTGAATATAAAATGCTTGTCCCATATCTTCATTAGACTCCAAGGGAATCCATTGGCATGCTTTCTTCATTCAATATCAATAATAGAAGTGCATGTATAATGATGAATATGCAATCAAATAACAAAATATAAACACTAAAAATCACCACTTTGTATAAAAAGATGTAACCTTTGTATACCCCACCCACCTCATTCCATGCTTCTTCAAAATTGAAATTTAGAAAGTCCTAAGTTATGTCCCTGCTGTGTAGATGAACATAGAGGGACAGTGATGTGCATTAGTGCTTTTGAATATATATGCAAAAACATGAATTGGTACAAACTATGAAAAAACCATTGATCTTGAAGCTCTCCTGAATCTCAACGAGCTTTTGAGTATCATGTATGATCTTCTTTTTAATTTCTAAAGCATCCCCTCATGCGAAATGGTCCATCCTAAAGAATTCAGAGATGGACAAGAAAGTAATTTAAGAGAACCATATGAATCAACTGATGTAGGCATTATATGCAAGCACTTATAGAAGAAAATCTTGCGATGTAAAAGATATTGCAATGACTTTCGAATCATTATTGTCTCACCCATATCTAAATGTAGAGCTTCAAGCTTCCCAAAGGTTGATCCCCAACAAGATATAAAGAGAAAATATTTGATAGGAGAAAAGAAGTAAAAACCTCAAAAAACATATGAGAATTTAAGAACATAAAAGCATTAGCTTACAATTTGAGGGGAAAATTTGTCAAGCACTCCCAAGAGGTAGCTTCAATTCCTTCATACCATACACATATTGAACTGATGTAACAAGACCACCATCTTAAACCTCCCAAAACCCTTGAAGCACTCTGCTCTTCCAATGATTTTATAGTACACCACAATGATGAACTCGATAAGCCCTATTGTTGACGGTTGCATGTAAATCCATGAATCCTTCTTGAACAATGCTCATTTTTATTTTTCATGTTTATCCTTTGTATTGTGTGCGTAGATATCACATATAAAATCATGGGATCACCTTTACTAACGTGTAGATGCCATTGGAATGGTAATGAAAGTAAGGAGGACTGTGTGGTTATGGCTGTCTGAGTACAGAAAGATGAGAAATTTTATGAAATGGAACAAAACAAATTACCATGGAAGAAAGAAAGATGCTGGGTGATGGGTAGCTATGGCTAGGAGAAAGTGGGGGTAATGTGGCTATGGCTAAGCTCAAAAGAAAGAGAGAAGTTGGGTGTTATGCAGCTATGGCTAGGAGAAGCTAGGGGATATGTGCCTATGGCTGTGTGGGGAAAGATGAGAAAATTTGTGGAATGGAGGTAAAAAAATGATCATGGAAGAAAGAGAGAAGCTAGAGGGTACTATGTGGCTATGACTAAGAGAAGCTAGGGGATGTGTGACTATGGCTAAGAGAAGCTAGGGGCATAGAAAGCTAAGAAGATTTGTGGAATGGAGGTAAGAAAATGACCAAATTGGAAGCATGCCTTGTAGAAAGATACCAAAAAATACATTTTTCACTATAGATATCATGAGAAGAGATTTTGGGAGGGGAGGGAAGTGATTTTTGGAGGGGAAAATTTTCAAATATTGGATCATCTTTTTGGACGCTTGATGGGACCTACCTAACATGGGATAGTAAAAGTAGGGGGGAAGAGGGGGGTAAAAGGGGATATAGGGGGACAAGCCTATAAGTGGTAAGGACAAGGGGAAAAAGAGAGTGGATCAAATGTGCATACCATCCCCTCTCCCGTTGGTCCACCTCAAATCTCTTGTCATTAAGAGAGTCATTAAATCTTAAGCTAAGTGGCTCTTTTTGAGTCCATATTCTCCCTAATGTGCAAAAGTGGTGCTTGAGGATGTGAACTAGTTGGTAGACTTGCATGGTAGTGAGAAGGAGTTCAAGGGTGGGCTTTGCGGCATGATAACAAGATGAGTCATGATGGTGGTGAAAATTTGATAGGTAGATATTTTAAGGTAAGGTTTTTCTTAGATTTTTTTAAATATGTTAATTTTTTATTAATTCCCCTCTTTAAATCCCCTTCATACTCGAGGATTTAGGGTATATCACATCCTTTTCCCCTTAGAGGAACTGTGATATCCTCATCTCAAAGCTAGTATATCATTTTGCTAGGGTAAGTTGGATTGTAGAAATTGTGGTTTAGGACTCACTATGCTTCCACTATGCACCTCTGATCGCACAAAAGTGCTTAAACTTCAAGATAATACAATGATATCAAAGATAAATTTATTGCAATGTATTTTGACTCAATAGTTATTGCAATAGTAAGGAATCATTATAAGTATAGGGGTTGTGACAATTTTTCTAGGACTTCTAATCATCCTCAAAGATTCCAGTGGGCTCTAAATCTTCATGACTATCTAATTCTTGAGGGAAACTGAATATAGAGCTTTTGTGGCTTAGTTTTGTAGTTGGTTTCTTTGCTTCTTGATCCAATTCAAGATAATGGGCATGGATGTGTCCTATCTCATTACAAGAAAGCATCAATGATTTGGACATCTCCTTTCAATGTATCCTATCTCACCATACTCATGACACTTCTGTCCTTGGTTTTTTGAGTCATCATAGTCTTCTTCACCATTTGCTAGGTAGTAGTCATCTTCAATAATTTGATCTCCATAAGGCCTTCGGCTTATATAAGAGCATCTTGCAAGTTAGTCGGCCTTAGGGATTTAGTGGTTGATTCAATACATTGTAAAATTTAGCCACCTATTGGTGGCAATATCCATAGGCGGTGCATATTTTTTTTATGAAGAAACACGTGGTGGGGGGATTTGCTTGAGTTACAATGCCAAATACACATTGTACACACAAGAGGAAGCTCACTCAAGCATAGAAGTAGAGAGACGGAGGCTAACACATTTTCTTGCTGGTTTTTTTCTTCTTCTTCCACACGTTATATAATTTACACAAAGTATAGATAAGATACAACGTAAAGGAACGTGGCCTACTAAGTCAAACAATGTATAACTGACTATACTAATCAACTAGCGCTATATCTATGCCAACTGTAGGTAGATGTAATAAACTAAATATAATAAGTGATAAGTCAGTGGCCATGTAAGGATCAAAATGACCACGGACATGCTAAGTGTAGATGTGTGGACCCATCTAGCCAAGTGGTCCATCATCAATGTGTTGGCACACCTGTTGAGCTTGCCATCTCAATAACCTCTCTCAAGCTAGATTAAGAAGGTGGAATAGATTCGAGATGGGAGAGCGTAAGAGAAGATGGCTAAGTCAAGGATCAAGATAGATGGAATTGTATAGCCTCTCGGGGTAACTCTTCTCTCTCTCTCTCTCTCTCTCTCTCTCTCTCTCTCTCTCTCTCTCTCTCTCTCTCTCTCTCACAATCTCTTGGAGGGGGTATCCTTCTTTCTACCTCTCACTCGCAGCCTCTTGGGGTCTCCTTATGCTCCCTTGTGCCTCCCCATGCCTCATATTCATAATGAATTAGAGAGGAGGGGATAAGGCTGAGAACAAGAGTGGAGGGGCTCTTGGAAGGCTCAGTGATTTGATGCTCAGATTATAAATCTAATTATGGTTGCATTGGCTCCAAAAGGGGGATAAAACTCCAAGACACTTGTTTAGAAAGCTCTTAGCTCACTCCTTCTTTTCTCTGTTCGAAGTGCTATCTATTGCCTGTAGATTGAGATCGTGGCGCACGCGATTTCGCTAGTCACTTTTCTTTATTTTTTTCTTTTCTATAGAAACTCCAAAACTAACTAAAACATCACTTGTTTGTTCTTTTAAATGACTTTCAGTTCTATTTTTTTGGGATAATATCTAGAATATACTAGTTTTCTTTTGCCCAAAAAGCTAATATTTTTGGACCATCCAAACTATACACATTAATACTGATTAATATGGCTCATAAGTCTTGTTCACGTTGTAACTTCCGTGAAGGGTGGCTACAGTCCTTGTCAATCCGAGAAAAATGTCAGGTTAGGACTCTCGCTTTTTTTTAAAATATATTTTAATTAAATAAAAAAATGTTAGTTAGTTTTTACCTTAGTTAGTCTTTAGTTAGTAATCTTACTAACTTATTAATTGACTAACTAACTTTCGACTAACCAACTAACTTTTGTTGCGTGGAAATATTACAAATACTATGAGTTTACATTGGCATGGTTTGATAGCTTAAGAGGTCTCAAGATTGATTTTGGAATTTGGTGACACTACACGGAACATATTGAATGTTGGATATTTAGATCGGTCTTGGAATGAAGACATACTCGAATGTCTGAACCATATCATTATCATCGCCTTCTATTGTTGCTTTGGCTGAATGAACGAGACATAAGATTGAGAGTTTTTCTTGAAGTGTATTTCGAACACCATATTGGGGAATATGGAAAATTTCCATAAGTTATGAGAAAATGATAGTGTTTTACTAAAACTCTGAAAAGATTCTAAAGTTTTCTCCTAAGACAAATATTACCCAAAAGATTTGCAGGTATATTTAAAGAATATCATTTATTTCTTAGCTTGCAAGAGTTTTTTCACTTGGTTGAGCTACATTGAGTATTAACCTCAACACAAGAAAAAGTGGAAAAAGTGGAAAAGCGCAAGTCGGAGGCCGAAATAGGCGGCCCAGAAGGAAATCAGACACAATGGAAGAAGCAAGAAGAAGGGAAATGGCCGAAAGTGCAAGGGTGGCCTCAAAAGCTAAGTCAAAGGAAAAAACACATTTTTAAATGCAGGGAGCCCCTTAAACTTTTGTAAAAGAGTGTCATGCTCCCTCTTGTGCAAATTGTAAGGGTAGACGGGCGGTAGAAAGGAAGCTAAGAAGACAGGAGGACAATAGGAAAGAGGGCTTAGCCATGTAAAAAAGGGGATGACCGCCCAAAAAAGGATTAGGGTTTCGTATATAAGCTCAAAAAGTGAGTGAGAAGCTCATTCTTTGGTGTGTGGCAAACGTGATCACTTCTTTTTCTCTTCTTCTCTCCTTCTTTCTTGCTTGTGTGTGCTTAAGAGAGGGAGTGTGAGGAACTGAGTGTGCGAGGGTGGAGGATCGAGGAGAAGAAGCTCTCCATCATATTCTCTCTTATTCTCTTCTCTTATCTTGTCTTGTCTCGCGCGCGGCTATGGAGGATGGAGCTTGAAGGTGGAGGCTTGAGGTTGCTTGAGCTTGCATCTAGAATTGTGGAGCTACTGGGTTGCTTGAGCTTGCATCTAGAATCGTGGAGCTATCAGTTGCTTGAGGGAGGAGGCTACTCGTTTGGGCATCAAGGTAAGCTCACTACACCCCCGTAGGATTGAAGGCACATTGGCTAGGTGAGAGGTAGCCATTTGTGCTTTCTTGAAACACTTGAAAGAATAATCAATCCGTGGGTCTTGGTGGTCGAGCATGAGCTCCCACTACATTTTGGTTCCTCAAATCTAACAATGAAGTAAGGGTTTCATCCCCAAACCAAAGCTTGAGATAGGTAGGAGATTTTTTTTTTTTGATGAGTAGACAAGTAGGAGGATTCATTTTAGTATTTGTGTTTTGATTTTTGTTGCATTTAGAGTAGGTTAGGAGTAAAGAAATTGAAGCAAAGCAACCTAGGGTTTTTGTTGTAAAGCATGCCAAAACATGGCAAAATTGGGGAAAAAATGGGCTTGCAATCCATTGACAAGGCATGAGCATTAACAAGGAGCATTTGGGCATTAGGACAAGGGCTTAAGACCCAAGGAAGGGGGTTGGAAGGCTTATTTTTAGTTTCTGCAGTAGAGAGAGAGAGAGAGAGAGAGAGAGAGAGAGAGAGAGAGAGAGAGAGAGAGAGAGAGAGAGAGAGAGAGAGAGAGAGAGAGAGAGAGAGAGAGAGAGAGAGAGACTTGGAGCTTAGGATGAATCAATCAGCTGCCACGAGTTTTTTTGCTCGGATTAGGTACATAGTGTTGAGAAATGTGCAATCACATCCACCATAGTCTAAGGGACAAACAAGGTAAAGAAACACATTTCAAATAAAGCCTTAGATTAGGTCATGTATGCATGCTTTACTGATTGGGTCATTCCAGTTTGAATTTTTGACTCCATTGACTTTCCCATAAATATCTCACCTACCTCCATAGCCACCCACCTTCAGTGGAGGGATTGAATCTCTCAAACCATGCCTTTTTAGCTCATAATTTCTTTTGGGTAACTCTTCCTCTGCTCCAGATGCTACTCCCTATGACCTCAAAGCCCAACATTATCACCTCCTTGCTCCAACATTGCACCTGAATCAGTCCGCTGCCTAGAATGTGCTTGCAACTATTGTATTACTGTCGCCATGCATGCAGTCCACAATTCTTGATGACCACCATGGGGTTTTGAAATCCCATGAGATAGGATTTCTATCCATATAAAAAGTTTGGAAAATGATCAAGTGTATGTGCTGCAATCAACAAAAAATCAGTTGCCTGCTGTAACCCTAACAGAGAAGCCATAGCTCTTCCAACTTCAAGCTTTTATTTCACTTCATTTTCTCACTCCTTTTAGTCAATTGGAGTTTTGCCACTTGGGTTAGAGTTCTTACTCAATTTCCAGTAACATTTGAGGCATCAAACTAGCAAGAAGGGGACATTTTAGAAGATTCAATTTCAATCCAAGAATATACAAACACAATGTCCATTGACACTCATCTAATGCTTTTAGCACTTATGTCATCTCACACAATCAGCTTTGCCTCTCATCAAATCTGATAAGGATCAAGCTATTATCAAGCTCAAACTTGATGACATCTACATTCTATCAAGAATCGCGTGGTGGGGGGACTTGCTCAAGATGCTGCGCCGAACACACACAGAATGCACAAGGAGATGCTCACTCAAGAGATAGGAAGAGAGATGGAGGCCAAAACGTTTTCTTGCTGGTTTTTTCTTCTTCTTCCACACACTTTTCAATGTACACAAAGTATAGATAAGATACAACATAAAAGAAAGTGGCCTACTAAGTCAAACAATGCATAACCGACTACACTAGTCGACTGACGCTATAACTATGCCAGTTGTAAATAGGTGTAACAACCTGAATATAATAAGTAATGAGTCAGTGGCTATGTGAGAGTCATAATGACCACCGACATGCTAAGTGTAGACGTGTGGACCCATCTAACTAGGCGGTCCATCATCAATGTCCGCATGTGTTGAGCTTGTCATCTCAACACTCCCCCTCAAGCTCAACTGCATCTCTACAACTCCAAGTAAGCTTCGAAACTTTTGAAGCTTCTCTGTACCCAATGCCTTCGTGAAGATGTCAGCTATCTGATCTTGTGTGCTGACATACACCAAGTCAATCTCACCTGCTAGTACATTCTCTCTCACAAAGTGGTAGTGTACCTCAATATGTTTTGTCCTGGAATGGAACACAGGGTTCCTAGCCAACTGTATACTGCTCATGTTGTCACAATAAATGACAACTAGACCTTCCACCTGCACATCCAAATCAGCCATTAACTTTTGTAGCCATACTACCTCACATGCTGCAATAGCAGCACCTCTATACTCAGCCTCTGTACTCGACAAAGCTATTGTAGATTGCTTTTTGCTACTCCAAGCAACTGCTGCACTACCAAGAGAGAACATGTATCCGCTGGTAGATCTTCTATCAGACATACTACCAGCCCAATCTACATCTGTGTATCCAAACACCTGTACATCTGTACTTGCCTCATAGAAAAGTCCATAATGTAATGTGGACTTCACATATCTCAATATGCGTCTGACTGCATCCAAATGTGGCTTTCTAGGTACTTGCATAAATTGACTCACAAGACCAACAACGTAGCTCAAGTCTGGCCTTGTAATGGTCATGTAGATCAAACTCCCCACTATCCTCCTGAACATAGTAGGGTCTTCTATCTCATCCCCAACATCAGCACTCAACTTTACATTCTGCTCCAATGGGACTGAAAGTGGTTTGCATGTTGTCATACCATACTTGGACAACATATCCAAGCCATACTGTCTTTGGGACAGCCATATACCATCATCACATCTGATCACCTCAATGCCAAGGAAGTACCTTAGCTCACCTAAATCCTTCATCTCAAACTTCTTCTTCAAAAAATCCTTGACTTCAGCAATCCCACTATCACTATCACCTGTAATAATCAAGTCAACCACATAGATGACTATGATGACCAAACCTGCATCTTGTTGGGGGTAAAGGCGCCTCCGCCGTGCCGCCCCGTGTATTACTACACTGACAGTACCCGCCACTGCACACTGCAGGTGGCGGGCGCCCGTCACGTCACTTTATTCTTTATTCTTTTAGTGACAGTTTGAATAAAGGAAGGCCCGGTCACACATTGTGACTGTTGGAGTTCCCATTTCTTGTCTCTCTCTTTCTTGCTCTTGCTCTCCCGCCATAGCTCGCGTGCAAGCTTCGATCCTTCTCACCTTTCAACTGGTATCAGAGCTTGGCATTCTCTTGCTCGAGCTCGACTCGGTGCTTCCCGACCTTCGCATCGACTCGCTTCACGCATTGGGTCTCCATCCCGGCAGCCATAGCCGACCTCTTGAGCTCCCGACTCTCCCCGGCTTCCCGAGCTCCATCCTGGCCTTCTTGAGCTTCATCAGGGCCTTGCCCTTGAGGTATTGCTTCAGCATTTGCAGGCATTTGAGTGTATTCTCAGATTGAAACAGGGCAGGAACAAAGGGCAGCCACTCTTCTTGAGCTCCATAGCTCATATCTTCCCTCCCCTTTGCATTAGGCCTTCATGGCTTGGTATGTGCCTACCTTGGGCCATCATTGAGCCCCCCATTACCCCCTTTTCAGCCCATGTGGAGCAGCAGCAAGTTCAGCACCAACAGGGTAGATTGCATCATTTTTTCCAGGCTATGAGCACTCATCTACTTCAGCTCCACACTTGGCCATTGCTTCTTGCTCTCTACCTTGATCAAGAGGGCTATAGACTTCATGTTTGATGTCATTCAAGCTTTGGGTATTGGTCTTGATCTTTCGGGGCTGATTTCTTCAGATTTGGGACTGTCATAAACTGTCATAACAGGCTGAAAATAGGGCAGCACCATTGGCATTAGCATTTGTTGCTTATACTCCATTCCGGTTGTGCTATTTGATGCCCGTATGCGGTCTACATGATGCCTAGTGCCTTGGGAATGTATGCACATGATTATGCCATGATTTTGGCTTGAAATATTGGCTGATTTGGGACTGTTATTTACTGTTATATAGTGCTGGAAACAGGGCAGCCACACTTGGCATTGGCATTTAATGCTTATACTCTACTCCGGTTACCTTGTTTGATGCCCGTATGCGGTCTACTTCCTACCCGGATGTATTGGGGATGTATGCATTTGGTTTGACCATGATTTTGGCTTGAATTTGGGGCTGAAATCTACTATTTAGAACAGTAAATACATGCTGGAATAACAGTGGGCTGAAGGTACTTTACATGCTTTGGCACTTACCTACCGATACCGGATGTATGCTTTGAGCTTTGGCATGATATCTCTGACATTTGGGGACGACTTGGAGCATATGTATGAGATTATGGGATGCTTTTGAGCTTCGCATTAGCTCCATCTTCACTGGCATTTGGACCGACTCGGCATGCTCGTGGACCGCCTATGCCTCATGTCTCTGCTTGACAGTTAGGCTTTTGCATTACATGCTTTGGTTCGTGACATATGCTATTTGGTTCGTGTATGCCATACCGACATTTGGAGCTTGGATTTGGATGTATTTGAGCATTCCCGGCTTACTTGATCACTGATCTTGGTTGCTATTTGGATGTCATTGAGTTGACCGAGAGCTTATTTGGGCTTATGTATTGCTTCATGGTTAATACGACTGGTGCTTCATGTATGTCATGCTCTCTCGGATGCACTTGATGCATTGACAGGGTCACTTATCACTGGTGCTTTCTCTTGGGTTGTTTGAGCTTCTAAGCTCGCTTTGTACGCCTTTTGTGCCAGTGGGAGCATTTTACATGCTTTCTTGACCTTTGACAGTTGCATGCTATTGGAGCACTTACATGTATTTGGAGCAGTTTATGCCTTGAGCAGCTACATACACATTGAGACTTTGGGATCATACTCCGATCTTTATGGATATGCATTGATGTACTCTTGGTTCACAGGATGCTTATGAGCTGAGTCTCATATTTGGATCTTTCTCTTTGAGCAGATACCTATTTGTGTCAGGTTTTGGCAGTTATAGGAACACTTTGCCTAGAGTGTCTGGGGGTGTGCCTTTCACTGGCAGATGTTATTTTGACATGCTTGGTGTTGAGCTCATGTTCTTTTCACTGTCATTGGCCTTGCTTATGTCCGTTTCATGCCGGCTTTGGACCTAGCATTGTTTGCTTGACATTAGATCCTATTTTGGGACAGTTTGCTCTCTAGACTGCATACATGCAATTTATTACAGCAAGCAGTTATTGGTGGACTGAGGTGTACTTTTCATGCTGAAATATCCTGATTTGGTGTACCGCACCTAGTACTAAGTGGACAGCAACTTTTGGCACACTTTGCTCACCCTTTGGACCCCGTTTTGGTCATTTTTGGGCAGTTTCTGCAGTAAAACAGCAAGCAGTTTTGGACTATTTGGGCATTTCCAGCCTGCATAATGGCGTCATCTTCGCATGATAGTGCCATCTTTAACATTACAAAGTTGGATGGTACCAACTACTCTTACTGGAAGAGTCAAATATGGCAGGTTTTGGTGCAGAAATCTCAAATTAAGCCACTTCGGTTGAGTGGGGAGCAGCCTGAAACTATGGACAATGACGACTGGCTTGAACTTGATGAGCTATGCAAGTCCACGATTGTATTGTCTCTCACTGAACAGGTACATTATAATGTATTTGAGGAAGCACAGAGTGCATGGGATCTATGGAATAAGATCAAGAATCTTTATGATAAGAAAAGTTCGGCGAGTCAGATGTACTGGTTGAAGCAGCTTATGGATCTGCGCATGAAGGATAATGCGACTATGTCTGCTCACTTGAGCCAGTTCCATGCTATACTGAAGAACCTGACTTCGCAGGCTATCACCTTTGGAGAGGAAGTAACTCCTCTTTTCTTGCTTGGAACTCTGAATGAGTCATGGGATGTATTCCGCACTGCTCTTTGTGCCTCTAGTGCTACTCTAAAATTGGCAGATGTTGAGAGTGCTCTTCTTCAGGAAGAGGTGAATCGCAAAAACTTGGATGCCTCTCGTGGTAGTCATGCTTTGACAGTTAGAGGCAGGAATGACAGGTATGACCGTGGTAATGGCCTCGGCCGTGACTCGCAGAAGGGTCGGTCTAAATCTCGTGGTGGCAAGTCGCGTAGTAAGTTGCGTGGACGCAATGCAAATGTCACTTGTCATCATTGTGGGAAAAAGGGCCATATTAGACCACAGTGTCATGAGTTGCGCAATGAGAAGCGCAAGGATAAGGGGAAAGATAAAGTGCAGGAGAAGTCCTCTGATCGCAGCATAGTACCTGCGAAGTCCAACGTCAAGATTGAGGAAATTAATGTCACGCAGACTGAAGAGTCCGATGGTGGTGATGAGTTTATACTTGCAGCTAGTTCTTCTGATGCTTCACACTTGACTGAGACACCTAGTATGTATGCACAGTGCTGGTTATTGGATTCAGGTGCGTCCTTCCATGTGACGCCTTACCGTGAGTGGTTTCACTCTTACCGTACTGTATCTGGATCAGTCAGACTTGGAGATGACAGGTCTCTTGATATTGTGGGCTGTGGAGATATTCAGTTGCAGTTTTCCACTGGCAGTTCCTTTTTGCTCAGGGATGTACGTCATGTACCTACGCTTACGCGTAGTCTTATGTCTGCAGGACAGTTGGATGATGCAGGATTTCATGTCTGTTTTGGGGATTCTGCCTGGAAGATTACCAAAGGCAGACTTGTGCTTGCTAGAGGCGCCAAGGCTGGCAGCCTCTATCCTCTTGTTGTATCTGGGTCTTCTGTAGACCATGTTTTGGCAGTGGGCTCTATCCCACATGTATCACTTTGGCATGCCCGTTTGGGGCATATGTCTTTGAAAGGAATGAAAATGTTATCTGGTTTGCAGTATCTTCCGCCTTTGGATTATGCATGTTTTGACTCGTGTGATCATTGTCTTTATGGTAAGCAGAATAGGTCTACGCATAAGAAATCGGGTAGGCCACGCATGAGTGAGCCCTTGGCATTGGTGCATTCCGATGTTTGTGGGCCTATGCCTTGCATATCTATGGGTGGCGCGAAGTACTTCGTTACCTTCATTGATGATTTTTCTAGGAAAGTGTGGGCTTATCCCATAAAGCAGAAGTCCGATGTCTTGGCAGTTTTTCAGAGATGGCTTGCTCTTGTTGAGAACCAGACTGGGTATAGGCTGAAATGCCTTAGGACAGATAATGGGGGAGAATATGTCTCGCATGCTTTTGAGCAGTTTTGTGATGACAGGGGTATTAAGCGTCAGTTGACCGCCCCTTACACCCCACCCCAGAATGGTTTGGCTGAGCGCATGAACAGGACTATTCAGGAGCGTGTGCGCTCTATGCTTAGCCATGCAGGCCTACCCCCGAGTTTTTGGGCTGAGGCAGTTAGTACGTCAGTGCATGTCATAAACCGATCGCCTTCCAGTGGATTGGATTTCCAGGTTGCAGAGGAAGTTTGGGCTGGTAAGCCACCCTCTTATGCGCATCTCCGTGTCTTTGGATGTGAGGCATTCTGCCATGTGCCCAAGGACAAGAGGAGTAAATTGGATCCAAAGAGCATTAAATGCATATTCCTTGGCTATGGTGAGTCAGGAGAGATGGGCTATCGCCTATGGGATCCGCAGGCGCGGAAAATAGTACGCAGCCATGATGTCGTCTTCCATGAAGACAAGATGCACAGGCAACCTGAGAAGGTGGTTGAGATCCGCAGAGTGATCTTTCAGGAGGAGCCTAAAGCTCCAGCACAGCCAGTAGTACAGCCTGCAGCAGTTCCTCCACAGGGCCAGGGTGTTGGACAGGCAGTTAGACAGGCAGCAGAGCCTGCGGTGAGACGGTCTGCTAGAGACAGACGTCCACCTGACAGATTTCAACCCTCTATGCATTATGTTTTGGTTACAGATGCAGGAGAGCCTTTCACTTATGATGAGGCTATGCGTAGGGGTGACAGTCACTCCTGGGAGAGGGCTATGCAGTCTGAGATAGACTCCCTGCATAAGAATGAGACTTGGGATTTGGTTGCCTTGCCTAAGGGCAAGAAGGCTTTGCCATGCAAGTGGGTGTACAAGCTGAAAAGTACCCCTGGACACCCCAAGCCGGCATACAAGGCTAGATTGGTAGCAAAGGGTTTTAAGCAGGAACATGGTGTGGACTTTGATGAGGTCTTCTCTCCTGTGGTTAAGATGACCACCCTGCGCTTAGTCTTGGCTTTGGTTGCACAGCTTGACTTAGATCTATATCAGATGGATGTCAAGACGGCTTTTCTACATGAGGACTTGCATGATGAGATCTATATGGATCAGCCTAAGGGCTTTGCAGAACCTGGCAGGGAACACCTAGTGTGCAAGTTGAAGAAGAGCTTGTATGGCTTGAAGCAGGCACCTAGGGAATGGTATCATAAGTTTGATGCCTTTATGCAGTCACAGGGCTACAGCAGGAGTGCTATGGATCCATGTCTTTACACGAAGAAAGCCCGTGATGGCAGTTTGCTTATCTTGGTACTCTATGTTGATGATATGCTGATAGCAGGGAAAGCTCATGATGAGCTAGATGCTCTTAAATCTCAGCTGAAGAAGAGCTTTGAGATGAAGGATTTGGGACAGGCCTCACATATACTTGGGATGCGCATTAAGCGCGATAGGCATCAGGGGCTTTTGTATCTCTCATAGCGGGAGTACATTCATAAAGTCCTTGAACGCTTCCGCATGCAGGACGTAAAGCCTATTGGCTGTCCATTACCTTCTTATGTGAAGGTATCACAGGCCGATTGTCCGCAGACAGATGAGCAGAGGGCCGAGATGGCCAAGATCCCTTATGCTTCAGCCGTGGGCAGTTTGATGTATGCCATGATAGCCACTCGTCCAGATATTGCGCATGCAGTTGGTGTTGTGGCACGCTATATGGCTACACCTGGCAACAGACATTGGGATGCCGTGAAGGGTATCATGAGGTACCTGAAGGGCACAGCAGATATGTGTATTTGCTATGGCAGCGAGGATACAGGGGTCGTGGGGTACACTGACTCCGATTATGCAGGACATGCAGATAGTAGGAAGTCCACTTCTGGCTATGTATTCACCTATGCTGGAGGGGCTGTCTCTTGGATGTCCAGGGTTCAGAAGTGTACGGCTTTGTCTACCACTGAGGCCGAGTATGTTGCAGCCACTGAGGCTTGCAAGGAGGCCATATGGTTAGGCCGTCTAGTTGCTGACCTTGGGATTGATGCTACACCTACACTGCATTCGGATTCTATGAGTGCCATTCAGTTGGCTAAGAATCCGGTCTTCCATGCAAAGACGAAACACATTGAGGTGAGGTATCACTTCATACGTGGTGTCGTGGAGGACAAGTCTGTTGATCTTGTCAAGATTTCCACTGACGAGAATCCTGCAGATCTGCTCACGAAGAGCCTCACTACTGAGCGCTTTGCCTTCCTCAGGAGGTTGATGGGCGTTGGATGAGATGTCGCCTTTCCTCATCCCTTGTACCTATGTACATTTGTACTGTCTTTTCTTTTTCTTTTCTCTCTCACTAGGGAAGATTCGCCTTTAAGTGGGAGGTTGTTGGGGGTAAAGGCGCCTCCGCCGTGCCGCCCCGTGTATTACTACACTGACAGTACCCACCACTGCACACTGCAGGTGGCGGGCGCCCGTCACGTCACTTTATTCTTTATTCTTTTAGTGACAGTTTGAATAAAGGAAGGCCCGGTCACACATTGTGACTGTTGGAGTTCCCATTTCTTGTCTCTCTCTTTCTTGCTCTTGCTCTCCCGCCATAGCTCGCGTGCAAGCTTCGATCCTTCTCACCTTTCACATCTCCCTTTCTCACATAAAGTGAGTGATCAGCATCAGAAACATAAAAGCCAATATTGACAAGATACTCTCTGATCTTGTCAGACCATGCTCTAGGTGCTTGCTTGAGCCCATAGAGTGCCTTCTTCAACCTGCACACGTACGTGGGATGCTCTAAATCTTCATAACCTACTGGCTGATCCATATACACTTCTTCCTGCAAATCACCATGCAAGAAGGCATTCTTCACATCCATTTGCTGCAACCTCCAACCTTTGGCTGCTGCCAAAGCAATCACACATCTGACAATTGCCATCCTAGCAACTGGACTGAAGGTTTCATCATAATCTATGCCGTATGTCTAGGCATAGCCTTTTGCAACTAGCCTAGCTTTGTACCTACTAATAGAACCATCTGCATTGTGCTTAATCTTATAAACCCACTTACATCCAATAGCTTTCTTGCCCTTCGGCAATGATACTAGATCCCAAGTCTTATTGGCCTCTAATGCAGCCATCTCCTCATCCATTGCTGCATCCCAATGAGTATGACCAATAGCATCCTCAAAATAAGTGGGCTCAACATCCTCAACTAGTTTCACCATATAAGCATAATGGTGAGCTGCATAACCTTCAAAACCAAATCTTTTAACAGGGTATCTGACCCTGCTAGATCTGCATACCACCGGATCACTCAATGGAGTCTTTACGTTACTATGAGCTCTCTGTACACCTGGTGTCCTGACAGAAGGAATACCAAGCTCATCATCCAAGCTCTCTGAGCCACTGGAGTCTCCATCAAGAACTGCATCAATGCCATCTGACACTTTATTCTTTCCTTTGTCTTTACCTGTAGTGCTATTAGATGCACCTGAAGATGTAGAGGTACTCCTTAGTCTCCCAGACCAAGGACTACCAGATGATGTCTCTAGTCCACTAAGAGTCCGTGATTCTTGATTTTCAGCCTGCACATGAGTGTCATGATCATCATCATCATCCAATGCATCACCACTAGATGCATACCAACTGCTCATTTCATCAAAGATGACATCCCTGCTCACTCTGAACTTACATGTGACAGGGTTATAACAACGATACCATTTCTGCTCTAAAGAGTATCCAATAAAAACACATTTTTCTGCCTTTGGATCAAGCTTCTTCCGTAGCTCATCTGGCACATGAACATATGCAACACAGCCAAATACTTTCAAGTGTGATACATCAGGCTTCTTGCCAGTAAAGCATTCTTCAGGAGTCATCCCATGAACTGCAGCTATGGGAGTTCTATTCATAATATAAACAGCAGTATGAACATCCTCAGACCAAAAATGCTTAGGCATATTCTTTTTAGCCATCAAGGTGCGTGCAACTTCTACAATATGCATGTTTTTTCTTTCTACAACCCCATTTTGATGTGGGGTATACCTGCAAGCCTGTTTCTCTTTCAACTACAGCCTTGAAAGTTCTAAAGTGCTAAAATGCTTCACTCTTTTCCTTCATAAAATATACCCACAGCTTTCTAGAACAATCATCAATGAATGTGACAAAGTATGAACTGCCTCCAAGAGATACATTTTGTGTAGGCCCCTAAATGTCTGTATGCACAACATCAAGGATATTTCTGCTTACATCTCTGTCATGTGAAAAGGGTTGTCTTGCCTGCTTACCAAACTGACATGCTTCGCATACCTTATGAAATTCTGCAACTCTAAATGTAGGCAAACCTGTAACCAACCCTTTGGACTGCATTAATTTTAGCCTTTGTACATTTGCATGTCCAATGCGTTTGTGCCAAATTTCAATATCTGCAACAACATCTTTTCCTTTAGCATACATAGCAGCATTCATAGTAGGAATTCCAGCATCTAGAGTAAACATACGTCCAACTCTACTTCCCTTTGCTACCAACCTGCACTTGTCATTGAAGTCTTCTACAAAGCAGCCCTTTGCATTAAATCCGACTTGCAGCCCTTGCTCTACCATCTGACCAATTGACACCAAGTTCTTTGTAATAGATGGCACATGTAATACATCTAAAAGACTCTTTGTCTTACCATCATGCAAGGACAAGGGAACTTTTCCAATGTGTGAAGTTGGGTGGCATGAATCATCACCCGTCTGCACATAACTTGCATTTTGCAAATGCTGCATCTCTCCAAACCATTCTGCATGGCTAGTCATATGATTGGATGCACCTGAGTCAACATACCAAACATCATCATGTGTTCCCTTTCCTGTAACAGCATTCAGCACATGCTGCATAACAAACAGACGTTTATTTTTGTCTTCATTCTGTCGTGAAGACGATGCATAGTTTCCTTGCTGCAACTTACCACTGCGAATATCATCTTTCTTAGCATAGCATTGGGCTGCAATATGACCTATTTTTCCACAGTAGTGACACACAATATCAGAGTTGTTAGAACCACTATTCTGCCATCCACCTCTTCCTCTAAAGCTCCCCCTGCCTCTAAAGTTACCACAATCTTCTGAAACCTGCATATCGCCAAATTGCTGATTCAATCTATTTTGCTGGTTGTCACTACCACATCCTATACCACGGCCTCTTGAAGAGAACTTGCCACGTGCCCTTCCTAAACTAGAGTAGAAAGCTTGGACCTGTTCACCACTTCTTTCATATGTCTCACTCTGCATGTTGATCTCTTCAGTGATCATAAGGGAGACCAACTCATCGAAATCTAGAAATGGCTTTCTGACATATACGGAAGTTACAAAAGACTTCCAAGCCTTTTCATTGTTAAGTCCACCCAAGGTAGACGACACCAAATCATCATCATCGAGCATTGCATCAATCGCTGCCAATGCATCTGCAATGCTCCTCACCTTCAGTGCATACTCATTGATAGACATCTTCCCTTTCTTCAATGTATTCAACTCTTGCTTGAGTTGAATCTTTCGTGCCTTTGTATTTACGGAAAACATACTTTCAAGTATGGTCCAAGCTACATATGAATTCTCTGCATTTCTAATATGTCCCAACATATTATTGTCAATTACTGCAGACAACCAATACATGACCTTCTTGTCTTTTGCATTCCATTCCTTCCGTGCCTTAGTCTCTCCTACAGTTGGAGGATCACTCACCTTCGGCTCCTTTTCTTCACCTGAAACAAACTCGTAGAGGCCTTTTCCAATAAGGAAGTTCGTGACATAGAACTTCCATGAAGGATAGTTGTTCTTGTCGAGCTTCTCAATGATGGGGCTTCCACTGTTCTCTGCCATTATCACAAAACTAATACCAAACAGCAAGCAAATTTCTGCAACCCTAAACTTGTAGTGCACAACAATACACCAGACAGCCTTTTTCACTGTCTGCTCAAGTAGACGTGTGGACTCATCTAACCAGGCGGTCCATCATCAATGTCCGCATGTGTTGAGCTTGTCATCTCAACACATTCACCATGTTGATGATTGTGAAACCTCTCAAGCAACATGGGATCGATTAGAAACCCTGTTTGGAGCTCATTCAAAATCCTCTAAATATGGCTTATTGATTGAATTTTTTAGGCTTGACATGAAAAGTAGTACCTTACTTACAACTCATTTGAATTATATGGAAAGCTTGTTAACATAACTTGCAGGAATCAACTTGAAGATGGATGAAGACATTTGCATTGGAGTGCTTCTCAAGAGTTTTCCACCCGAGTTTGATAATGTGTCTACCACATTAATCAACATGCTAAGCCAAAGCTTGTGGATATCAAACCCTCTCTCCTGGAAGAGGAAAAGAAGATCAAGAGCAAGGGAGAAACAAGCATCCCAAGAGGAGACCAACAACTCCTCTATGTGAAAGGGAAGAAGAGCATAGTCTATGACTTTTGTAAGAAAACTGGACATATTGATAAATTTTGCCATGCTAAGAAAATGTCTCAAAGAGCATATCTTGCTACAGTCAAAGAAGATGAAGACAACAATGAAGAGGAAGAAGAAGAAGAAGATACCCAAGAACAAAAGGATAGGACTCACGAGTCCCTATTTTGTAGCTCATTTTTTGATAGAATTTTTTAAGTTTAAAATGTGGACTTGCCTAATGTTCCCACCATAAGCTCCTATACTCCTCATGTAACCTCTGCACACTATAGCCTCTACACACTTAGTGAGGCCTTGTAACAGCCTCTAGCTTTGTATGGTTGGTTCTTTCCATGTCTATACTTAGCAAGGTTCTACTCATGACAGCCTCTATATACTCAGTGTCTTTCTTGGTTGTGATTGAAGAGAGATGTTGAGAAATGTGCAATCACATCCACAATAGCCTCTTTGTAAGGAACAAACAAGGCAAAGAAACACATTTCAAATAAAGCCTTAGACTTAGTCATGTATGCATGGTTTATTAAAACCACAGTTGGTGAATACCATGGTCACTTTCCACCTTTCTTCACCTACCAATACCACCTACTGTAAGCCTATAAAAGGCACTCCTCCCCACACTCATTTCATCAATCATTATCATTCAGTTGTACTTGCATTATGCTTGGATAATATTAGTTGTTCTTCTTTGTCATTACTTATGCCTCACTATGATTGTATATTTTCCGGTGGTACTTTGTTGGCATGATTGGATGGTGATAAGGTTGTTCTTTGTTGGGAATCGCACTCATGGCTAGCACAAGTGTTGGTTTTTTGGGATTCTATGCATGATGATTCTTTGGTGGGCTTGCATGATGATAAAGGACAGGAGTTTAGAGTTGAGTGTTGATGAAGAGTTGACGGTACTTTCGTTGGAGTCTTCAATATATATGCAATTGAAAACCTCTTATATGGTCTCTCCCTAGCAGTTAGTGCTAGTCTTCTTATCGTACACAAGATGTAGTTTGATTAGTTTGGGAGACAGGTCAACTCTAAGAAATCCAAGATTATTATTCTACACTTGAGGACCCAAACTATGTAAAGATTGTGGTGTAGATATTATGTGAATGCATGTGCATACTTAGATATTATGTAGTTAGAAGATTGTTGGTTTGGTTCCTTATAGCAATGTGTGGCTGAAGCTAGGGTTCAATGGGGTGGAAAAAATTGTTGATGTTGAGGAGAAGTACACTTGAAGGCTTCTTGAGACATCAGTTGTGATTTTGAAAACATGATGTAGCATAATTGAGCTCAATGACATCAAGATTAGATTGCAGAGGCCGAGATTAGATTTGATCAAGTAGTGGGGGCCTTCAATGTTAGTAGTTGATCACCATTATTCAGTATACTTGAAGAAAGAAAAAGGAAGTGCACTACCTGGGAGTGGGCCTACCTCAATGTGTAGTATTGCATGGTATCTGTGCTAGTGAAACTGGGAGTTAGGTTGACCCTTCAGGAAGCCTGTGGTGTTGTCCCACACTTGAGGACCCAATTTGTGTATAGGGAAGGTGCTGTGGGTGTCACTTAGGGAGACATATCTAACCATAGGAGGCAAGCAAAAAATCCCTAGGTGTGTCCTACCCTTAATGTGCCCTAAGTGTGAAATGGGGTAATAGGAATGCTAGGGGGTTAGAGGCATGGAGCTGGCTGACCAAGGTCACCAGACATGCCTAGCTTGAGGACTCCTAGGTGCAGTGTTTGTGGCACTCTGATATACATGGAAAAGACCATTGTTTCTTTCCTTTTGCTTTGTGTGGGTCTTTTTTTTGCTTTCTTTTTTCTTTTTCTCTCTTTTTTTTTGTTTTGGAGATGCATTGGGAGGGGGTGCGCTAGACATAATCCTGATGCTCTACAATAGTTACATTTTGAGGGGGACCTAAGAGATTTACCAAGGATTGCATGGCTTGGCATGGAGCCCTTTGCTCTTCTATCTTCACTTGTTATGGACATGGAGGGGGCTTGGTTCCTGTACTCATTCTTTCTTTTGTTGATTTGATTTAGAGTCACGCCCTTCTTCCTAGACCGGCTCGAGTGGCTCCTGTTGAGGTGGCTGCATTTGCTATTTTGTCTCCCCAAGACCTAGCAAGGAGAGTTCCTCTGAGGTTCAGCCAGTTGAGATTAGGGGAGCACGTTGCTCCTCTACTCCTAAGCCAGTGTTAGGCCTAGGTGTCGTGGCATGAAGTCCATGTTGCAGCAATGTGCCAGCTTGTAAGTTAAATCTTTGATTCCATCTTTGTTAGAGCAATCTCCTCCTCCCTTTTGCCTTAGTCATTCTTCCTTGTCTTCTGGCATTTTCTTGTGCTCTTTTTTTTTAGTCTCTTTGAATTCTCCTCCACCCTTTGCAGCTCTCTGTTTTCTTTTGAGTTCTTCTTATGGGGATTTTGAGAGTGTGATATTTTCCTCTCCCCTTGACTGGACAATTTTTGAGTCTTGCTGCTCATGGATTGTCCTCTCACTCTCTTATTGTTGAGATGGTTGGTCATTCTCCTTTTTATTAGTAAAACTCTCCATGTTGTCATGCTATTCCTTGTGGACTTTGTCTCCTCCTTGTTCTCCTACTGCTCTGAAAGTGAGATGGTTGGGCTTGATGGGGTGGGAGAGAAATGCTCCTCTCGGATTGGGGTCTTCTCTCCTACTTCTCTTTCTGCCTCCCCTAGAGTTTCCCAAATGATGGTAGTTAACAATCCTCCAAAGCCTACAGTCAAAGCCTTGGAGGCAGGTTGTTTCCTCTCGAACTTTGCTATAGTAGCCAAAAGACTTGTTTTTGGCCACCCTTGGTGCTGTGGCTAGTGCCTTTACCAATGCTTGTATTGTCTTCTCGATGTAGGTATTTCAATTTTCCTTGTCTAAGGCATTGGTTGCAAGACTCTCCAGAAATGGTACACCTATTTTGTTCATAAGAGCATTACATCTCTAGCTTGCGAAGAGGATGTGGGCCATTTTAACTTGCAAGAAAATGGTGGGGTGCTTGATGGCCATTGTGTTAATGTTCCTACTTTCATTGAAGTTCTTAGGAATTCTATGCATCTGTTGTGGTCAATTTTTTGGCCACCAACCTTCTCCATGTATCTATGGAGATTGCACTAGTTTACTATTTGTCTCATCATGCCTTCCTTATTCACTAACTCTCTCAATTTGCTGACGATGCGATACTTTAGTTAGTTGTAGACTTGTGTTTTAGTGGCCAATTGGTACCTATTATTCTGTTCCTCTGAGAATGGAAGTTGGCCTACCTTCTCGAGTTTCTCTTTTTAACATGTGAGACATCATAACAATTGAGGTAGCAACTGGAGTGAGTTGTGCATGGACAAGGGATAGAGCATCTAGCGAATTGAATCCTGATTGATGAAGAAATGTTTGTTATTGTGGAGAGCGTGGCTCCTACCTGGATGTAGAGTTTGGCCAAGAAAGGGAGAGTAGCCAATGACTATGCTTTGGGCCATGCTCAAATGAAATGTGTGCTTTTTGTAGGGGTGATTTTCTCTTCCAATGGGGCTTTTGTCATGGCTCTTTGTTTCTTGGTATTTCTATTGCTTTCTCCATAATGATTCTTGTGGGGTTGGTGGTCTTGTGGTGACTTGGATATTGAATGATTTCGTACAGAGACCTGTGTTGTCCTACATTCACTTGGAAAATCACGAGAGTACATGTAAGTCATATGCTTCAACCATAATGAATAGGTGCAGCTCAAAGAGACATCACTTATCTAAATCCCATAGCATTGACTTTGATGCATATCACATGCGCTTGATTATCATTGCTTGTATGTGTGCTGGCTTTGCTTCTTTTGGTATTATTTATACATAGTCACAAAAGACATTGTTTATTTATATACATGTTTATGAATTTATGTCACTTAGTGAGGATAGAAACCGATTGTAGGACTTAGGATTGTACTAGAGTGTGCCATACATATCTAGTAATCGTGGCAGCCTATATAGTAACAACAGATATTTTGCAACATCGAGTAGCATGGTGCCTTGTCCGAGTCTACTGGCAACATGTAGCTCCTCCTCAATGAGAATTTTATCAATCAAAGATTTCTCTTGACTAGTTATAGCTAAGTCCATACCCCAAACAATAGTCATTACTTGAAAGGAAGTTGGCGCCACATAGGTCAGTGGGTCTCTTTGAGATCACCATTTGGCCGATTGCTCCTCTGAGATTGGGGTTCCAAGTTTGGCCATTGTAGCATGGCTTTCAAACCAACATTTTTCAAATTGACTTTGACCCTCTGATTGTCACTTTAGTTGCTCTATCTCTAAGAGATTTGGTTGGCAAAGCAATTCATTGAATGTCATAGTTATGCATAGTTTGTCGGCTTCCTCATCACAAATGAGTTGCATGCCTTCATGTAGGAGCTTCTCATAGTGCTCATTAAGATATTCTTGCTCTTTATGAAAAATATTCCTCAAGCTACTGCCTAGGGAATGTGCCCATGTCTGCAAGGATGTAGACACGTGAGAATAATTTGAGTTTAGCATCCAACTTGGTCCAGCACTCTGTGAAACTTCTATGTTCTATGAGGACTTGTTCGGTTGCTATTGTCAAGATTGTGGGAGAGAAGGAAGGAGTCTCGCTTGAAGCTTTCTTGCTTGCACAATGGGGGAAGACACACAAGGGTGGAGGCTGAAAATAGTTTTCCTCTTCTTAGTTGTGTAAGCCAAAAGAACTCTAGTACAAAGAAATAGAAGAACCCTATATATGGGTCTCAAACCAAACTCAACTAACTAAGGTGGCATACTAACTGAGCCACGAACTAGAGTAGATAAGGATAGCTATCATGTAGCTATTATTCATGGGCGGTGTACAAACCGCGTCTGCAACTGACAAGTCGGTGACATAAATACACAACGGTCACCCTGGCGTATCATGAGTGGAGCTCGATATCTCAACACTCCCCCTCGAGCTCAATCCCAATTCCTGCACACCAAGCAGGTCTCTGAACTTGCGCAGCTTTCCTGCGCCCAATGCCTTCGTAAATATGTCAGCTACCTGATCCTCTGTGCTGACATAAACTAGATCAATAAGACCTAGTAAAACCCTCTCTCGCACATAGTGATAATGCACCTCAATGTGCTTTGTTCTAGCATGATAGACTGGGTTATTTGCCAAGTGTATACTACTCATGTTGTCACAATAAATGACAACTGGCCCATCTGTAGGCTGATGCATATCATAAAGTAGCTTATGCAACCAAGCTACCTCACATGCAGCCATTGCTGCACCCCTGTACTCGGCCTCTGTGCTCGACAAGGCAACTGTAGGCTGTTTCTTGCTGCTCCAAGTGACTGCAACACTCCCAAAAGAGAACACATATCCACTGGTAGATCATCTATCAAAAATGCTACCAGCCCAATCAGCATCAGTGTATCCATGCAATTGTATCTGAACCCCAGTCTCATAAAATAGTCCATACTGCAATGTGGACTTCACATACCTGAGTATGCGTCTAGCCGCATCCAAATGCGATTTCCTTGGAGCCTGCATAAACTGACTTACCAATCCAACAGCATAGCTCAAATCTGGCCTGGTAATAGTCATATAAATCAAACTTCCTACTATGTATCTGTACATAGTAGGGTCTTCTAGAAGCTCACCGGCATCTGTGCTCAGCTTCACATTCTGCTCCAAAGGAACTGAAATAGGCTTACAGCCTGTCATCCCATATTTGGACAGCATGTCCAATCCATACTGCCTCTGCAAGAGCTGTATCCCACTTGGTGATCTAATCGCCTCAATGCCCAAGAAATAACGCAGCTCTCCCAAATCCTTCATCTCAAACTTCTGCTTCAATAGCATTTTCACATGAAGGATATCTTCATTACTGTCACCTGTCATAATCAAATCATCAACATAAATGACAAGTAGCATAATACCTTTCTCTGTTTTTCTCACATAAAGTGAGAAATCTGCCTTGGAAATCTGAAAGCCAATAGTGACTAGATATTGTCCTATCTTGTCAGACCATGCTCTAGGTGCTTGCTTCAAGCCATACAAGGCTTTCTTCAACCTGCAAACAAACTTTGGATGAACAGCATGCACATAACCTGGTGGCTGCTCCATATAGACCTCTTCTTGCAAATCACCATGCAAGAAGGCATTCTTTACATCCATATGATGTAAAGACCATCCCTTTGATGCAGCCATAGCAATGACTACTCTTACGGTTGCCATCCTTGCAACTGGACTAAATGTTTCTTCATAGTCAATGCCATATATTTGTCCATACCCCTTGACTACTAATCTTGCCTTGTATCTGTTCACAGAACCATCTGCATTGTGCTTCACCTTATAAACCCATTTACAGCCAATTGCATTTTTACCTTTAGGCAAAGGTACCAATTCCCATGTAGCATTTGCTTCCAAGGCATCCATTTCTTCATCCATGGCTTTCTCCCATTTTTCTTTTCCCATGGCTTCCTCAAAAGAAGTGGGTTCTGGTTCCTGTATCACTTTCACCATATATGCATATTGAATGGCTGTAAATCCATCATATTTCAGCCTATCCACAGGATATCTAGTTCTCGTAGACCTGCGCAAAGTAGGTTCACTCCCAGGTGCTCTCAAAACATCCCTGGTCTTCCTTACTCCAGGTGTAACAATAGAAGGAATACCCAACTCATCATCAATGCTCTGTTCTGAGCCACTGGATTCACCATCCACATAAGAGTGACCTGCATTCACATCAAACATGGGCTGATCAACCTTCTCTTTTCCTTTTCGTGATACCTGCATACCACTATCTGCATTACTTTGAGAAGATTCTCCTGATCTCAATCTGCCTGTCCATGGCGAAGAATGTGAACCACTGTTAGAGGACGCTCCAGATCCACTAGTATTTTGTGACTGTTGTTGTGAGTTTTGTGCAGCATTACCATTCTGTGCATCTACATCATCAATCACATTTACTGGTTTATACCAGCTGCTCATCTCATAAAAAACAACATCTCTGCTCACTGTAAACTTACGAGTAGAAGGGTTATAGCATCTATACCCTTTTTGCTGGATCCAACTTGGATCTCAGTTCATCTGGCACATGTACATAGGCAATGCAACCAAAAATTTTCAAATGAGAAATATCTGGTTTCCTACCAGTATACCTCTCCTCTGGAGTCATTCCATGTATTGCTGCAGTGGGAGTCCTGTTCATTATGTAGACTGCTGTAGCAACTGCTTCAGCCCAATAAAAATCTGGCAAGTCTTTTTCATTGAGCATGGCACGAGATACCTCTCCAATATGCCAGTTTTTCCTTTCTGCAATTCCATTTTGTTGTGGGGTATGACTGCATGAATATTGCTGCTTTATGCCATGCTCCTGTAGGAACCTTGCAAACTCATTTGAGAGGTACTCTCCCCCTCCATCTGACCTTAGGCATTTTATCTGCAGGCCTGTTTCTTTTTCAACCATCACTTTAAGAGTTTTGAAATGCCCAAAAACTTCACTTTTCTTTTTCATAAAATACACCCAAACTTTTCTGCTATAGTTATCAATAAAACTGACAAAATAATGACAGCCTCCAAGAGATGCAGCTTTAGTTGTCCACATATCAGAGTGGATTAATTCCAATGGCTTCTCACTCTCTTGAACATGTCTAGGAAATGGTTTCCTTGCCTGTTTTCCAAACTGACAGGCTTCACATACCTTATGCATTTCTGCAACCTTGAATTTGGGCAATCCTGCAATAATGTTTTGGGCCTGCATTGATTTAAATCGCTGTACATTAACATGACCAATGCGTTTATGCCAGATATCAATATCTGCAACTACACCGGTCCCATGTGCAAACATTGCTGCACTCAATTCAGGCGTGTCTGCATCCAATGTAAACATTCTGTCCTTCTTATTTCCTTTTGCTATCAAGCGACCTTTATTTTTCATATCCTCAACAAAGCATCCATGAGGATTAAATCTTACCTGCAAGCCCTGCTCAACCATTTGACCAACAGAAACCAGATTCTTGGTGATATTTGGGACATGAAATACATCGGACAGGTGTTTCTTTTTCCTATCCTGCATAGACAAAGGAATTTTTCCAATCTGCACAATAGGATGTGCAGTATCATCACCAGTCTCCACAAATCCCGGTTTTTTCATTTTCCTTGCATCCTCCATCCATTCTGCATGACCTGTCATATGGTTTGATGCACCTGAGTCAACATACCACACATCGTTGCTTTCTTCTGCACTTGTCACAAAATTGTTCATGTGCTGCACCATAAACAGATGCTCATTTCTGTCATCACCCTGTCTACTAGAGGATGCATAATTTCCTTGTTGCAGTTTTCCATTCATGATGTCATTCTGCTTTTTATAACAGTCTTTAGCCATATGACCCATTTTACCACAATAGTAGCATTCAACATTACTGTTTGCATTTTGGCCTCTTTGCCATCCACCACGACCTCTTTGGCTCCCCCTGCCTCTAGAGTTACCACGTCCTCCTCCATAGGACTGGTTTTCTTGAGTTTGCTGCATATTCTGATTTCTACCACGGCCTCCAAATCGGCCTCCTCTACCTCTGCCTCTACCTCTTCCAGCATTTGAGTAGAAGACAGCTTCTTTTGAAGTTCCTCCTGAAGAAGATACACCACCATTTCTCTGCTCCTCAGAAATTAGAAGAGCAATCAACTCCTCAAAGTCAGGAAATCTTTCACGAACTGAAATGGATGTCCGAAACTGTGCATAATCCTTTCCTAGACCATTCAAGGTCACAGAAACTAAATCATCATCTTCCACTGGTGACCCAATGGAAGCAAGTGCATCTGCAATCTTCTTCACCTTCATGTGGTAGTCGTTGATGCTCATATTTTCTCTTTGCACATTGTGCAACTCTTGCTTGAGCTGCATTTTCCTGGCTTGCGTATTTGTGCTATACATTTTTGACAAAGTATCCCATGCCTCCTTTGGCGTACTTGCATCCTGAATATGCAGAATCATAGAGTCTGAGATGCTGATAGACAGCCAATACATAACTTTCCTGGCTCTCTCATGCCATGCTTTAAATGCCTGCATTTGCTGTTGATTGGGAACATCAGGAAGAACTGGTTCTTCTTCATTTCCTGCAACAAATTCCCAATATCCTTTTCCCATAAGGAAATTCGTCATTCTAAACTTCCATGCTTGGAAGTTGTTCTTGTCAAGCTTTTCAGTGACAATCTGTGAAAGAGAATCAGATGCCATTACAGAAGACTGCAAAAAATTCTGTCACTGCAAAAACCACAGCTTCACCCTCACAAGGGAAAATCTGCAAAACTGGCGAAAGTGGTATTTGACCACACAGTCACTTCCTAGTGATGATTTTGCATCAACAGGCAACAGGGATGATTCTGTAACTCCCAATGTCTCTGCGCACAAGCATACAATGCAATTTTTACAGTAACTATTCACCGACCTGTAGAACAGTGGCTGCACAGCATAAAACTGGGCCTTTTCCTGAGTGCGTGCAGAAAACTTCCGCCTCCAAAACAGGCCCCGAAATGGCCTCAAATAAAAAAAACAGGGTCGCCGAGGGCTAAAGCCCTCGCCCGCAGCATATACTGCCCTCTTGCTTCACCGCGAAGGGTGTCTCAACCTGAGACAATGCACTCCTGCACTTTCCGGCTGTGCTACCTGCAGAGATCTGCTCCCAAAATAGAAAATGAAAGCAACACTGCTCCTCTTACCAGAACACCGTGAGCTTGGCTTGCTTTCTTGAGCTCCTTACCACGAACAAGGCTCTGATACCATGTCAAGATTGTGGGAGAGAAGGAAGGAGTCTCGCTTGAAGCTTTCTTGCTTGCATAATGGGGGAAGACACACAAGGGTGGAGGCTGAAAACAGTTTTCCTCTTCTTAGTTGTGTAAGCCAAAAGAACTCTAGTACAAAGAAATAGAAGAACCCTATATATGGGTCTCAAACCAAACTCAACTAACTAAGGTGGCATACTAACTGAGCCACGAACTAGAGTAGATAAGGATAGCTATCATGTAGCTATTATTCATGGGCGGTGTACCAACCGCGTCTGCAACTGACAAGTCGGTGACATAAATACACAACGGTCACCCTGGCGTATCACGAGTGGAGCTCGATATCTCAACAGCTATCTCATGCAAGGTTTTGGGAGTTTTTCTAGGCTTTAGTATAGCTAGGGGCTTAGGCCTAGATGAGCAAGATTTGTCAATGCTAGGATTACTTATGTCCTTGGGGCTTTCATGTTTCTCCTGAGGCTTTGCTACTATTATGTCATGGTTCTCCTCGGATGTGACTAGTATAGCTTCATCATCAACCTGTTGTTGTGACAATGTTGTATCCACTCTTGATGGGTGGACTCAATGCTCTTCAAAACTCTTGGTCTCAATCTTCTTGGCATCTGCAGCCACTTGTAGTTGTCGTTGTTTTCTCCTCTTTTTCTTGGGCAATCAAGGTGTATCCTTTAAAGACTCAGGACCCTGAACTAGGTCAGCTGTTGATGTGTTTGGTTGGCCTCAACATTCTCTTTTTCTGGTGTGTCCTCATGGGACATAGTCGCGGCTTGCTGAACCACCTCGCTAGGTTGTGAGGGTACAATTGCCTCTCTTTTTGGAGAGTCTAGCTCTTTAGCTAATTCCCCTTCATTTAGCCCCTCGTCTGATTGCATTGGTAGTTACTCTTGGTCAGGCATTTTCTCTAGACTCTTGTCCTTACCCATTGGAACATGCCTCCATTGGTTCTTATCAGAGCAGGTGTTTTGTTTAGAGCTATTTTTCTCTTGCTTTGGAGGTTTGGGTGACTCTAGTGTAAAACAAAGAGATGACTTGGGGTTCCTATCATGTATGCTTGGATGAAACCACCTGAAGAAGTTAGGGTTGTATTGATAGGAAGCATAGAGATCTAGGATTGCAGGGTCTTGAGTGAGGCAAAAGACATATGTGCTAACATCAAGTGCCATGCTCCCTACTCCTAGCCTACTAGCCACGTGTAGATCTTCTTCTAGAAGTAGTTTATTGTACAAGGGATGTTTTTGGATAGTGGTGACAGAAGGTTGGACCTCATGGACCATTGCCAACACTCTTAATGAGGTCAAGGCAATGTATGTGGGATCATGTATTGATGTCCGAAGGGCTTTCCTTTGCTTAGGAGTGTCGGTCTCGGTGGCCAATTTTGGCTACTTGGAGTACAATTTTTACACAAAGTTACCTTGTCATTTCCCTTTTTGTTTGATTGCTTTGATATTTTCCTTGGTTGTCTCACATTGAGTAGTATAGAGTGAGGGTATCAAGCGCAATTCTCAAGCTGTGGCTTTTGGGATGTCCTTTATGACTTCTTGAGCACGATAGCTACATAGTGGGAATAAACATGTTGTTTCTCGTCCCAAGTCAAGGGTTTGAATACTATGAGCTTTGTGTGCTTTGATGTTGGCCTTTCGATGTCCACATGGGCGCACACACGTGTGATGGCTGTCAACTTGTGATCAAGCTTCATCATGCACTTCATCTCCAGTTCATTGGTTAGATGCGCTATCTCTTTGGCCAAATCTTCAAGAGATTTCTCCTCAAGCCCAAGCTTTAGGTGCTTTGGAAGTGTTGGAGGTGTCAAGGATGTTGGTTTTTGCGACATCTCTTCCGCATGTGAATTGCAAAGGACATGTTTTGCAAGGGGCCTCATCACGGCCAAAGGCTGTGATTGCTATGATTCCTGATTGGAAGTAGTAGCGGCTAATTCAATGCAGTAGCTACTATTGGTAAATTGCGGTGTCAAGTCCTTAGGTAGAATAGAAGTGGTCGTGTCTTTTGTTGCCCTTTGTGCCTTCAATTTTGCAAATCAAGCATCAGTTGAGCTAGTCACGGTGGATTGCATAGGCATATCCTTAGGCTGAGAATTAGGAGTGGTGTCATGTTTGTATCTTGGACATTTGGAAGCTTAGATGGAGATAGAGATTGGGATTGAGCAGCTGCACTTGACAACTGCTGTTGTGCTTCTTGTGTCCATTTAGGGAAAGAGGGTGTAGGAGATTTGGGACTCCTAAGTGGACTTGACACTGGTTGGAAGATTTGCTCATGGCTGATAGACGATTCTGCCATTTGCTTTGTTGAGTAATCATCCTTATCATGAGCAACATTGCACATGTGGTACTCATTATCCACTTGGGAAGTCAAAGGCTCCTTGGGCACTAGTGGTCTTTGTGCACACTCGACGATTACATCAGACATCCACTTATTAAGCACACTAGGTTGAGGATCTACCTTTCGAATAGTCATGTTTGGTTTCCTGATTTCAATCGTGAGGGGCTCAGTCACTTCAATGTTTTTGACTTGAAACTTGGATTTTTATTTAGATTTCCTCATGCGCTTTTTCACTTTTTATACGATCTGGCCTTCAGCTGTAGAGATGGTTTAATCGGGGGTTTTGGCACCCAAATCCATCGATTACCTATGTAATAACCTTGAGCATGTAGCAACATTTTGGATATCCATTGCGACGTTGTGCTAGCTCTTCATTGATACCTTCGTCTATAAGGCTTGGGCTTCTTTTGTGGCCTTCTATGATATTTGTAAGTCCAAAGCCTATCCTTGGTATTGTCTTCTGACCTTCTTGTTTCAAGCATGGCCTCGCTCACTGATTCTCTCTGTTCAACATGTGCTTATATCAACTCTTTCAACAAGTCCTTCTCATTACTAAGATTGACTAGTATGTCAGAATATTCCTTATCTTTCACTTGAGGTTCAATGAGATCACCCTTGCTAAAGATTGTGATTATCCTCACACTCGGTAGTGTCAAGTTTATCCTTTGTGTACTACATAATCGACCTCACACTTCGTCGCCCTTTTGAAGGGTCTTCCTAAGAGGGTTTCCTTTTCACAATTTGCACTATTTAGAGGAATATGGAATAGGATAGGCAAGCTTTCAGTTTCAATAGTTATAACGATGCTGCACTTCCCTATAAGTGCTTGTGGGTGTCCCTCATAAGCATTAAGAGTTTCATTAGTCAGTGTGAGCTGTGGTTGGCCTAGTCAAGTCCATGTTTCATAGTTCAAGACACTAAAATATGCTCCTTCATCAATGAGATCATCGACACTGTACTCTCTTTTTACGGTGAGTTTGACCCTAAGATAAACAGGCGGTACTATGTCTTCATCTTCCAGGTCTTGGCTCATAAGTTCACACCTTTTGATATATGCCTTTGAGTCCCCAACTGCACAACCATATGTGGATTCTCTACTGATGTCTTGGGTCGCCTCTGTGCAGTGCCATTCAAGATGCATCTATTGTCATGACTGTCATGTCTAGTCATCCTCGCAATTGTAGCTTGATGTTGTTGCATTCTGCTTTGACTAGATGCAGACCGAGTGCAACATATACATGTTTTTGTGGTGTGGCCTTTTTTCCCTTGTTGGCTAGTTTGGCCTATTGAGGTTCTAGGGTCTCTGTTTGTCTTTGTTTGGGTATGGGCTTTTGGTTGTTGTTTTGCAAGTGAGAATCTATGCTTGTGGAGAGCCATTACTAAACTAGGATCTAATTTGGAGGATTTGTCACTCACAGCATGCATTTTCTCTCCTGTCTACTTGGGGGAGGTGTGGAGGGGGCCATTATGCTAAATACCATATGCAATTTGAAGGACCGTTCATAGCCAAGTTTTGAACTACTTGCTCTAGATTTTAGCCCAATGATAGATCTATGATGTGCTTTTGGCTCTATACGATCTCTGGGTCTGTTTTAGGCGTTAGATATGTCAAATTTATATTCTGTTCATTTGTCTAATTTTGACAAATTTCTATCTGATTCTTAGAGGTTTGATTCTTAGAATTTTGATTATTAGAATCGAGCGTCCAATTTTGGGTTGGTTAAATCGGCCGATTGGACGGTCCGATTCTAGTGGTCCACCGATTTTGGTTGGTTCGATTCTGGTGGTCCGATTTTTGTGTGTTCAATTTTTGTACATCCGATTGTGGGAATCTAATTCCAAGAGTATGATTCTGGAAATCAGACCGTCATCTGAGTCTGATTCTAGAAATCAAACTCTAGTAACAGTGTCCGATTCCTACAAATGAGTTTCTAGGATGACGAAAATCAACTCGATTCTAATGATTTTACAACTAATGCAAAACTAAGCCCGTTTGGAGGTCAATCCTATCCACTCTAGGGGAAATACAAACTAATGGTTTATGTCGAGGATGAGAGTCTACCTGTCGTTTTCTATCTGCTACCTAACAAGAAAAGTGTTGGTAAGGAAACACTACTAGGACAAGCATTCAAACAAAAAGTTCATTGGTAATGTTGACTACAACTCACAACGCATCCACCTTACCATCGGTCATGTTAGAATAGTAACAAATTTCAGTAAGGGTACCATATTTTTCCTAAACCCTGTAATGCCACATGTAGCTAAACCTAATGTCCACCCTAAGGAGAGGGGTAGTACATCCCAATGTGCTCCCATGGTACCTAATCATAGACCACAATCCAAACGCTCAAGTGGGTTCCTAATCATAAACCATAGTTTCACAAACATCAACCCTTGGGAATGCATAGTTTCTGTAATATTCCCACTACAACACTTCATATTAAGAAATGAATTTGGGGCTTGAGACGCTTTAAAATTTACTCGTCGAGCTATCACATAAGTGACCACACTTAATTTTCTTAATATCGAGTCTCGCATTAAATCAATTCCACAATCTGACATGAGAAGACACCTCAAAGTTCCCAGCTAACAAAAAGCAAAGACATCTCGTAAATAATATTATGACGGCTTGATCATATAACTTTTCTCACATTATATTTGATTTTTCACTCCCGATTCCATTTAATGCGTCAAGGATCACATTGATTTCATAACCGCAAGACAATTCACAAAAGCCTCAATCAGTAGTAGATGAAGAACACGCAAGAATGAGCATGATATTAAGTAAGTTAAGTGTTAAAGAGTATGACATAACTTTATAAACTAGATAAGTCATGAGGTAACTTGGCCAAAAACCACCAGATGAAGTCGTTTTCAAGAAAAAATGATGTTTTTGAAAAAATAAGCCAAAATTCATTATTTTTTTACGTGTGGAGGGAGCGAAATCATAAAATAATCATCCCCATACCACCATCCAATAGGTAGGCAATCAAAATGCATTTTAATAAAGCTCAATTGGCTCTTGACAAGGTAGCCAAAAGAATGAGTTGACTGCATGCTCCGTCTCAAGCCTATAAATACACTCCCTCTCCTTCACAAAGAAAGCAAGAAGGAAGATCTCCTGATGATTGAAAATTTTCTTTACTTCTCTTATCCATTGAAGCTTTGAGCTTGAAAGAGAAAAATACCCCCCTTCTATCTCATTTTCATTTTCAATACCCCATGTTACGCCTTTGTCCCATATGACCATATCGCTAAGCAAAATGCTGGCAAAATTTTTTCTAGACAACCACCAACTCTCCCTGAACTACGACATCAATTTTGCCTAACATCCATGGCTCGATGAGGTCGCAAAAATTCAAAAATCCCATTTGAAACAAGGGAAGTAAGGAACGCGGCCCACTGATGGAGAAAATGATGTAGTAGGAATTGGCGAAACCCCCATCAGAGCAAACCTGAGAGAGGTAACATCTCGTCGGTTTGAAAAAATTTAATGTTTTATAAGTTTATTGCTATATTTGGCTTTAAACGATTATAAATGCATTCTAAAAAAAATGCATATGAACTGTCGCTTATAAAAATAACCTGCGTAATATAATAATTAGCTATTCAGTGAAAATACTCTTTCACTTGAAAAATGATTATATAATTGTCATTAAGAAAATATTCTAATTATGGTTTATTTCATGATATTTATTGTTATTTTATTAATGATGCATGTGATCATAATAATAGAAAAAAAGTAGACATTGTTAGGGAAGTGAATATTTTATAATTTTTCCTTGAAAGTGACTATCTCTATTTTATTTTTCTAATGATAAATAGACGCATATAAATTTTATAATAATTTATAAAAAATCATTTAGATAATATCATAAAATAATCAATGCATTAAATCAATAGAAAATTGTGTAGAAAAATATATACTAGACGCGCATAAATTAGGTGCATAGTAATATGTTTTGATGTCTAAAAGATGAAAGAAATTTTGCACTTATGATTTTTACATTGCCTAGAATAAAGTTTTCAGAAAAACAATCAGCATTACACTTAGGACATAGTTAAAAGAAAGCTGATCTTTTTAGATAACGTTGAAGGTTCGGCAAATGGTCAAACATCATCGATTAAACCATAGAATATGAGTAAAATAAGATAAAAATTATTTTCTTGTTGAAAACACACGTAATGTTAATATTAATGATTATATTAGCAAGAGCGTCAATATCATGAGTTGACCCACGTAAAAATCAACAAGAAAACCTAACCTAAAATATCAAAAATGTTGAAGCGAAAATAACTTTTAAATACTCGACAACCTTGAAATTATAAGTATCAAGAAATTAAATAAATATATAAAGTTTGTAAGACTTTTTGGACATTGATAAGAATTTGTCGATACAAATTCTAAAGTCTAAACAAACTTGGAAGAGCATTTGAAATCCTGTTAAGCATGGGTTAGGGTAAGGCAGCGTATGAATTGCCTACCATATGCATAAATGCCCATATTATCTTTTAGGGTGGAAATACTAATTTTTTCATAACGATAAAATAGACTTCAGATTCACAAAATAACTTCGGATCCCGAAAAAGAGTTGCAAGTAGGAAGTGAAACCCTAAGAATAAGGTGGGACCTTAAAAGAGAAACCCTAGATTTGGGTGGGACTGCTTCCTATGCTAAAAACACTTGCTACTATTTCTTTTTTATTTGTGCAAGCATTGATGGTTGCACAGGAAAGATTGATTGTGTTTGTGCAGCAATTAGATCTGATTGTAAATATATAATCAAGATAATAAGATGAAAGATCATGCTATGCCTCAGCACACGGCTAGACACGGAACCTTGCTCCAAGGAGGATTGTTTTGTACAACTGTGAGGAGCTTTGGTGGACGGCCCCAAGAGCGAGAGGTCGCTCGGTGAGGAGTATGTTAGGTAGGAGGAGGCGGGAGTGCTAGGGGAGCTTTGACCGTAAATCTCTCAATCACTCCTAGGGACTGCCTGACCCTCATACGAATCAAGATGGGATGCTCGAGTCCCCAGTACTAGTGAAGGGACAAAATCTTGGAGGGTTTCTTATCTTCTGCACAGACAGAAGGGATTTTTCGATGAACGGAGGTTTATCTTCTGTGTAGGTAGAAGGGGAAAATCATTGTAAATAACTTTGCAAAATATGTTGTGTCAAAAAATTGTTTTCTCTGTTTTTGTATTGGGCCCTAAAAATTACACGAAGGAACATGTGATAATGGGTTAATTAATGAAGCTACTTTCGTATGTCATAACTTAATGGGATAGGTAACTAGAAAGCTTAAAAAAAACCATTTTTGGAAAGTGGGTGGGCGAGATTCTTGACGGCGGATCTGTCCTACAGATGGGTGGTCTCAGTAAGCTCGGATCTTCTCTCAAGAGATTGAAAAAAAATTTAATTATAAAAAATTAGGTAGAACCGAGTGTTGACTTACCTAGGGTGAGGTCCTAAAACCTTGATTAGAAATTATCTTAAGGGAAAGGTGAGGTGGTTGTGCCGGAACTCCATTAAGGTTCTATGAATTCTAACTAGTTACTAGAAAAAAGCATTGTACTCCATGAACCAAGTGTAACTTCGATTGCCCCAGTTGGACGAGAAGCCCTTGTGGAACACCTCCGATGGAGCTAGATCCTGTATCGAGACCTCAATTGTCAAATTAGGACCTCAAGCATGCAAGTTGATCCTCGTGGGGATAGCTAGTACCTTCCGTTATGGGGTGGACTCTGGAAAATCTAAACAATAGACCCCGTATATTCTCGCGAGTGCTAGGTGAAGCCGTCTAGGATAGTTTCCTGATGGACCACTAAAATGTGCTGCCAAGGAATTATTACGTTGGTACGTGATAGTTTCCATGCCTCATGATCTAGGCCTAAATGGTGGAATTGGAGCTTCTATAGTTCATACATGATTGAGCAAGGCTAGGTACCAAAAGCTCTGCTGTGAGCCCAAGGATACTATGAGGATAACACCTCATTGTGGTTACTTAAACTTGTGAATGTTATATATGATCCTCAATATCAAACCCCAAAAAACAAAAAGCTTTAGCAATGTCAACTTAAAAAGGGAAGGAGAAGAACTAAAAGGAAGGGTGCTCAACCCTTGAGTGCTTAAATGCTCTATCGACCAAGAGCCCACAAGCAACCAAGCAAACTCCTACTTGAGAACTCTAAGATGATCACCACCGCAAAACCCAATGATAAAGAGTCAATTGAACTTCAAACCTCATAATCCAAGCCTACTACACCCACTAAGAATCTTCAAGTAAAAGTACTACACATCAACTTGTCCTATTCAAGCCACCAGCACACCTTAAGCCACCACAACTACCTTAATCCAATGTGGCCATGAACATGGGGGATGACTTGGCTATGTGCGCCTGATTGGCTGGCTTCAACTTTCACACTGTTTGCTAGAAGTTACGAATGTCTAGACCTAGGCCTACTTGACGAACCCATAGCAAACAAGGTACGTTGCTTACCATGTTCTCTCGAAAAGAATACAAATTCATCTTTAATAAAACTTCCACTATTGCAAACAAGATGATTTGCGATGAAATCTCACTAGAAAAGGCTGTAAGCTAATGCTTGATCACGTCTTATAAGAGAAGTAAAATTTCCATGCCACCACAAGAGCTTGCGAACTCCAATGAGTCGATGAATCTAAGTCCAATTTCTTACACAAGTGGTATAATTTGCACCTTTCACGGGCTCAAGAGGGTTATGGACCAATGCGGAGCAATGACATGCCATCAAGACTTTCGAGTACAACCCAACCTATGTGGCCCCCACCTCATTTAGAGTGTTGGCCATAATTAGGAATCAGTCATTAGAAGACAATGTCATGCTTCACCCATACCTGGATAGGATTCTAGTGGAGAAGGAACTCCACATTGCAAGTTGGCTCAATAATTCCAGTGACTCTTGACTGATGTGTTAACTTACATCACACAAGTAGGCATTCGCCCATAGGATATGGACCGTTATGCAACTCTTGTAATGAATGAAGCTGAGAGGAGAGAGGAGAAAGAACTAAAGAGAGAGAAAGAGGGCAAGAAGAGGAGAAAGAAAGACTAGAAGTGGAGAGAGAAAGAAAAAAAGAGGGGAGAAAGAAGGAACAAGCCATGGAAGCTGAAGATGAAGGTGAAGAGTATGTTCTTGATAATAACTAGTTGCCCTAAACTAGGACCCTTACACCTTATATACCTCAGTTAGTGTGACTGGGTGTCTAACCCCTAGTTTCTATGTATCCCGCTCATTACAATCCATCCCCACCCTAAAGGTTTTTTCCCTAAAAAACGAAGATAACTGGGGGGAAATGATGGGTGGGCTTAGGGACTTGGGTGTAGACTACTATTCTGAGCCACATTATAATGAAAATGGATGGGTAAAGACTAGGGACATCATGTTGTCCATGACAGGCCTACTAAGGTAAAATTGTCATAACTTTTGATAGGCTGCTCCAAATGGGGCATGCCACATGTCCAAACATAGCGTATTATGAGTACTTTCAACCCAAGTAGGATGCACATTCTTGAGATTTGAGCAAGGACAAAACGATTCTTTAGCATTATGCAATCTGCAAGTAGGGGGTGGTCATAACTGGCTAGTCTTTAGCCCATTAGGCTGCTTGGAGGTTAGGAAATTCATTGATAATGGTGGCACAGTGCCAAGAGGCTTCTTCTAGGGGTAGGCCTTGCCATTTGTTGATGTACTCCTTGATGGATCGAGATATTAAGTGCTTATCTTAGTGCCCAATGGTTGCCTTAGGGATATACTGAATGATACCTTCTTCATCTATGGGAAAAAGTTCTTCCACATAGTCCACTGAGGTGCCAATGAAGGGTTTCAGTTGGATTACATGAAACAAATTATGGAGTTTGGTGGTCGAGGGAAGCTCTAATTGGTAGGCCAATTCACCAACTCTCTTCAGGATTTGGTAGGGGCCATAGAAACAGTGGGCCAGCTTGTTACCGCTCCCTCTTTCAGAGTGGAGTAGTGAGACTTAGACACTTTCAAGAGGACCAATTTCCTTTCCTAGAATTCCAAATGCCTTTTTTTCTCATCATCATAGAGTTTCATGTGAGTTTGTGCCTTTTGAAGATTCGCTTTACATTGTTGAAGTAGTGCTGAAGTAGGGCCTGCATGCGATCCAACTTGGCCTGACTCTGAGGGTTGATCTTATCATTGGATAAGACTATAGGGAGGGGGACCTTATACCCATATAATTCCTCAAAAGGGGAAACTCCAATGCTAGAGTGGGTGGAGTTATTATAGGCAAACTCAGCCAAGTGGAGCCACGTATCCCAAGTGTGTTATACATCATGGAAAAAGTGCCGCAAATATGTCTCAATATATTTTTTTGCTCTTTCAGCGTCTAGCCATTAGTCTCAGGGTGGTATGCAATGGGATGGACCAAGCTTAGTACCTATAGATGTGAAAACTATCTCCCAAAAGTTTCTCATAAACTTAGCATCCCAATCATGTACTATGACTTGTGGCAAGCCATGCAACTTGAAGACATATTCCATAAAGTGAGTGGCCACCTTAGAGGGACTGTATTGGATCTTAGTGGTGGGAATAAAGTGGGCAACTTTAGTGAGGCAATCAACTACCGCATATATACTGTTCCAACCTTTCCTGTGGTTATCAGGAGGTCAATGATGAAATCCATTGTGATATGAGTCCACTTCCCTTTAGGAATAGGGAGAGGCTACAAGAGGCCAGCGGGCCTAAGTGTGTTGTCCTTGTTCTGTTGGCATGGGACACATTTGGTCACAAAGTCATTGACATCCCTCCATGAGCCTTTCCAATGAAAGCTCTTGGCAATCTTGTCATATGTGTTAATGGGATATAGGTTCTTCACTATGATTTTGTTCAAGTCTCTGTAGTCGATGCTTATGTGGAAAGAGCTATCTTTCTTCTTGACTAACATGACAAGGGGATGCATAAGGGGAAGAACTCGATTCAATGAAACCCATCTCCAACATCTCCTTGACATGCTTTGCAACCTCTTCATTTTCAACTTGGAGAGTCTGTAAGGTGGCTTGTTTAGTGGCTTGGAATGGGGCTCTAAATCAAGTGGGTGGCCTACTTACATCTTAGGGGGGAGCATTGTAGGCATCTAAAATAGATCACTCTACTCTTCAAGTAGATCCTACAAGGCTAAATCCTTAGATACTTCAGAGGGCTGACCTAAATTGTCCTTATTCAATTGCAAGACGAAGATTTTCAAGCATTTCTTAAACTCCCATTTGAGTAGCTTTGCTGTAATGAGCTGAAAATCAACATGATCTTGAATTCCCTCTAAGTAAATGAGTTGTCCATGCATCACAAACTCCATGTATAGCTAAGAGAAGTCCATAGCAAATTTTTCCAATTGTTTTAGACAATCATAACCCAAGACAACATCAATGGGGCCTATATCTAAGGCAACTAGGTCGACCAATGCCACATAATTTTTAGCCAAGCATAAGGGAATTGTGGGGCATATATATGTGCTGATTTCTTCCTCTCCATTTGCTACTTGGACCTTCAAGGGGTGGTGTAATTCTGTAGGGGTGCATTTCAACCAATCAATGGCTGATTTATTAACAAAACGGTGAGTGCTACTACTATCCACAAGCATGAAGACATGCTTCCCATGGATACTACCTTGAATGCATAGGGTGTTGGGGGTCCAAGAACCCGTCCAACAATCCAAGGAGATGGAGGTGTTAGTTAGGTGGGATGTCAAATGAAGTATCTAGGATGGAAAATCACCTGGGTCAAAAGGAAACCCATTCTCCAGGTCATAGAACTGCTCATGATCCACATCCTTAACATGCTCCACATAGTCAGTGGGTAGGTCATCCTCATCATTATGCCAAACTTCTGTGACATACATACTATGAACCTTGACCTTAGCTGTGTTGTAAGGGCACTTGGAGGCATGGTCAGTTGTGTACTTATCCCCACATTTAAAGCATAGGACTTTTTCCTTTTGTTCCTTCACAACATCTGGTAAATTAAATGTTGACGACTAGAGCATGGGAAGGTGATGCAATGGACTATTTATTTTAAGCATGGAAGGTGGGGTAAGTGGATGATTTGGGGTTGTTATTAGGCATAGAATTGCCACAAAAACCACCTCTATATGGGGCTGATCTTAAAGGCTACAGGGCTGTCCATAACCTTGCTGAAAATATTCATTCTTATGGTACTTCCTTGCATATCTCTCATCCAATTCAATTGCTTCAAATAGTGTGGTAGGCTTTTGGGCCATGACATCTACCGATAGACTCGATTCAACAACCCATAGATATAGCTATGTAATTTGGCATCATCGCTAATGCTCTGCACATATATGGTCAAGTTTATAAAGTAATTTGTGTACTCACATACAATGAGATTATGTTGGTCAAGAGTGTACCATCATCTTGCCAACCACTTTTTTTCCATAGGGGCACAAATACTTGAACCATATGCATTTTAAAGTCGTCCCAATCAATGAACTGATGATTCTCTTGATTGATATAGCACCACCATGTGTGGGTAAATCCTTCCAAGTGGAGAGAGGCAAAGATTATTTTCTGATCATCAGTGCAGGGGTAGATATTGAAGTAGGACTCCAACTTTGATGTCCTTTCCTCCAAGTCTGATAGTGAGGGGGATTCCCCATTGTACTCAGTGAGAAAAATATTGTCACACAAATCATGAGGGCCTTACTGCCAATGAAACCCTTGCTATCCATACATCCCATGATGTACCTTGCTGCCCATACATACCATGTGGTGCATTTATCCCATGGTGTCCATTATAGCCATACTACCCATTATTGCCATGCTACCCATGATTGCCATGTTGACCAATAGTACTATATTGTCCATGATCAGGTTGATTCATATAGGTTCCATTAGGGCTTCTAAGGAGAGTGGGGGAGTTTCTACCATGGTAGGAGAGGGCCTCAGTGGGAGGCTGGCTACATGGTTGATGGGGGAGCTCATCATGCATGTGAGAGGGTTCACCAACCTCACAGGTAGAACAAGGAATCCCTTTAGATCCAAGGATGTCTTATGGGTCATGTAGTGGCTCCAGTGGTGGTGGGCATCTAGATCCATGCTTAGATTCATTAGCCTTCTCTTGGGATGAAGTTGTAGCTAGCTGAGCAATAAGAGTGGTGAGTTGATCCTGAGTTCTAGATTTTGAGAGGGCCATTTTCTTAATTTATTCATCAAACTTGTACATAATTTGGCTATGATTGGTGACCATGTCATTATGGCTTTTGATGTGACGAAGCTCATGTTGACATAAGGTATGGTTGAGCAAGCTGCTATAGGGATCCGTATCGAGCATTTCCTTCTACATATCACCATGGTAATCTTGTGCCAAGCTAGTTCATCATTCATGGAGGTCCTGGAGTCTCTAATCTCCCTTTGGAATTCTTCATGGGCATTCCTTTTGTCTTTCTGGCTGGCCATTTGGATGCAATCCACAGGACCTGCTATTAGTAAATGGGGTGTAACTTTTGGTAGAAAACTCCAATTGGTGAGGTGTTTTATTCAGATCAGAGGGGACAAAGACCTCTTTGAGATGAGCTATTAAGCTTTGTGACAAAAACTAATTAGAATATTCTGCAATGGGATTTTTGTGTTAGTCTTGGAGTGGTTTGCACCATGTCCACAGTGACCCAGTGCACAAAAATGGGCATAACTTTCATACCACCATAGCTCCAGTTGCAAAGATTTTTTATTCAAACCAAAGGGGATGAAGTCCTCTTTGAGGTGAGCTATAGGGTTTACTCCTAGGTGCAATACATAATTTTCTACAATTGGATCTTTATGACTATCTTGCTTGACTGTGACTAAAAACATTGTCTGTCCCTAAATGCAAAAGCACTATATGAATGGCTCATATATTGAGGGGCCTGAGCAACAACATGAATAACATCCTAAGCATACTGATCACTATTCCAAGCATAATTGCATGTATCATCTACTCTATCATCACTACATAAGTGAAGCTTACCGCCATATATATTTTCTAATTGCATACACTTCAAGTGTCATACATAGGTACCATTAGCACTGAAAGGGTGTCCAAGGAGGATCATTTCACTAGGAGAGGTGGTGATCATAGGAGAGTACATGCACCTGCATAAAAGTTTTGGGCTCCAGATCATCGGGAGGTGGGCAAAGTTTCCCTCGGGCCGGGTTGTGCACCCCTTCAGGGTCTTAAGTGGTAAGTGAGGGTCACCTCTCTTTTGTCTTACCACCTTTCCTAGCATCAGCATTATTGCTCAGCCAAAGTATACACGGCATAAATTTTTATTAAGCAATCAGCATGAGATGCATTGGAAAGGAAACATTGGTTCATTTCATGAGATGCAAGGATGAATGAGAGCTTGGATAGGGATTACCTTGGTAGTCCAGTGACTCACTAGTTGCTAGTTACCCATTCACAAGTGTTTATGACTCACTTGAGATTTATCCAAGGCACACAAGATAAAGAGGGGCTAATGTTAGCAATTACAAGTGATTCAAGATTAGTTATGATGCATTAAGAGGCAAACCGGATATTGACATTCAGTGGACACATGCATACAATGAGGGATTGAACTATTAAATCCTATGTAATCTTTAATCTCTCCAACAAGTGGATTAATCTAAATAAGTGGATAAATATGAGAGATTAAGATCAGATTGACATACCTCTTTAGTGTTTGGGAAAGATGGTTGAAGCATAGCCGATCATGATGCCAATTCCTCCATCAAGCAAGCTTGGTTGGTTGGAGCACTCCAATGGATGAACACTTCAAGCATTCAAATGCTTCCACTAATGATGGGGGCTCCTTTGTTTGTTCCCAAGCTTGAACTTCAAAGATGGAAAGCTATAAATGGAGCTTTCATGGCTACCCAAAAAACTTCTTTACATTTTGAGCTCCATGTCTTCAATTTGGGTAGAAGGGGGGCAAGACAGATGAAGGGTCTCCCAAGGATTGAGTTTCCAGAGGTTGTGGCTAAAGTAAGAGCTTGGCCTTAGCTTCAATGGCTACCTTAGACAATGTATAGGAGGGTGTTCACATTTGGGAGCTCAATGTCGGAGGGAGAGGTACTAATCTTGCTTAAGGAGGGTTTAGCCAATTTCCTAGGGGGCTAGAAAGGCCAAAGGAGCTGCCAGAAGTTGGAGTAGAAGGCAAGAGGAGGGCAGGGGCAGCAATGCAATTTGCATCGCAAATTGCGAGCTCCTGCCTAGTGCTTATGGCAAGGCTTCCTTGGCCTCTAGGGTATGCAAACTAGAGCTGGGGATGTGGGGGATCAGTGTTCTTGGGTGTGGCTTATGTCCTAGAGGGGGGATGGAGCAAGATTTGGGAGGTTGTAGGGACTAATAGCCATGGCAACTTGCAGGAGAAGAGAGAGAAGGAGGGTTGAGGCAAAAAGTAACTAGGTTTTGCCCTCTTCTAACTCTTGGGTCTCTAAACTTAGCTTGGAACCCCTAAAATTTGCATGAAAAAAAATGACAACCTTTTAGTTTAGTTGTTTTACCTCTAGATATGTCTGAGTCTCCAGCCATACCTCTACATGCAACCTAAGTAACTAGGGTTTCGGGATTTGAAAAGGGAGATAGGGAAAATAAGAAAAGTTCCAAATCCTGATGCTCTGATACTACTTGTAATGAATGAAGCTGAGAGGAGAGAGGAGAAAGAACTAAAGAGAGAGAAAGAGGACAAGAAGAAGAGAAAGGAAGACTAAAAGAGGAGAGAGAAAGACAAAAAATAGGGGAGAAAGAAGGAGGAAGCCATGAAAGCTGAAGATGAAGGTGAAGAGTATGTTCTTGATAATAATTGGTTGCCCTAAACTAGGACTCTTACACCTTATATACCTCGGTCAGTGTGATTGGGTGTCTAACCCCTAGTTTCTATGTATCTTACTTGTTACAAATCTTGAGTATAACCCCAAGTTTTATGAATGGTTCTTGAGAAGGTGATGCACACCATGGATGCATTGCATGCACATACACCTTGATTCTCCCAATTCTAGGAAGGATTTTCATCCTTTCTAGGGGGGAGGGGAGTAATGAAAACTCAAAAGAGAAGTTGAATTCTAGGAAGGATTTTCATCCTTTCTAGGGGGAGGGGAGTAATGAAAACTCAAAAGAGAAATTGAATTCTAAAAGGGAAGAATGAATGTGTAAAGTGTGCGGGTTGATTGGTATGAGAATTCTTTTTTTGTGGGTTAAATTCCTCATTGTTGAACACTAATCTTTAAAATCATTTTACTTTCTGTGCAAGAGATGCCCTTTAAAGAAAACTAATTGTAGGACATTGTGTGGTGACAAGAACCTAAATGGAAGGACAACAGTATAAAGCCAATAGGCTCCTTTCTTAGAGGAGGAGCCTAGAAAATATGGATTAGCCATGGAGATCTGAGCATTCAACCAATTATAATATCACAACATCCACAATTTGAAAGGAATGGTGGCATGTGAAGGGGCAGTGGTACAGATGATAGAGTGATGTAACCTTACTAAGTACTCACAAAAAGTGGGACAAGACATCGACCACAATAAATGCACAAAATTCCTGAGGATTTTTTATGTCTAAAGGAATAGTGGCACAATGACTATCAGGCAAGGCGGAACCTCTAAAAGGGTGGAAGTTTCCCTCAATCTGGAGATAATGGAGAAGGCATTGGGGTTAGCAGAGAAATTGGAGAAGAGGCCAAAGAGGGATGTGTATGGAATGCTAGGGATGGACAAAAACAAGGTCTACACTAATGATGGAATCAGCCTAGTTGATATTCTAGACCCCACTATTTGACTCTGTAGGCTAAAATGGTCCACACCATTTTTTCAAGCCAGAGATACAATGTCCTTATGAATAGAATAGACATATCATTGTTGGAAAGACTTGTAGCCAATGCCTTGGATGAGGTGAATTGGAATGCCTATGTGCGGAAGACAATATAGGCATTGACAAAGGTACTAGCCCAACAAACAAGGGTGGTAGGAGGGGACTCTCCAACTACCATAGCAAAGTCCAAGAGGAAAAAACCTACCTCCAAGGCCTTGACGATATGCTTTGGAGGAGTGTTAACGACCATTATCTAGGAATCTCTAGCGGAGGCAAAAAGAGAAGTGGTAGAGAAGACCCTAGAGTCATCACCAATCTATGAGGAGCATCGCTCTCCCACCATAGTAAGCCTGACTATCTTGCTTTCAAGAGGAGAACCAAGGGGAGAAGAAAGCCATAGAGAGTAGCACGACAATGTGCAAAGAATTGTTAATGAATAGGAGAATGGCCAACCATCTCAACCACAAGAATCTTTGACGAGCAAGTGGACAATCAGTAAGCAGCAAGGCTCAAAGTTTTCAAGCCAAGGGGGGAGAAAAAAGACAACTCTCAAAATCCCCATGCAAAAGACTCCACCCCTGAGAAAAATAGAGAGTTGCAAAGGGTGGAGAACTCAAAGAGGCTAGAACAAGAGCTTAGAAAGAGGCAAGAAGAGGAGGAAGAATGACTGAGGCAACAAGAGGAAGAGGAGATTGCCCTGGCCATTCAAAGATCTATGGAGCAACCCTCCCAATCGCAAGAATCGGCAATGATGAGCCCAACAAGAGAGGAAATGCTAAGCACAAGCATAGCAACTAAAGAAATAGGACCAAGATTGGTGGCAGAAGGTAAGGGTAAATGCTACAACCAATCCCACCAATCTTGGCCACACCAACAATCACCCCTGCACAAAATATTGTGGAGGGGGGGAAAACAAAAGTAATATTATGGCATGGGTACAGTATCTTGTTAGCAATTTATAAGAAATTGCACCTACACCTAGCGAAGGAGCCCCCCTTGCAAGAGTAAAGAGGCCAACAACACAGCCGACACAGAGTCATGCCAAGGGCCAAAGGTACCCCACTTAAAAGTGTCAACCACTTTGATACCTTTTGCCATGTGGTGCCACAATGAAGCTAATGAAAAACTAGTAAAGGAGTTTCAAAGCCAACTCCACAAGGCAATAGAAGATAAAGAGTCCGCTCTTGTAGAGCTTGAAAAAGAGAAGGATACCTTTGCAAACTATAGGATGGAATAAGCAAGAGTAATGACCATCATAAATAGGGAGGTGATCGCACTAAAAGATGTTGAGAATAGCAAATGATGCTTGCCCATAAAGGCTGGATATGTGCCCAAAAGAGGCTTTCCCATAAGTGTCTTTGTATGGAAGATAGACATATGATGTATGCTCTAGGAAGAGATGACAAAATCCCATAAGCACATTGAGTTACAGTGGTACTATCCAAAAGCTATAAAGGCGTGTACTTGTTGACACTCATGTTAGGGTAATGGTACTATTATTTTGATTCATTGTCAATGTCATTGTCCATCTTACACAAGAATGTGTTTATGAGTCCAAGCTTCCATCTTGGAACCTAATTCACTTGTGTAATAGTTAGTCTATCTAAGTCTATGTCATCATGAGTTGTGTATTCATCTTCCATTCTCCATAGTTCCTGCCATGCTCCATATCCATGTTTTTGACATGGTATCAAAGCTCAGCTGAGCATGGCGTAGCTCCATACATTGCTTCTTTAGTCTCTCTTCACCTCTAATCATCTCTGTCCAACTCATGACTCCATTTTCAACTTCACCTTCATTTGGACCTCGTGTCTGCCATAGCCATCTTGCACCCACCTCTGTTTGAGAACTTAGATCTTTCAAACTAGAGCATATCTCTTCAAGCTCTCTTTTGGAGATCTCTCCTTTGACTCCCTGATTAGCTTCTAGTCACTTCAAACATTGGGATTGCCCTGGTTATAGCCGAGTATTGCACAAATTATTTCTCGCTATCCTAACTATGCTTGCAGACTGTCATACCTACTGACCTTAGAGGAGGCAGTGTGAGAAAACCGAGGCAGTGTGAGAAAACTAAGGCATCTTAGCTTCTTGCTCTCTTGAAGAAATTTGTTCTTCAAATTGAGGCACTCATTTTCGTCACGTCAGATGTCGACATTGTGCCTTGTAGGACTCGACATTGTAGAAATATGTGAAATTGGTGTAGATTTTGTGGGCAGGGATTCGATTTGATCTAGCATTTAGCACAAGGTGTGATTCTCCATATCTTTGTGGGGCATTTGAAGATCCCCAAGTGGGCAATCTCATTCTGAAAGGGATCCCCAAAATTCTATCTATCTGTCACAATCTATGAAACCCTAATTGTCATCTCTGTGGTGGGCAGTCATAGCCAAAGCTTCAAAGCTTGACATTTTCACTATTTCTTTTCACTGAAGCTATCAACAGTGAGTTTAATCATTGAGCTACACTCTCTAAACTCACTACAGATTTGGAAGTGCCCGAGTAAGCTTAGAAGTCATCCCTCTGAAGATTAAGAAGACCACTTGAAATCAGGCAACATCAAGCCGGAAATCATAGTATGTCTTGGTAATGTTTTGCTTGTGTCTCTTAACACATTGAAGTATAACTCTTATATTGCGCAAACTCATAATTAAAAGCTCATTCTCAATGACCAAAATTAAGTTTTTTATGAAGATACTTGTTATGAAGAGTGATACAACTCTCCTTGCCAAATTGTACTACATAGAAGATACCTTTATTATATCTAGAAGAAGAAATGTAGATGCCTACTCTAAAGTGCAATCAATGATTTTATTTGAAGTTTTTAAAGAAATTCTAGATACCTTGGTCATCATACAAAACTCAAAGTTGGTGGTATCTTGCTTGAGGGGGACAAGAAGAGCAAAGTCACAGTCAAAGAAGTTGCAACCAAAGTAAAGAGTAACAAAGCAAGAAAAATGAAGGACAAGATGTTGTATGATTTCAAGAGGAAATCTGATGTAATGTCAAGCCATGAGTCAAAGCCATATGAAAGCCCAAAATCTATGTGTCCCAAGATTTATGTCATGGCTCAACAAGTCATGTCAAGTCACAGCAATGTACCTATTTGTATCCATCTCAAACTCACTGAGAAAAAGAACATTGCAAAGAAGACTAGAGCACAAGATAATGAAGAACAATTCAAAGATGAAGAGCATGAAGAAAAGACTAAGCAGGTAAAGGACATCACCAAAGGATGCTAAGGAAGAAAAATAATGAAGATGAAGAAATTTCCGTTGCGCTGACAACAAAGAATTTTTCCCATAGTGGATCTTGTTTCCCATAGTGGATGTAAAAACCCTTACCAAAATGTAAAGTTTCAAGCCTTAACTTGACTAGGTTGCCAAAGAGCTAGTCTCTCGGGCCATGTCATCATGTAGGGGGGGCAAAAGCCACCAGCAAGGGTAGAGACTCATCATTTGAGGGGGGTGTTGAGAATAGCAAATGATGCTTTCCCACAAAGGCTGGATATGTGCCCAAAAGAGGTTTTTTCATAAGTGGTTTTGTATGGAAGATAGACATATGATGTATTCTCTAGGAAGAGATGGCAAATCCCATAAGCACAGTGAGGTACAGTGGTACTATCCAAAAGCTATAAAGGCATGTACTTGTTGGCACTCATGTCAAGGTAATGGTACTATCAGTTTGAGTCATTGTTAGTGTCATTTTCCATCTTACACAAGAATGTGTTTATGAGTCCAAGCTTCCATCTTGGAACCTAATTCACTTGTGTAACAATTAGTCTATCTAAGTCTATGTCATCATGAGTTGTGTATTCATCTTCCATCCTCCATAGTTCCTACCATGCTCTAGATCCATGTTTTTGACAAAATATTCCTTGAAGGTAAGAGAGGGAGAAGAAGGTCTAAAAGAGTTATATGATGAAGAGAGAGAACTATATCTCCCTAGAAAATATGTGCACCTTCAACTCCCTAGAAAATAGACGTCTAGAGCTAGAAATAAAGGAGTTGAAGAGGCAAAGCTAAGAGGCAAGGAAAGAGCTGCAAGTTGCAAGGAACCAAAGAGATAAGGAGAACACAAAGAAATTGATGGAGCTACATGACTAGCTCCAATCAGCTCTCCATGAACAAGCCATAATGAAAGAGCAGATGAAACGTAAAAACCAAGAGCAAGAGAAAATGCATACACTATGGTGTGAGCAAGAGCAGATGATTATCACCCTAGCCCGGTACCAAAACCAAGGGTTAGAGTAGATGGAGGAAAAAGCGGAAGAATGGGCAACCAAAAATGAAGAGTGAATCAAATACTTAGCCTACAAGCTAGCCCATTTTGAGATGAGCGACTCCTAGTGGAAAACCAATCCACAACTATCGAGAGAGGAATGCTGGAACAACATGCATTCTTAAGCATAGTATTGAATGTCACACAATCAAGAGAAGAAGAGACATTGGAGCAATTAAGCCCTGCAACATGGAATCCATGACAAGGCACCCAAGCCTAGCACCAGCTTGGGAGGAGTAGAGGAGCAACATGCTCACCTAATCTCAACTAGTTTAATGATACAGGAACTCGCCTTGGTAGGGCTTGGGGAGCTAGAACAACAAATGCAGCCACCTCAATAGGAGCCACTAGAGCCGGTCCAAGAAGAAGGGCATGATTTTGAACTATACCATCAAGAGGAAGAACAAGTGTAGGAACCAAGCCCCTCTATGTAGCCACACAAGTGCAACTAGAAGTGTAAGGGGGAGGAAGTAGGGCCACCTGAACAGATGGTGGAGATGAGACACAAGCACACAAAGTAGGTGGAACATGCCTACAAGAAGTTTCAAGCCAAGACAACACAAGTTCCACAAGTGTCCAACCATCCCTCAAAGCATTAGGGGAGTTTTGAGGTCTCGAAAATGCCCTGTAAGAGATCCTAGAGAGAGAAAACAATTTACGAAATAAAATCATTTTATAGAATTTTTAAAAGGTTTATATTTTGGTAAGTTAAAATATCAAAATTCGTTAATAAGTCATTGTCGTGATATTCTCGTGGTCACATCAAACCTAGAAATCTAGGTCGCCATAAAGTTGGCAAGGTTGTCATAATGAAGATCTTACCTCTCCTCATTAAAGTGAAAAGTAATATTCAATTTGAATTTTGGTGGATACTCAATTGCCTCCCTCCATCGTTTCTCCATCGTTTCTCTCTTCTTTTTTTCTCTTCCTTATTAGTCTCTTCTTTGTTTTCATTCTTGCTTCTAATCATATCCTTAGCTATGGATCAATCACCCAATGATCTCTGTAACTCAGCTATGGATCAATCATCTAATGATCTCTGTAGCTCTCATAGAAGACCTCTCTATCATCTTCATATTGAGTTGGACAGTGAGTATGAACCAATAAGAAAGAGAACAAAATCTATCACGGTTACAGAGTCTATGAAACATATACTGAGGTTTGAAGGAAAGAAGAATATTGATCTTTGGTTAGATGGAAAGCTATATCCCAAAGATCCTAGCAGAAATAGCACTCCTCCTTTCTATAATAGCTTGTCATTAATGAGTTTTATTGGTGATGGCTACAATGGATTTTTAGGTTATACACTTAATCTTGTTGCAGAAAATGATATCCTTGGACTAGAGAATCATCTTTTGATGAAACACAATATAGAGTTGTTGCAGAAGCTAGAGGATTGCCAACAAAAAATTCATTCATTGGAAAAGCGTATCAAAGCTTATCAACAAAAGCGAACTTTATTAGGCCTTCGAAATCGACAAAGAGCTCTTAAAAATATTGAGAATCTCAAACGAGGAGGAGGAGGCTGTGGTAAAAGAATCCAAGCAGTAAGGTAAATTTTTTTTCACTTGAAAAATCTTAAATATGGCTTTATTTAAACTACTTGCATTGATTTGTGATGTTAATTTTGCTTAGATCTCTTCTACAACCAAATGCAAGTGAAAGAGATTCTTTAAAAGCAGCTCAGTTTTATTATCATCTTCTTCCTTCAGTAGTTTCAAAGGATATTTTGGAGAAGAAGAAATTTAAAAAGGCAAAGAAACAATGCTTGGAGTCATTTGTAAAGGATCATTCTTTGGATTCTGAGTTAGTACAGAAGACACTGGATAGTATTGGTATCAGTCGAGATGCTTATATGCAACTTTTTCAGCTTTTATAATCAAATATGAAGCAAGGACAGGTACACAATTGCATACTTCCGAAACCATTTGTGGTTAGGACTATCAGACAGAGAGTTAATAACAAAGTGATGGAGATTCTAGGTGAGCCTTTTCATATCAAGGCTAGCTTCAAGGGCAAGAAAAAGGAGGTTACATTCAATGAATTTAACAATATTTTCCTTGACTTGCCCACCCTACAATGCTTAATGATCAAAATTTTTATGACTTGTCAGTACAGAGGCACAGGGAGTGGCTAGATTTGTGATTAAACTTGATGAAAGTGAGATTCTGAAATGTAAAAAATTGGAGAGAATCTCTATCACCTTGATGAATAGAGCACACGCCGTCAGGTCATTGCAATCACTCAACATCATTTAGTGTTCAATCTGAATATAACATCTGGTGGCTAGGAGCATTTGAGGTAGATACTGAGAATTTTGATATACTATATTGGGTTTTTCATCAAACATCAATACCTAATGTTATTCAAAGGCAACAAGCAGGAGAAGAGCTATTTGTTGAAGGATTTGGGAACTATAGGATTAAGTGGCACATAGCTGGTGACCTAAAGACACTCAAATGTATGTATAATGTATCAAAGGGAGCTAACTCGAGATCTCCATGCTTATACTGCATGTCACCAGCAATTGGAATAGAGCTCCCTCTAGGCACAATAAGGATCCACAGTTTAAACCAGTCTTGGACATTCCTTTAGCGAATGCCCATATTTGTACACTTCATGCACTTTGCAGGATAATTGAAAAGCTTGTTCATCTCTATATAGGATTTGCATGGAAGTTGAAGCCATTATCAACTAGAACAGATGCTATAACAAAGGTTGAAAAAGTTCTCTCTGCAATTGGTTTGCATGGTGGCAATGTTGTTATTGAACCAGATCTTCAAAAGTCTAAGGATGGTAATTGTGTCCCAAAAAAACCATCTATTGGTGGAGTGAAGGCTAGAAGGTTTCTAGGCTTTCATGGGAGACTTGGCAAGATAAACTCGAGAAATGGTGGCTCAACTATTAAATTTAATCAGTGGAAATACCTACATAATGCAGTTAAGGATCACACTGATAATGGACAAGCTCGAAATAGAAAAGCTAAAGTTTGGAAAACACTAGACAAAGTGTTTTTTTATTGTGATAAGACTGAATGGAATGATGATGATCTAAAAGACTTTAAAAACCAATTGAACCTTTTCAAAAAGGCGATGACAAAAGCTTGGGATGATCAACACTTTACTCACTATATGGTAAGAAGTTTGTATATGTTTGTTTCTTCATTGTCGAACTCATATAATGTTTTTTAATAACTTTCTTTATTTGTTTACTATGCAGCATATTCTATACAACCATGCTCCATACTTTATTAAACAATATGGATCTCTATCTATCTGGTCAACCCAAGGTATGGAAAAATCACATTATCAAGCAATAACAAAATATTTCAAACACACAAGACATGGAGGTGGAAGACACAAAGCCAACAGTTTATTAGAGGTCTTTCAATGGTTCTATCGATAAATTTGGCATAAATTCAAGCTTAAAGATACAACCACATCAAGCAATACATCATCTTTAGCAAGGACTATACAAATTGTTACCCAAAGAAGAAAAGATAGATATTTAAATTCTTGCGCAAAGCAAAGATTTACAGAATGGTTACAAACCAAACAAAGAGTTGGGAAAAGATGGGTTTCAAGAAACCCTTAATCTTTGGTATCTTCTAGTCTGATTGTGTTGCAGAAGAGTCCTTAGTTTCAAGCACCTCAACAGGGCCTTCAAAGGAGTCCTTGGTTTCAGGTAGCTCGATAGGGCCTCTAGAGGAATCTTTTGTTTCATCCCACTCAATAAGACCTCTGTATTTCAAAAACTCTTGTTTTCGATAGCGTGGAAGAAGCTTCAAATTCTTACTATCTCCTACATAAGAGAGCAAATAGGAGCCAAGAACTCCAAAATATCCAGCTCTAGATCCACTGTATCCAGGCATGAAGCCAAAAACTCTTATGGCTTCTTCCTTCTCCACCAAAATGATCTTGTCCAAACCTTTGCTGAAAACTTGAGATCCAATTACCTTTGAGATAGCTCTCAAAGCCATCATTGGTAGACTTGGAGAGCTTGACAATCTACTATGATATATTATAATTATTTGATTGTTTAAGTTTTCAATATAATGGCCAAGGCTTTGATTTTTTCCAAGCTTCATTGGCCTAGAGTCCTTGGCCCTTCCAAGAAAGTTGTCCAGATCTTCAATCTCAATCTATAGGACAAACCACAACAGTACAAGATATAAGATATTGATCTATAATGCATAATAAAGTCTAACATAAACTCAATGGGTAACTTTGAATTATATTTCATACCTTAGGGTGTTCGTCTTCTTCAAGAAGAGTATCATCATAAAGATTTATTGAACTCTTGGGCTTCTCATCTGATGGAGACTTCAATCTCTCTTCATACCCTACATCATCAATATGAAGTTTCTTCTGGACCTGCAAGAACTCTTCTTCTGTAGGTAGCCCCCCCTTTTCGTATTCTATGATCTGATTAATACATGTATGTAAGGCTATAGAGCTATCTTGGAAATTCTCTCCCTCAACATCAAGACTTGCTAGTGGTTCTTGTTCATAACCTATAAAATTCATGTCATTTTTGCCCCAACCTGCAAGGATTGCTAAGCGATAATCTTCTCTAAGATCAAAAAGATGTTGAATATCATTTAGCAACACATATCTCTTCTTATTGATAAGATAAGTGGGAAATGTTGGAACACAGGCAAGAGGACCTTCTTCATCAACCTGTGCACTTGGCTCGATCTCCTTTTCTTCCACCATTGTGATATTGTCACTCTTGAATAAACCTACATCAAAACCTTGGAAAAGTTGATTCTCAACATCTTCTTGGAACATCTCCTCCTTCTCTTCGACCTCCTTATCCATACTTGCAATATCCTCTAGCTTTCTCTGTTGGTCTATATCTGGAGAAGAATTTTCCATGTACTGAAGATACACAATAAATCCAACGTCCTTGTGGATCAGAAGGCATTGGTGTTGGTACTTGTGGAAAGGGCAACATGTTTCTTTCTTTCTGAATTCCTCATCAATGAGGTTGAACCTGCCTAGCAAAGTTGACCTGGATGTATTGGTGGCTCCCATGACATCACTATAATGAACAAATCCATTGACTTCCAAACCTTGCACATGTCTATCATAAAAATATCTGTACTCCTTAAGTTTATCTTCAAGATCCTCCAATAACTCCTTCAAATCAAAAGGAACATTGAAAATTTCCCTGATATAGCCAAACTTGGAAGAACTTCTAGTGGTGTGTAAGAAATCAAAGAGCCTATCATCAGATGTCTCAATTATCTCCTCCTCATCCATTCCTTCCAGAGATAGCTTCCTCTTTGTCATCTTGACCAGGAAAATAGTTATCCCTGAAAAAAAAGCAGAATAAAACCAATATCCAATAAAACAAGATGGAACCATGGAAAGAGGCCCCAAAATTGATTTTCCAAGACAAAAAAGTCAAAAAAGGAGAAATTTTTTTAGTTGACCGGTGAAACGCGAAAATTCAAGTGTCCAAGGCAAATGCCTGTGAAGAAATCGCGTTTCACCGGACACTACCTTGAAGACAAAAATTATTCCAATATCTCGCTGGTGAAACGCGATACTTAGCAAAATATCACTAACAGGGACATTGTTTCGCATTTCACTGGTCAAAAGATGCAAATCAAGAAGAGAAACATGAACTATAAATTCATTCTATGGAAACACAGAAATTGATGATAAAATCATTTTAGGAAAAGCTATGCTGCTTTTAAAAGATACAAAGCACATAACATCTATAATTATTCAAGTGTTATTAAAAATTCTTTCTATATTAATCAAATTTATTTTGTTAAAATACTTGTAATTAAAAAAAAATTGTTACCTATCAAAGATTGTTGAACTGCTCTCCACACAGGAAGCAAGGACCTTGAAGGGAAGTCGAGACGAAATTTTGGCAGAAAAGAAGACAATGTCGGAGAAATGGCTTTGAAATGCTTTTATATTGACCATTAAGCATGTGGTGATAGTTCCAACGAAAAATTTTGTGTAATAATGGAAAAATACGTGTACACGTGTCTCACTTAACTCACCGTATCAAACTCCTCAGAAGACGTGCGCATTCTCTTTTTCCAAAAATATGTCACACGTGTGTTACATAACCCTTTTCCAAGTAAAAAAGAAATTCCGGTAAGCAAGAGTACGTCACACGTGTGTTATTAACACTTTGCCAAGAACGTTGAGTCCATACAAATTCACCGCCTTTGCCTTTCATCGCATTTCATCGCTACTCCACCTTTACCTTTGGTGTTCCTTCCAATCTCCAAGCATTTCATTGCTTCCCCAACAAAGGAAACCTTCGAGCATATTGTCGTCTTTAGGCTGAGATTGTGAAGAACAAGCTAAAAAGAAGGTATGGTTTCTGCATCTTGCTTTTCAATAATAGGCTCCATTCAATGCATTCTTTTGATACTTTTCCTTAATGATTTATGTTATTATGAGCTTATGACCACTACACAAGAATTTTTTCCATAGTGGGAGCATTCCTTAATGTTGTGGAGATTTAAGGAAATCTTCAAACTTCTTCCCTAATTCTGTGGATATTTTATGTAATCTTAAAAGCTTTCCTTAGATCAAAGCTCTTTTTTTCTTGGTTTTGTCGATTTTTATGCTATCCATGAGTTGTCCGGTGAAACACGAAAATAAGGTGCTTCAAGCAGGTCTCCTGGCTTAAATTCGCATTTCACTGGACACAATGGACAACAAGTCCGGTGAAATGCGAAAAGAAGCAGCTGCAAGGAGGCGCCTTGCTTGACACTCGCGTTTCACTAGACACCTCGAGAAAAATTCAGCTGAAACGCGAAAACGCCATGCAGTATGGATACCTCTTGTCTGGACTCGCGTTTCCTGGACATGCTGGAGAAGAAGGAACATGTCTTTTTTTGGCAGATGGCTAGGACTAAGGCAACAGCAAGAAAATAGAAGATTGATCCTAGGGATTTAGCATCAAAGATTCATCAGTCTTCAAAGCCTCAGAAGGTCTCTAAAAAGTCAAAGCCAAGGAGAAAGTTTTCTCAGAATGTCAGGTGCCTAAGGGAGATTAGGAAGGAAATAAATGCTCTTGACAATGCAATTCCAAAGTTGTCTTTTCAGAGGCTTGTCAGGAAAATTTGTGACAGATATAGTTTAGATAGTTTCAGATGGACAAGAACAGCTCTGAATTGTATACAAGAAGCCACAGAGGATTTTTTAGTTGAGTTTTTTCAAGATGCCTACATTTGTGCTGCTCATGCTCATAGGCTCACACTCATGGACAAGGATATGGTAATTCTTAGGAGGCTAAGATATAGATTTTCAAAGGTCATTGAGCCAATTCCCCTCACTGATATGAAGACATTTAATATCCTTAATGTGCCCCCAGCTAGGAGAAAGAAAGATGATTCTGGTCTCAGGGTTGAGGATGTCACCCATGAGAAGGATACAAGGCAACATGAAAAAGAGGAGAAAGCTAAAGAGAAACAAGCAGATAAATGGAAAGAGTATAGGAGGCAAAGGGTTGAAGAAAGGGAAACAGAGCAACTAGAATCCTTTGAAAATGAGCTAGCCACCCTTCTTGAAGCAGCTAATCCAAAAGGATTCAGTGTGTTTTGTTTCTTACCTGGTGACTTAGGCAAAAGAACTGAGGTTATCTCCTTTGATGCTGCATGTGTTCAGATTCTTAAGGATAAAAGAAGAGAAGTAAATGACAGTATTATTCTTGTTGGCCTAAGGTATGTCCATCCATAATTACTTATACTTTTTGATATTTTTTTAACAATAAGATTTTTCTTGTTTATACTCACTATTTCTATGCCTTTTCTAGGTGTATAATGCATGAGTTTCCTTTGGATATACAACAAAAAATTGAGGTTTTTGATCCATCTATCTCATTCTTTATGAGGAATGAGCTTGATACAAGTTTTATTGAGCACTGGCTCAATTTGATTGACTTCAATACTTTGGAGCTCCTTATAATTCCATATAATGAAAAGTAAGTGATTCAATATTCTATTAGAGTTTTTGAGAATTTATCCTACTAATTTGTTGAGATATGATTGCTTTTAGTTCTCATTGGAGCTTGACTGCAATAGACCTTGTGGATAAGCAATGTTTGTAATCAACTCTATGAAAGAAAGCCATGGAAATGCTAAATTGTAAGTTATATTATCCAAGGGACTCCTTGATATTTCAATTCTTTTTTTTGTAAGTACTCTAAATTTGAACATATTTTATATACAGAGGTGCCAAAAGATTAATTGAAGAGCTAGAGAAAAGACCCCCTATGCCATCTGATTTGCTTGCAACAATGCAATATAGACAAGTTGCGGTAAGTTATTCATTAAAATAATTGAAACATGAGTTTATTCTATGAACTACCATTCGTCCTCTTTATAGTTTTACTTTGTGTTGGTGGTTGCAGTGTCCCCATCAGGATGATAGCCATTCTTGTGGCTGGAGGGTGATTGCAAATGCTAGAAGAATGGTTAACTTTGCTTATCTTAATGATGATAAACATGTAAAGGTAATATGAAAGATGCTAAACTTTAAGATAGATATTAATTGCAAATAGTCCATTGATGATAAAAATATAGTCTATTGTAAGAACAATAATGAACTAAAACTCTTTTTTCTATAAATGTGTGGCAATCTTCGAAGGATTGCTATACATCTAAGCATGTTTGGTACATCAGAGCAAAGCTCTTGAAGTATATAATGGTCAATTGTATACAACCAACAACAGAGATTGGTGGGGATTTGCACCATGAAGGAGATGCGGTGCCTATAACCACGGAAGGCAAATCCATAGCTTCAACACCTTCTATACCCAAGACATCAAAGAAAGGCAAAAGGACTCCTAGAAAGGATAGTTCTCCAAAAAAGAAATAGCTTTGCCATATCGCCTTGTAAGCCTTCATATATAGAAATTTGCCCTTCATCCCTTGTATATCTCATAGAGATGGCAGATAGACATCTGCTACAAAATTTGTACATATATTTTATATTGATAGTAAAGATATCTTTTCTTGAATGTCCTTGCGGTGTATATTATTTTCTCTCCTTTTCGATATCTGCAAAAAATAAATTACAAATGTTTGTTAGTTAGAAAGTGAGATCTTGATATACATCTAAGTAGATATAATATGATGTGAAAACTTACTCGTTTCTTGTCAAGTTGGAATACAAAGGAGCATGGTAGTTCAATGTCTTCATTTTGTAAATCCATCCTCACTTGATGTAGCGTACATGATTTTCTGATCTTTAAGATTGCAATAATATCCTCGTTGAACCAAATATCAAGATCCACTATAGGATCCTTGCTGAAATCATTAAGATTCTGGTCTAAAGCAACTAGACTACTACCAACAAAATGCCATCGACTATAGTAAAAGCTACGGATAAAATTTTGAGTAGCAATCATATATTTACAAGCTATAGAGTCTTGATCTATCTGACATATAATCTTTTCTTCTGTCCTTGTATCCCATCCTTCATCAACAAATTGTATGATATCATCATATGTTAGTCTCTTCACTGAAAGCATGGTTTTTGTTATTCTTATCTCCATATTAGAGAAGAAATCAATAAATATATTAATAGGCATAAATAAAGTAACTTTGCTTAGCCTACTTGAGATATTAGATTTTAGTGCTTTCTGGGTCTCAGAAAATATATTACATCTATAGCCCTCACTAGTAGCTGGACTTGGCAAAGGCCACTCAAAGCTTGAAAAATCTGGCAAAGGAAGGAGTTTTATTGATCCCCATTGGCAACGCCGCATAGGAATAACATAAGAATGGTCATAAAAGAATATTCCATTCTCTGCGAGCTCTATCTTCTTTCTGTCTCTATACATTTCTTCTCCAATTGAACCATGTATAACATCAATAACATCAATAATAGATTCCACTGGTTGCCATTCCTCAAGATTAGAGGGATAGACATCTACAAGACAAACAAATATTATAATGGAAAAACCTAAACCATGTTTAAGAAAGGAAAAACCTTAAGAATCAAATTCTTACAATTTGGTCTATGCATTGGAAGCTTTGAAGATCCAGGTTTCAAACACAGCTCTCTATGCATGAACACATGTTGCACTAGTACCTCTTTGATGCTATTCTTATTTGCTCCAAGCTTAAAATCTCGAATTCTACTCTTCCAAGCAGAAATAAACGAGCTCTCATGTCTTTGCCTTTTTCCACGTTTTGCTTGTTGCATGGTGATCCAATTACCTTTGCTAATGATAGTAGGAATCCATCTTCCATCAGTTTGGAATGAGTTAAACACTGATATGGATGTGATTTGGGATCTTGGACGCCTTGTTGAAGGTCGAATTTCTGTATCCATGGTAGAAGAGAGAGATACATGCACAGAGAGAGAGAGAGAGAGAGAGAGAGAGAGAGAGAGAGAGAGAGAGAGAGAGAGAGAGAGAGGACTAGGCTACCATAACGGAGGGAAAAACAATAGAGGAATAAAAGAAAGGAGGGAAAAAACTGAGCGCCATGCTTTTCACCAATTTGAATTTCGATTACATCAGTCATTATCATTAATCTAGAAACATCATTAAATAAAAGTAGCCGGGACTCTATGCCATTAATGCAAAAGATGTCATAATCACGAATATAAGAGACTAAAAATACATAATAAAAATACAAATTCGTAATATTATCATATTTATATATTTTTGTAAAATGATTTTTTAATTTTTTTAATAGAAGTTCCGTTACGGAGGCTTTGCTCTTATTGGTCTAGAGCACTCTCTCTCCACATCCTAAAAGGCATTTTCGAGACCTCAAAACTCCCCTAATGTGAGGAGTGTGATCCTGTCAAAACTAGAGCCATGAACTTGCAGTGTTAGAGCAATGGGAGAACCGTTGCCACCCTTTCAAGTTCTCCTTCACTTTCCCTTGCAGATTGGATAGAGTATTATCTCCTAGGGTGGTGGAGGACATCATCAATATTTTAGCAAGGCGAGGAAGGAGAGTTGGTGGAACATGCCTGCAAGAAGTTTCAAGCCAAGACATCACAAGTTCCACAAGTGGTCATCCCTCAAAGTGAGGAGCACAATCCTGCCACTTGGAACTAGGAACTCGCATTGTGGGAGCAATGGGAGAATATATGCCACCCCTTTGAGTTCTCCTTCACTTTCCCTTGCACATTGTATAGATTATTATCTCCTAGGATGGTGGAGGATGTCATCAAGCTTTCAATAAGGCTAGGAGGAAGGCACCCCACAAGGTGGCAATAGGAACCTACAAACTATTGGGAAGATAAAGTTGTGGAGGTATCCCAAAGGGTAGAGGCATATGAGACACAACCTAAGTGTGGCGCAGGAACATCTCGGACTCTAGCTTAGAGGCCTAGATTGCTTTCTGTAGCACCCTATCCCATGAACAAGATGATCCTATCTACATTCCCTACCCAAGAACGTTTGGAGTTGATTTTAATCGAGAGGTGCATGGTAGATATGACTTCCCTCTAATCTACAATATAAATGCCTCAAACCCTAAGAAGAGAGCTTGATCTTCATCGAAAGGGACCTCGGCCCATCTATAGCAGGTTTCCTCAAGGACTTCTCCTCATGCCCTAACCCCGCTTTCATCACCACATGTAACTACCTCTGCCTACTATGGATATTACTAAAACAAAAACCTACTATAGAGGAAGAGCAGTTGCCACCCCTTTTTTTTTATCTCAATGCTAGGGTAGATAGTCGTGTGATGGTGCATCTCATGATGAGAGCCGCTCTCTTGCCAACATTTTGTATGAACCTCTTAGAAGATATGAGTGATAGTAGATTCACTGGGTCTAACCACCCATTTTTGTTGTCTACTCCACTCAATGTGAGAACCAACTTGAAGGGGTATCTGTAGAGCAGAGCATTCCTTAGTAAAGCTCTCAGGTCGGCATGCAACTTGACCCTTGCTCATCAATGGGATGCCTCCTAGCATGCTTCCTTATTAAGTTAAATTTAGAAAAAAAGAAAAAAAAGAGAAAATAAAAAGATGAGACAAAGAAAAAAGACAAGACGGAAAGAAGTAGAAAGAAAAGAAACATAGCAAGGAAATCACCCATTTGTACTCTGCGATGAGTGCCGCACAAGCACTGCATCTAGGGACCACCCTAGCCCTTTCCCCATTGCACACACTTAGGGCACATCAAGAGTAGAACACACCTAGTGAGCTCTTGCTCACCTAGACATGTCTCCCTAAGTCACATCCACAACACCTCCTTTGCATACGAACTGGGTCCTCAAGTGTGGGACAACACTAGGGACCCCGACCCAACTCCTAGTTCCATGAGCACAGACACCATACATCACTACACAATGAGGTAGGCATATCCCCAGGTAGTGCACTTCCTTTTCCTTTCAGGTATATTTGGCAACCTGCAATCAACCACCAACATTGGAGGCGCCCATCATCCACTCAATCCATCCTCGGCCTCCACAACTCCACATCCATTTTGGTGTGTTTCTTATCCATAGCCAACCTCCCCAAAACCCCATCATTGATCCACATGATAGGCTTTCAACCACTCGAGCCCTTACCAACAAGTGCCATGAGACTAGCACTCAGCTAGGAGGGGGTAATGTTACAACACAAAAAGAAGTCCAAGATGGAAAAGCCCTGAAAAGTCAAGAACAGAAGACATCCCAAGGCGAGAAAAATGGAAAAGAAAGGCAAGCGTAGACAAATGTAGGAAAGCCCTCAAATGTAAAAGGAAGCACACAATAATAAGTGCACCAAATATTCTAGCAAGGAAAGTGCTATGGATGCATTGTAATTTATTTTGTAAAAGAGCATCAAGCTCCCTTCTATGCAATTTGTAAATATAGACAAGCATGGATGAAGGAACCGTGAAAGTAGGAAGGAATAAGGAAAGAGGACCTACGCTAAAATGGTCGATCATATAAAAAGGGATGGACGTCCAAAGAGAAGGAGGGCATGTATAAAAAGGAAAAAAGTGAATGAAGAAGATCATTCTTGTGTGTGGTCAAAACTAGGTCTCTTATTATTACTATTATTATTATTATTATTATTATTCTTCTTCTTCTTCTTCTTGAGCTTGTACTTGAGAGGGGGAGTGAGAGTGAGAGTGAGTGTGTGAGGGTGAGGGATCGTGGTGGAAAAGCTCACCATCTTCTCCTCTCTTCTTCTTCTCTTCTCTTTTCTCCTCTTGTCGTGTGTACAACAATGGAGTACGGAGCTTAGAGCTTGAGGATCGAGCTTTCTTGAGCTTGCACATTGGATCATGGAGCCAATGGAGTACTTGGGAGAGGATGCGACTAGATCGAGCATGGAGATAATCTCACTACACTCGTAGGGCGTCAGAGCATGTACAGCTATGTGAGAGGTAGCCATTGCACTTAGCTTGAAATGCTTAAAGCAATAAGCAATCTGTGGGTCTTGGGAGTGAAGCAAGAGCTCCCACACATCAATATCTGAAAAAATATTTCTTTTATAACATTGATCTAAGCAATCATTCCAAATATACAAGGGGGGATATATACGAGGTGTTTTGTTTTATTCCATTAGGCTAAGAGGACCGGTTCTTTTTAGGGTTTTAATGCTTAGGCTAAGAGGGCCGGTTCTTATCGAGTTTAAATGCTTGATTTCTTTCGGCCAAGAGGGCTAATTTTGGTAGGTGTGAAATGGGATATTTCCTTAGGCCAAGAGGGCCATATGTCTATTTGGTACAGGTACATTTTTTTTTCAAGTGGAAAATTTGCATAGATTTGTGTTCTGTACTTGCACGTGCAAACCTTCAATAGCGAAGGGAGAGAAAACAAAAATTTCAAATTTAAAAAAAAAGTATTGACCTACCCATCGCATTTGTTGCCGGCTACCGTGGACTGGTCGCCGTGTGAAAGTCTTGTGGCGTGCTGGTCCTGGTCGCATGTGCCAATCCCGTTTGCATGCTGGCTACATGCCCTCAACTGCCTAACCCCCCATCATGACTTATCGTGTGCCCTATGGCGTCTACAAATTGCCACTTACTACTCATCGATCCCGCCTATGACTCCTGCAACACCTATGAGAGAGCATGAGTTTGCTCATCTTGACAGTCTCCTGGCCCATCGACAGGCCTGCGTCCCACGTATCAATATGGAGATGCTCGCCTATCCCGTGGCCTGACACCTATTCACTGACTCTAATACCAATTCGTTAGAGCATGATGGATCTAGACTAAGTGAGCTGAGGGTGAGCGTGTCATATATTGCACAAAGAGTAGAGAGGAGTGTGAGCAAGACAAAATGGATGTTCGGTACAAAGACGACTTTGAGACCATCTGATATCGGATGAATCATACTCAGACAGCCCAAAATGGATGTCCAATTTTGGGAATCGGACTAGAACCTACAAATTAAACAAGAGAACAAAACATCAATTTCTAGCAGTTTTTTACCTTCCCAGATCTTGTAGGGGCCAAACCCTAGCTGTAGGACATCTTAGTAGATCCCCAGGCAAGTAGATAGCGCAATAGAGCCAACTGACTCAAGGGTTGAGACTCGATAGTCCAAGAGCGACTATGATCACTGACCACACTCTACTAGAGGTCTGAACTGACAATTTGAACCAGCTATCCTTCAAACCACACATCAATCATACAATAGGGACCTAGAGTGGACCACTAAGAGTGGCCGCCACTTGTACGGGAGAACTGCAACTAGCTGACATTAACTAAAGGAGTGTGTTTTGCATTTATTATGATTGCACTCACACACTTCATCACATAACCACTTGAAGTACACAAAGAAAGATAGAAGGAATGATTTGGCACCTGTCCACTCCACCACGTGTGTGTTCATGTAACACTGCAAACTAATTTGTATAATAAGAAACATACTAAAATAGGTCTAAGTAAGAAACAAACCCACTAATAGGAAGAAAATCCAAATATAGCCTAAGAACTAGAACTTGAAGTGAACAACTTAGAACCAACACAATTAGGGATGCAACTTTGCCCAATTTGAACAATTTGATCGATACTCTAGTTGCTCAGGAAACCATCGACAAGTCATCGTGAGCCATCACCAATAATGCATATGACAAGTTTGACTTGGAAGAATTCCCTAGTCAACATTCAACAAATGGTACACTAGTACGGCCTACAAACCAAAATGATGCATCATGGTAGATCAGTTGAGAACATCATAATCGATCTTGAGGAAGAGAGAAATTTGGCAAGGAAAGTGTGACAAAGCATGGCTGCCTACAACCAAGAGAGCAATGAGCTAAAAAATTGAGACAAGACATAGAAATGTGTAAGGTCCATTGTATCTTGGCTCTCGCCAATAGAACTAGGACATGACCAAATGCTAAGAGGGAGAGAGTGCTAGAGGCTAAGTGAGCTTCTCACGAAGTGACTCTCAAACAATATAGTTGCAAAGCAGAGTGGAGCAACCCTAGTGACTATGTTTCTAGCACTCCAAACTCTAAGAGCCATTTCTAGTGCAAGACTAGGGATCAATCCAAACTCTAAGAGCCAGATCAAAATACCTATGGTTGCTAAGCAGCTCGATAAATATCAGCCTAATAATGACCCATATAGCTTTATAGAGCAGTTGGAGCAAGTATGCGAGCCAAACGGCCTCATATACCTTGCTCAATGAGCATAAGCTTTTGCACTTTGCCTAGGAGATAAAGGACAGACGTGGTTTACTAGCCTAGAAAATGCCAAATGTAATAATTGTAATAACCTCAAGAGTCTCTCCATCAAGAGGTTTTTTGAAGCGAGATACTCCGACAACCTCATCATCAAGTTGATGAATGTCAACCAAAAGGATAAGGAGGATATCCAAGATTATGTCACCCTTGTACAGAGTCTCTTTAAGAGAATCCCAATAGAGTAGTAGGATGACCTGACAAATAAGCAATCTCCACTGTATTTATAAATGGAATCCAAAGCAAAGATCTCTACAAGACCTTAGTGAGCAAATCGAGCCTATAAAGAGACGTGCTAGCTAGGGTATTTGAAGAAGCCATACGTGTGGATGGCTTGATCAAGGAGAGAAGCTCGAGAACCATGACTTGAGATGGCACTGCCTCTAGATCCTCAAGGAGAGCTACGCCCATTAGCAAGAGGTCTGTTGGTGGTGAGAGCACACAAGACAAGGGAAAGGGTGTTAGGAGTTGGCAGACATGAAGCTAGAGTTTGCTAAGCTTCAAGAGATGATGAGAAGGCCCACACAACCTCACATGCAATGCATGCATTGTAGGGGAAATCACCTCCCAGCTGAGTGCTTCGATCCTAGGTTAAGATCATGTGCTAATTGCAGTAGATTTGGCTATAATGTGATTCACTGCAAATTGTTAAGATGATTTTCATACTTGCAATCATATAATTAGCCATACTACCTAGGGAATAGGCCATCAAACTTCAAAAGGGGAGCTCCATTTGCTCCGTGAGCACCCAACAACTCAAAGCTAGCCATGCCTAGGATGGACATTAATCCTACAAGGATACCTAGACCACTTGGGCCCATCATGACCCATCCACTGAGCGATGCTCCAATAGATTACATAGAGGAGTCGAATGAGGACGAAGCATATGTAGATCCTTATGTCTTGTACGATGAAGAGGGTAACCCCATCTTGATGGATTTCAAACCAGTGTTGGTGATGGAATTAGGCAAGTGAAGAGGTAGAGGACTAGGAAGACATCAACAATAACTTGCAGTCACCTAAGGCATATCTCATCTCGCTGCCCCAAAAGGGAGCAAGCCAATCGAGACAAAGCTAACCTGAGATGTCCAAAGTGTGGGATCACACACTTGTACATTGAGTGCGCTAGGCAAAAAACCTTCCACCAGTTTAGCAATCATGCCATCCATACCCTTGGGGTTGTTTGGAGTCAAGAAACTTGATAGTGAGGGCACAGTGATTTCATTAAATGTCATGACTTGAGCACAAACAAAGCAAGCTGGTATCTCATTATTCGGACCTAACAACCTTGACGCAGCTTCAATAGGAAAGAAGAGTCATAGGAGAAGGAGAAATAGGGCTGAGATGAAGGTAACTCTTAAGATAGATAGTGCTACCACATTACCCAAGGGGAAACAGAAAACGTCTGCTTTTAAGATGGCAAAAAAGGGGAGTACCAAGATTGAAAAATATCCTAGCCCGATGTGTCAACAACCAGAAGTAGTGGATAAGGTCAAGAAGTGGGTCAGAGAATCCCAAGAGCACCTCAAAGATACTAAACTTATCCTAGAATATGAGATCAATGAGCTCTCTAGCGTGAGCACATCAATATCGCCAATGTAGTTAAGATTAAGAGATGCATATGCACTCCATGTAGCACTGCATGGACAAAGCCTAGACACCACAGGCAAGCAAATTGGTCGAAGGTCACTAGCGAAAGAGTATAGAGCCTAAAGAAAAGCAAGCGGTTGGAAATCTACTCATGAAATTGATATTAGCCCTTGTAACTCTATCTTTGGGGGAGCTACTAGGGGTAGAACCCAACACTATGGCAAGGGTTGAAGCAGTGGGTAGAAAGACCTGACGATGAGCTTGGAGTGATCGACTTGCCTGACCATAAATGCAAGAAAACACACATACTGAGCTTAACCTTGAACATAGCGCCAAGTATTTGCACATAGATTCTTTTGGGAAGCATAGAGATGCACACGGTACGATCTTACCTGCCAATGTATTAGGAGATGCCACAAGGAAGGGAATTGTAGATATAGGAGTGGGAGTCAATATGCTTAGGCATACAGTTCTGCAAGCTTGGGGTAACCCACCTGTGGAGACCACTAGGTTTAATGTAACACTGACTAATGAAATTAAGGTGAGACCATTCGGAGTACTAAAAGACTGGCACTTGAAGATAGCTAGAGTCTAGTTCTCAATGAACTTCATAGTCATGAAGAGAGTGGACTATGATATTCTATTAGGTCGACCCTAGATGCGAAATGTACGAGCAATAGAATACTAGGGCAATGGTCTAATATTCTTAGGAAAAAGATCAAAAGTTGTAAGAATCAAGATGGACACTTGGAAAACCACATGCATCAATCTAGATACGATCTTTGCTATTTTGAAAGGAGACTCATAAGTCAACAATTCCTACATGCCATTAACAAGGTATATCCCTTGCTCCAAGGATGAGTGGGATTGGATGCATGTGCTAGCCACCATTGATCTGCCATTCTCAAATGATAAGGAGAATTATAAGCAAGCTACTAGGGCAGCCATGAGCCCCACAAAGTCACACCATCTCAGCTGCCAAAGAGTAGGATCCCACCATCAGTACCACTCTATATGATGGCTAGGAGCTCTAGCAATCGACCACAACATATGCCCCCTTCCACGTCCCATCTAACAGACTCAAACTCCAGGGGATTCTTGAATACTTGATGAGAGAGCTGGCTCATAACCCAGCTACCAATCTCAAACCCCTCAAGGATCTCATGGATGAGCAGAAGTGGCAATGGACCAAAGTGCATGACTTGAATCTATTGTACAATTGGCCACTAATCATGGATAGAAAGAATGCTAAGAGCAAAAGCCTAGGAGATGATGAGCAATGACAATTTGGACAATGAGTACAAAGACTACTACTCTAAGAATGAGGAAAGTGAGAAAGAGGCTAATATAGTAGAGTATGATACGAACGGCCGGGATCAAACAGATACAAGTAGACTCCAAGCCACAAAAAGCCAATGTCTTTAGGATTGAAAGAGGAGCCTTTAGGATAGAATGCGACCATAATTGGTTGGACCACTTGGGTGTAATTCACCATGAATAAGATGGATTAGTTTAACCAAGTACCGCACCACTCTTTAGAACTAAATCATGCTTAGTATTATGGCCACCAAGGGAAACTCCTTATAGAAAGGGCTATAAGTTTAATTCCGAATCCAAAGTGAGCTCCGAGAGCGATCCAGAGATACCCCAACCACCTAACACCAAACACACCAAAGGGGATCTACCGGTCTACCTAGACGTAGGCGATTGAAGGAGAAAAAGAGGAGGCACTCAAAGGGGTTAGAAGTTGAAGAGAAAAGGAAGCCCCAGGATCTATGGAATCACTTCACAAGGTTCAAAAAGAGCAACACGATAATGATCTTGCTAGGAGATAAGAGGCAAGGATAGGCAAGAAAACCAATAGAGGGGCTTGCAAAGGTCAATGAGGCCAACTTAGTAGGGGAAGGTGAAAATCCTTGACCGTATTCATAGCTGATGACCTAACTAAGCAAGAAGAGGCCGATCTCATCGCTCTCTTGTGAGAGTACATAGATGTGTTCTATTGGTCCTTGGACAAACTAAAAGGAGTAGATTCAAGGGTTGTGACTCATAACATCCATATAACTAGACTTGACGAAACGCTAGTTAAATAGCGACCATACCTGATGAATCCAAAGCTTGCACACACTGTTAAGGAGGAGATAGATAAGTTATTGAAGGCCAAATTCATCTATGAGATTGAGCATATAGACTGGGTGTCACCTATAGTGATTATCCCAAAGAAGAACATGAAGATTTGAGTGTGTGTGTGTGAATTATAAAAAGTCAATGCTACAACTAAGAGCGACAACTATCCACTACCCTACATGGAGAACATACTTGAAAGAGTAGTAGGGAAGAAAGCCTACAGTTTCCTGGATGGCTTCTCAAGCTACAACCAAGTGCAGGTCCACCCTACCGATAGACATAAGATAGTGTTTGTAATTGAATGAGGTGTATCTACTGACATAGTCATGTCATTTGGACTAACCAACACACCAACTACCTTCCAGCTGCCTCATGTGTGCCATCTTCAAATACATACTTAGGCGAGTATTGGAGATATTTTTTGATGATCTATGTGTCCACTCCAACCGGAGGGATCATCTAGATAAACTTCATGTAGTATTTAAGCAATGTAGATTGTATAGTCTCTCCTTGAACCCCCTAAAGTACCACTTCTAGGTAAAACATGGATGTATCCTAGGGCACGTGGTGTATAAGAACAACATTGCCATCGACTTCTCCAAAGTCAAGGTCATTGTTGGTTTACCACCACCCATGAACTATAAGGGAGTTCAGTGCTTCCTAGGACACAAAAGACACTATCGACGATTCATTCTAAACTATACATTGATTGCTAGACTCCTTTACAAATTGATGATTATATTCAAGTGGATCGAGGAATGCCAACATGCCTATGAGGAACTACGTGGGAGCTATTTTGTGCCAACATGGTGAAGATAATCTTGATTATCCTGTGAGCTTTGCTAGTAGATAATGCATAGATATGGAGATGAATTACTCCACGAGCAAGAGAGAAGGCCTAGAGATGGTGTTCATTGTGAAGAAGTTCCGTCATTATCTTTTAGCTACGCCCTTTATCTTCTTCATTGACCATCGGACTTTTCTTTATTTAGTAAACAAATCTTACACTACAGGACACATAGCTAGATGGTTACTTTTGCTTCTAGAGTTTGATTTCTCTGTGGTTGTATGCAAGGGTAAGAAACTTTTAACTACACCCTTTACCTTCTTCATTGACCACAGACTTTTCTTTATTTAGTAAACAAACCTTACACTACAGGACACATAGCTAGATGGTTACTTTTGCTTCTAGATTTTGATTTCTCTGTGGTTGTATGCAAGGGTAAGCAACACTATATGGCAAACCATATGTCCCGCATACCCATAAGAGAAGTTTTTGACCAAGGCATGACCTACCAATTGTGCACCTTTTTAGCATGTCCAATGAGAGAGACCTATTCAGGGCCGATCTAACACCATATTGGGTAGATGATATAGTTCAAATCCTAGAGCATGGATTTCCTAAGAGACCTATAGAGAAGGCTAAGCAAAAGCACCTTATTCTCAAGGTTTAGCCCTATCAGTTGATAGCCGAATAGCTCTATAAACTAGGATATGATGGGTTATTATACAAAGATACATGTGTGAACACTGAGATGCACGATGCACTTACTAAAGTGTATGGTGGAATTGTTAGGGGATACTTCAATAAAGGTAGTATGACATGCAAGATGCTACAATCTCAGTTGTGGTGGCCCACCCTATTCTGCTATGTAGCTAAGTTCAAAGCATTGCAACTAGTGCCAGAGAACCAAAGTCCCCATCCGTAAGGAAAAGAAGGAGTTAACCTCGGTAATAGCAAAACAACCCTTTGAAAAGTAGGGAATCAACTTCATTGGGATAATCAGTCCCACAGTGCAGTACTCACAAGTGAAGTACATAATTGTGGCAAAATCATCTTACAAAATGGGCTAGCTCGGGCCACTAAAAAGAATGATGCTAGGACCATGGCTAAGTTCCTTTCAGAGTACGTGATCTCCTGATTTGGTTGCCCCATTGAACTAGTTAGTGATCAAGGCACACACTTTATGAATGAAGTGATTGCCTATTTGTTATCGACCTTGATCATCCATAGGAAATCTTCACCATATTACCCTCAAGCTAATGGCTAGATAGAATTTACAAACAAGATCCTAGTAAATATCCTGACTAAGAGAGTCTCCACCTTGTGCACTAACTAGAACAATAAGCTCATGGTAGTGCTATGGGCCTATATGACAGTTTATAAGATGGCCTAGAACAGACACTATTCAAGCTGACCTATGGGATTGAAGCAATCTTTCTAGTGGAGTTCTTCATTCATAGCTTGAGAGTGGCAATATAAGAGAGATGGGATGGAAAGGAAGCATGGAAAAAATGTCTATGCCTCTCTGAAACCTGACTCTTGGAAACCCATGCATTGATTTGCAAAAAGGCAAGATGCAAGAGTTTGTTTGACAAACATCTCAAGCAACATGACTTTGAGCAAGGCGACCTCGTGCTCATGTACTCTATGAGGGGCCATAAGTAAATGATGAAGTTTAGAGGAGTACCTTTCAAGGTCCCTGATATTAGTCGAGCTGACAATGTAGAGCTCAAGACTCCTGAGGGAGAGAGTATAGGCTTCTGTAATGGCAGTCGCCTCAAGAAGTACTACCATCCAAAGCACCCAATGTATGAGCCTCCAATGTTGGACCCACCTATGAATGTAAGAGTAGCCACTATTACTGAGTTAGAGGACAAAGATGAGGAAGTAGTGGCACTTGTATACTTACACATATTAGTCACTAGCCACAAGACATGTGCCTTTGATTTACTCATTAACAAGGGAGTTGACTACTAGGACATGCATTCAAGAAGTAGGCACACTACAATGTCAATTATGACTCACACCATATTTACTTTACCATTGGCAATGTTTGGATAATGATGGCTTTTAGCAAGGGCAATGCCTCTATCTAAGACTACAGTGCCACTAGTAGAGCAACTTAGTGCCAAGCATTAGGGGAGTTTTGAGGTCTCGAAAATGCCCTGTAAGCGATCCTAGAGAGATAAAATATTTTAGAAAATAATTTTTTTTTATTTTTAAAAACTTTTATATTTTGGTAAGTAAATATATTTAAAAAATTTAATAAGTCATTATCGTGATATTCTCGTGGTCACATCAAACCTAGAAATCTAGGCTGCCATAAAGGTGACAAAGATTGCATAATCAAGATCTTACTCATCCTCATTAAAGTGAAAACTAATATTCAATTTAAACTTTGTTCGACATTTGATTAGTTCCCTCCATTCTCACTCTCTTCTTTCTTTCATATCCTTACTAGTTTCTTCTTCATTTTTCTTCTTGTTTCTAATTCACATACTTTTTCAATCCAATCTTCTAATCACATCCTTAGCTATGGATCAATCATCCAATGATATCTGTAGCTCTAGTAAAAGGCCTCTCTATCATCTTCATATTGAGCTGGATAGCGAGTATGAACCAATAAGGAAGATAACAAAACCCATTACCGTTACAAAGTCTACGAAACATATACTTAGGTTTGAAGGAAAGAAGAATCTTGATCTTTGGTTAGATGGCAAACTATATCTCAAAGATACTAGGAAAAATAACACTTTGCCTTTCTATAATAGCTCTTCATTGTTGAGGTTCATTGATGATGGTTATAATGGGTTTCTAGGCTATACAGTTAACTTGGTTGCAGAAAAGGATGTCCTCAAATTGGAGAACCATCTTTTATCAAAACATAACAACGAGTTACTGCAGATGCTAGAAGGCTATCAACAGAGGATTCATTTTTTGGAGAAAGGCATCAAATCTTATCAACGAAAGCAAACTATTTTAAGACTTTGAAATTGAGAAAAGGCTCTTAGAAATATTGAAAGTACTTGTCATTCAAAACTAGAGAGGATCTCTATTACCTTGATGAATAGAGTACTTTCATCAAATCATTACAATCACTCAATGTCATTCAATGTTCAATCAGAACACAACATCTGGTGGCTAGAAGCATTCGAAGTAGATACATAGGATTTTGATATATTGTATTGGGTTTTTCATCGAACACCAATACTCGATGTTATTAAGAGACAACAAGCAAGAGAAGAGCTATTTGTTGAAGGATTTGGGAACTATAAGATTGAGTGGTACATAGTGTCAGAGTACAGCAGTGCGGAAGCGTAGGACTGAGAGAGAGAGAACGCAGAGAGAGAAAGAGACAGTGGACGATGAAAATCTGCTGTATAAAGAATGCTGAATACAAAGATATGCAGATATATACACGGGCGCAGTGCGCTGCACTGCGTGTCTCCACCTCGACGATTCAACCTGCTGTTCACCTCGAAGTCCGCTGCAGTCTGCACTGTCTGCTGCCTGAAATCTGTGAACAGAGACGGAATCTATGTGTGTCACCGGTCTGTAATCTGCGAGCAGAGAAGTGTACCAGACTGCTGAAGAAGTCGGGTATAAATAGCCAAAAAACCGGGCAAAAGAGGGCGCCAGAAATGCCCAGTCGGCTGCATTAAATGCAACTGACTGACTGCTGCAGGTCGGACTACCACGTGGCAGTCCGATTGCATGCAGTCCGACTGCACCAGGCCACCTGCCCTGCTACCCTGATCTGATCTCTAACACCCCCTCTCAGAGCCTGGGCAGGGCAGAAGCCTGAGGGATCTAGAATGTCTCCGAAGGAGAGCCTGAGGAAGTGCCTTTGTAAACAAATCCGCAAGATTGTCCTCCGTCTTGCAGTACTCCACAGTGATGGTCTCATCCAGAAGCTTTTCTCGGATGAAGTGGTACTGGATCTCTATGTGCTTCGTCCCCCAAGCTCCTCCAATAATCTCCGAAGCCACACAGCCTCGCAGCATGTGGTGGAAGATGCGGCCCGATACTCCGCCTCAGTAGACGAAAGGGCTACCGTGGGCTGCTTCTTGCTACTCCATGAAATAACACCTGCACCCAAAGTAAAATAGTAACCTGTAGTAGACCGCCTGTGGTCCACATCACCGGCCCAATCCGAGTCGCTCCAACCTACAAGTACAAGATCTGACCCATCTGTCCCTGCGGGGTAATGAATCCCTAAATCAGACGTCCCCCTCAAATATCGAAGTATCCTCTGAGCAGCCTGCCAATGCACTGTCTGAGGTTCACTCATGAGCCCTGTCAAGAGCCCAACAGCAAAACATAGATCAACCCTAGTGTTGAGAAGCCAAATCAAGGACCCAATCAACTGAGATAGCAGGACGCATCTGCCAAAGGAGAAGCTGAATGGGAAGTGGCCTTCCAGTTCGAATCCATAGGAGTAGATAGAGCCCGACAATCCTCCATCTCAAAAGACACCAAGAGCTCCTGTACATATCTCTGTTGAGAGATAAAGATCCCCCTCTGAGATTGATAAATCTCATGGCCCAAAAAGAAATGGAGGAGACCCAAGTCCATCATCTCGAACGTCCGATGTAAAGCTGACTTCGTCTCTTGGACCTGCTGTGCATCATCACCTGTGACAATCAAATCATCAACATATAAGACAAACAGCACACAACCATCCTCGGAAGTGTGAACATATAGCTGCGGATTGGCCTTGGACCGCCGATATCCCAACTGAGATTGGAGGAATGAATCAATCTTCTCGTTCCATGCACGCGGAGCCTGCTTGAGGCCATACAAGGCCTTCTTCAACCTGTAGACTTTCCCATCTGAAGATCCAAAGCCAGGAGGCTGCTCAACATAGATCTCCTCCTTCAAATCACCATTGAGAAAGGCCGACTTCACATCCAGCTGATAAACAGGCCATCTCCTATGGCCAGCCAAAGCAAGAACAGCTCTAATGGTCGCCATACGAGCTGTGGGAGCAAAAGTATCATGACAATCAATACCTGGGCACTGTGCAAAACCTTTAGCAACAAGGCGAGCCTTGTGCTTATCCAAAGAACCATCACTAAGGTATTTGGTCTTGAACACCCACTTGACTCCAATCACCTTCTTCTTCGGGGGGCGGGGCACGAGTGGCCAAGTGCCATTCCTCTCAATAGCCTCCAACTCGGCTTCCATAGCTTTCTTCCATGGTGCGGTCTGTAAAGCCTCCTTCACGAAGGTGGGCTCTCAATCCTGCATAACACGGGTCATCAAACAATAGTTGGAGCAAACAAGCTCCATAGAATGTGCCTGGTGCCGCCGTGACCGCCGCGGACCATCCTGCGGTCCCCACTCCTCAGGAACCCCCTCGATCCCTGAATCACGGAGTGTGTCACGGGCCCAGCGAGGAGGAGGCCGAACCTCCCCTCGTCTTTCTCCATCAGCAGAAGACTCTGGAATATCCACTGGTGGTAACTCCGATGAGGTGTCCGGTGGAACAGTAGACTCCGTGTCAGAAACAGAATCATAATCAAAAGGCACGGGCTCCAGTGGAACTGTAGAAGGAGCCCAACTCTCCCCTGGATCTCCAAGAACGGGATGCTCCTCACCGGTTGAAGTAGTCGGAACCTCCACAAACCGCACATCACAGCTAGTGTACACATCCCGCTTGACGGGATCATACAGGCGGTAGCCTTGGGACTGGGAGCTGTAGCCAACAAATACCTGTTTTCGGGAAGTTGCTTCAAATTTATCACGGTGAGCCTTGGGAATGTGAACATAGGCATCACACCCAAAGACCCGAAAATAAGAAACATCTGGCTTTGTCCCAAAATAAGCCTCAAATGGGGTCATCCCTTCCACGGCCGAAGTAGGGGATCGATTAAGGATATGGACTGCAGTAGCCACAGCCTCAGCCCACAAAACCTGAGGGGTCTGTCGGTGCTCCATCATGGTGCGCGCCATCTTGATCACACTGCGGTTCTTCCGTTCAAGAATACCATTTTCTTGAGGAGTGTTGGTATTAGCAAACTCTTGGTGAATTCCTCTATCTGCACAAAATCGAGCAAACTCATTAGAAACAAATTCACCTCCCTTGTCGGATCGCAAGGTCTTCAACTTCCGGCCCGATCGGTTCTCCTCAAAGAGAAGACAATCCTTGAAGTGCAAGAAAGCTTCTGACTTTAATGCCAAAAAATAGGCCCATGTCATCCTGCTGTAGTCATCCACGATCAGCATGAAGTATGAGCTCCCACGCAAGGACTCATTCCTCATAGGGCCACATAGATCCGTAGATACTAGCTCCATCGGTGAAGTAGACCGCCACGAAGCTGTGTGGGGAATGGCATCCCTATGCTGCTTCCCCCGAATGCAGAAGACACATGGCTGCTGGCTCACCACGATATCCGGCAACCCTCGAACAAGCTATCCACGTGACGCCCTCCGAAGATAATCATAGTTCAGGTGACCAAACCGAGCATGCCATAACTCTGACTGTGACAGAGAGGTAAGAAGAAGAGTAGAGAGGGCAATGGAAGGCTTCAGTTTATAAATGCCGTTCTCCTCATATCCGGATGAGAGAACCTTCCTCTATCCACGATCAAGGACTCGCACCGTAGTACTGTCAAACTCGACCAAAAGACCAAGGGAGCAAATCTTATGAACTGAAAGGAGATGGTACCCTAGTCCTCGTACATGCAAAACCTCTGAGGTATGGGTACCACCTCGTCCATCGGGAATAAGCTGCATCTTACCCCGACCTGCAATAGATACTGAAGAGCTGTCTCCAATGAGAATCTACCCACACGAGGGTTGCAACTGGGCAACACCATCTGATGAAGGAGTCATGTGCTGTGAGGCACCACTATCAACAATCCACTCTCGAGCTTGGGGAGCCGTCATCGCAGCATCAGAAGCATTCGGTGAAGCGTCCTCAATGACAGCTAAATGAAGAAATGCAGCTGATGAGGGTGCAGCCACCGCTCCAGAATCCTTGGTGTCCTTCTTCTTGGTGTCCTTCGTGTCTTTGTAAGGGATTCTTCTTCCAATGGCCAGTCTTTCCACAAATATGGCATGTGGAGTCTTTGTCCTTGTCCTTCTTGGACTTGTTATCCCCCTTCTTCTTCTTTTGGTCCTTCCCCTTCTTCTGAGAGTCTTGACCTGTCAGCGCCTCCGACATGGAAGCATTCTGTCCCTTTAACTGTTCCTCTTGGTCCAAGACCATAGGAACCAACTCTTCCCACCGAAGAGTAGACTCTCGCCCCGAAGCAATAAGAGCAGAGTAAAATGTACCGAATCATGGCGGCAACTGGGACAATAGTGTGATCGCCATGTCTTCGGAGGAAATCGGCTTCCCTGCATTTTGAACCTGCATCTGAAGCTGCCTTAGCTTGTTAATGTGCTCCCGTAGCGAAGAATACTTATTTATGGACAGGGTCCGCATCTGTACCTCCAAAGAAACCTGCTTCATTAGGGTCATCCGATTGTACATCTGATCAAGCTCCAGCCATATCTCCCAAGCCACCGTCAAGTGCTCGATGTGAGCGATCACGGCTGTAGTGCATGATAGAAAGAGAAAGGATCGAATCCTGGCATTCAGTTTGTCCCAATGAGACTGGGCCTTGGCAAACTCCGCACGAGCATCAGAAGAGAGTTTGGACTCATCTCTTACCGAGGGCCGCTCAATCTCCTCCTGTACCAGCTCCGCCAAATCATAGGACTCAAGGATGGCCAACATCATGACACGCCAAATGCGGTAGTTATCGCCGTCGAGCTTTTGATCCGCAGAAAGAGCCGGTAAGACAGGCACCTTCTGGTTCATAATCGCCTGGAACTCCAAGTCAATCTCTGTAGACATCTTCACCTGCAATGCCTTCACAAACGCAAAAGTAGCCCCCTCTGACTGGGAAAACTTAGCCTGCTAAGGCTCTTCCGCGTCCTGAACCTTCTTCACCCGCCGGAGGCGATGAAAAAGCAAAACCTGCACTTGTAGGCTGAAAACTCAAACTTCCTCCGCATCAAATAGCAGTAAACAGTAGCAAATCCACCACCTGTGCGCCCACACTCGTTTCAGCCTTGTTCCAAGGCGCAGCCCTCCTGTCTGCCCATAAACGCAAAAAACACAAATTTGTGTCGCGATGGAAACTCCTCTTCAGGTTGATTCTGCGCTCAGTCAGCCCTCATACACTGCTCTGATACCATGTCAGAGTGCAGCGGTGCGGAAGCGTAGGACTGATAGAGAGAGAACGCAAAGAGAGAAGAGAGAGAAAGAGACAGTGGACGATGAAAATTTGCTGTATAAAGAATGTTGAATACAAAGATATGCAGATATATACACGGGCGTAGTGCGCTGGACTGCGTGTCTCCACCTCGACGATGCAACCTGCTGTTCACCTCGAAGTCCGCTGCAGTCTGCACTGTCTACTATCTGAAATCTGCGAACAGAGATGGAATCTGCACGTGTCGCCGGTCTGTAATCTGCAAGCAGAGAAGTGTACCAGACTGCTGAAGAAGTCGGGTATAAATAGCCAAAAAACTGAGCAAAAGAGGGCGCCAGAAATGCCCAGTCAGCTGCATTAACTACTGCAGGTCGGACTGCCACGTGGCAGTCCGACTGTGCAGATCTCTAACACATAGCTGGTGACTTAAAGACACTTAAATGTATGTGCGATGTATTAAAGGGAGCCAACTCTAGATCTCCTTGCCTATAAGCATGTCCCCAGCTAGAGAGTTGAACTCAAGAAATTGGAATAGAGCTCTCTCTAGGCACAACAAGGATCCATAGTTTAAGCGAGTCCTAGATATTCCTTTAGTGAATGCCCATATCTGTACACTTCATGCACTTTGTAGGATATTTAAAAATCATGTTCATCTTTATATAGGATTTGCATGGAAGCTGAAGCCATTATCAGTTGGAACAAATGCTATAACAAAGATTGAAAAAGTATTATCTGCAATTTGTTTGCATGGTGGTAATGTTGTTATTGAACCAGATCTTCAAAAGTCTAAGGATGGCGATTGTGTCCCCAAAAAGCCATCTATTGGTGGAGTGAAGCCTAGAAAGTTCCTAGACTTTCATGGGAGACTTGGTAAGATAAACTCTAGGAATGGTGGCTCAACTATTAGATACAATCAATGGAAGTGCCTACATAATGCAGTTAAGGATCATGCTGATAATGGACAAGCCTGGAATAGAAAAGCCAATGTTTGGGAAACACTAGACAAAGTATTCTTTTATTGTGATAAAATAGAGTGGAATGATGATGATCTCAAAGACTTCAAAAACCAATTGAAACTTTTTAAAAAGGCAATGACAGAAGCTTGGGGTAATCAACACTTCACTCACTATATGGTAAGAAGTTTTCATATGTATGTCTCTTTATTGTCTACTCATATAAGGTTTTCTAATTGAATTTCTTTATTTGTTAACTATGAAACATATTCTATACAACCATGATCCATATTTTATCAAGAAATATGGATCTCTATCTATTTGGTCAACCCAAGGTATGGAAAAATCACATTACCAAGCAAGAACAAAATACTTTAGACACACAAGACATGGACGTGGAAGATACAAAGCAAAAAGTTTATTAGAGGTCTTTCAATGGTTCTACAAACAAAAGTGGCACAAATTCAAGCTCAAAGACACAATCGCATCATGTAATGCATCACCTTTGGCAAGGACTATATCCACTGTTACGCAAAGAAGAAAAGAGGGATATTTAAACTCTTGTTCAAAGCAAAGATATTCTGAATGGTTACAAACTAGACAAAGAGATGGAAAAAGATGGATTTCAAGAAACCCTTAATATATTTTAGTCAGACTCTATTGTTGCAGAAGAGTCTTTAGTTTAAGGGAATTCACTGGGTTCTCTAAGGAAATCTTTTGTTTCATCCCACTCGATGAGACCTCTACATTTTAGGAACTCTTGTTTCCTATAGCCTGGAAGGAGCTTCAAATTATTGGCATCTTCTACATGGGAGAGCAAATAAGAGGCAAGAACTCCAAAGTATCATTCCCTAGATCCACTGTATCCAGGTATGAAGCCAAAAACTCGTACAGCTTCTTCCTTCTCCACCAAAATTATCTTGTCTGAACCTCTATTGAAAGCTTGGGATCCAATCACCTTGGAGATAGCTTTCAAAACCATTATTGGTAAGCTTGGAGAGCTTGACAACCTGCTATGATAAACTGCAACTGTTTGATTATTAAATCTTCCAATATAATGACCAAGGCCTTGACTTTTGCCAAGCTTCAATGGCCTTGAGCCCTTGGCTCTTCTAAGAAAGTTGTCTGCATTTTCAATTTCTATCTGCATAGTAAACCACAATAGTATAAGATGTCAGTAGATAAATATCCAAAAATATTTGTGTATAATGCATAACATACTCTAATATAAATCACAATGGATATCTTAGAATTATCTTTCATACCTTAGGGTTTTCATCTTCTTCAAGAAGACTATTATCATATAGATTTATTGAACTTTTTGGTTTCTCCTCTAATGGAGACTTCAGTTTCTCTTCATACCCCATATTATCAATACCAAGTCTATGTTGAATTTATAAGTACTCTTCCTCTGAAGGTATCCCCCCCCCCCCCTTTTCATATTCCACGATCTGATTAATACAAGAACGCAAGGCTACATAACTGTCTTGAAAATTCTCTCCCTCAACATCAAGAGTTGCTAGCAATTCCTCTTCATAACCTATAAAATTCTTATCATTTTGACCCCGTGCAGCAAGGATTGCCAAGCAGTAATCTTCTCTAAGATCAAAAAGGTGTTGAATATCATTTAGCAATACATATCTCTTTTTGTTGATGAGATAACTGGGAAATATTGGGACACATTCAAGAGGATCTATTTCAATCTCTGCACTCAACTCTATCTCATTTTCTTCCACTTTTGTAATGTTCTCACTTTTAAACAAAGCAACATCAAATCCTTGCACTAACTAGTTCTCAATATCCTCTTGAAAACATTTCACCCTTCTCTTCAACTTCTTTGTCTTTGCATGCAATATCCTCCATATTCTTCTCTTGTATTGTATCAGAAGAACAACTATCCATATATTGAATGTATACAAGAAATCCAACATCCTTCTATACAAGAAGACATTATTGCTAATTCTGATGAAAAGGGCAATCCACTTTGCACTTCTTGAATTCTTCATCATTAAGGCTAAACCTTGTTTGCAAAGTTGTTCTAGCAGCATTAGGAGCTTCCATTACATCGCTATAATGGACAAATCACTCAATCTCTAGGCCTTCCACATGTCTATCATAAAACACCTTAAAATCCTTCAGTTTATCTTCAAGATCCTTCAAAAGGCCTTGCAAATCAAAGGGAACATTGAGCATATCTCTTATGTAAATAAATCTAGATGAATTTTCAGTTGCATGAAGAAAATCAAACAACCTTTCATCACAGGTGACCTCTAGATCCTCCTCCTTCATTCCCTCTAATGACAACTTTCTTTTAGTTATCCTAATTACTCACAAAAGAAAATTCCAAAAACAAAAATAAGGGTCATAATATACAAATCCACATTTGCTCATATGCAATAGACTAAAGAAAGATTGCTAAGAAAATTAAGGAAATACAAGATGAAAGAGATGAATTAAAATTTTATGCAGCAGAGAAAGCATGCAATTACAAGTCTCATCGATCAAACTTTGTTTAAAATTTTCGACTCATGAAACGCGAAAACAATGATTCGGACCGCCTCACAGTTTATAAAATTGTGAAACTATGTAGTAAATTGAAAGCATAGAATGTGCCTATTGAAAGCTATGAATGAGAAAAGGGAGGTAGATCCCCTAAATGGCTATGGATATGCCTATTAAGAGCTGTGAATGAGAATAGGGATGTAGATCCCATAATTGTCTATGGCTATGTAGGCTAGGGTTTGAGTTGCAATGGAGGAGAGATTGAGGACAATCAGAGGCAAGGATGTTCCCATGGCTCTAAATGCAATGACAATAGAATTCTTCATTCTTCATTAATGTCATGCCTCTTTAAATAGTCATATAGATGATAGGTAGGATCATTAGCATGTCTTAATGGACAACCCTAGGGCATGGATACCTTTCTCTAAAAGTGGGGAGTGACTTCATGAACTACTCCACCTCCTTAACACTTCCACAATCCCAACAGACTAGGGATCTTTAGTTTACATCAATAATCCTATCCAAAGATGATATCTAGAAACAATGCTTGGGAGTATTTTAATAATATATTATGATACTAATATAATGTACTATACCGTTGCTTCTTAATCAACAAAATTGTAAATTCCATACCAAGCAAAAGATCCAACTCACCTTCATGAATCAAGTTTGTTTCATTTTATACTAATTGGTAAGAGTGCATATCCAAACAATATCTCATGTTAGCTTGAGTTAAGGATAAATTTCGACTATGTAGTAAATATGATGTGCAATGGTAGATGAGTTGAACATGACTAGGATTGCCATGTTTGTCATGTGACGTATGAAACGTGAATGGTGTTATGTTCTTTTTTCTGAGTAAGGCCATATCGCATTTCATCCATTTTGAGCCTACATTGTTCCCCTTGTGCCGTGTGAAACGTGATATGATGTTGAGTTCTCTCTGTCTTCAAGGCCTACTCGCATTTCATACGTCTTCGTACTATTTTATTGAGATTGTATTTAGACTTTGTGATTATTATTTACCTGTTGCTTCGTGATTGAAGATATATTGATATGAGAGATTAGGAGATCTTTCCTAATTTGTTAGTATTATTTGTTTTTTTGGATGTTCTCGATGGCTAGAACTAAGTCCACTACAAGGAAGTAGAAAGTTGATCCTAGAGGTCTTACTTCAAAGATACATCAGTCCTCCAAGCCTTCCAAACTTTCAAGGAAATCAAAGCCAAGAAGAAGGTTCTCACAACATGTGAGGTGCTTTAAGGAGATTAGGAGTGCAATGAAGGCTCTGAATAATGCAATTCCAAAGCTGTCTTTTCAAAGGCTTATCAAAGAAATCTGTGACAAGCATAGTCTACAGAGTTTTAGATGGACTAGGGCAGGTCTCAACTGTATTCAGGAGGCTACATAGGATTTTTTGATTGAGTTTTTCCAAGATTCTTATCTATGTGCAGCTCATGCACATAGGCTTATGCTTATGGATAAAGACATGATTATTCTTAGGAGATTGAGATACAGGTTTTCAAAGGTCTTTGAGCTAGTCCCTCTTTTTTATGTTAAGGCTTTCAATATTTTAAATGTACCTCCATATAGAAAGAAGAAAAATGATATTGGTCTAAAGGTTGAAGATGTTATGCATGGAAAGGACACAAGACAGCATGAGAAAGAGGAAAAGGACATAGTAGAGTAGGGAGATTGACCTTTTTGTTGCAGTTAATCTAAATATTTTGATATTTCTTTTGTAATAACTCTAAATTTTATTGCCTTTTTTGGTACAGAGTTTGCAAAAGATTAATTGAAGTGCGCTAAAGAAAAGGCCTCCCATGCCTGCTGACTTACTTGCAACAATGCAATATAGACAAGTTGCGGTAAGTTCTTGATTAATATGGTTGGAATATACTAAGAAAATTTATTCTAAAAACTGCCATAAACAAGTTACTCTTGTTGATTGCAGTTTCCTCATCAGGATGATAGTTACTCTTGTGGTTGGAGAGTAATTGTAAATGCCAGAAGATTGGTTCATTTTATTTATCTCAATGATGATAAACTTATAAAGGTAATGTGAAATATACTAAACTTTAAGATAGAGTTTTATTGCAAAATATTCCATTGTAAAAAATGACAATGAAGTAAAAATATTTGTTAACAAATGTATGATAGTTTACAAGGGATTGCTATACAAGTGAGCACGTTTGGTATATAAGAGCAAAGCTCTTGAAGTACATAATGACCAATTGTATATAACCGACAAGAAGTGGGGGCTTGGGCATTGAAGGAGAGGAGGTGCATGTAGCTATAGTAGGTGAAGCTATGCCTTCAACAACCAAAACATCAAAGATAGGCAAAAGGACTCCTAGAAAGGATGTTTCTTCTTTACAAAAGTAGCTTTGCCTTAGATTGTAAGCCCTTGTGTATAAGTCATGGAGATGATTGACAAAAAATTGTATATGTATTTTATATTGATAGTAAAGAGATCTTTTCTTCAATATCCATGCATTGTATATTCTTCTCTCCTCCTTGATATATGTAAAAAAAAGTTACAAATGTTTATTAATCAGGAAGTGAAATCAGATATACATCTAAATGAATATAATATGAAATAAAAACTTACTCATTTTTTATTAAGTTGGAACACAAATAAGTATGGTAGTTCAATATCTTCATTCTGTAAATCCATCCTCACTTGATGTAGCATGATGATCTAACCTTTAGGATTGCAATAATGTTCTCATTGTACTAAACATCAAGATCCACTATAGGATCTTTGCTAAAATTATCAAGATTTTTGGTCTAAAGCAACCAGACTACCGCCAACATAATGCCATCTACTGTAATAAAAGCTAAGGATGAAATTTTGAGTAGCAACCATATATTTACAAGCTATAGAGTCTTGATCTATCTTACATATAATTTTCCCTTTTGTCCTAGTGTCCCATCCCTCATCACAGATTTTATAACATGATCATGTGTTAGTCTCTTCACTGAAAGCATAGCCTTTGATTTTCTTATCTCGGCATTAGAAAAGAAGTCAAAAAATATATTAATAGGCATGAACAAAGTAATTTTGCTTAGCCTACATGAGATACTAGGTTTTAATGCTCTCTGTATCTCAGAAAATATTTTACATCTATAGCCCTCACTAGTAGCTGGACTTGGCAAAGGCCACTCAAAGCTTGAAAAATATGGCGAAGGAAGGGGGGATATTGATCCCCATTGGCTAGCTACATGGGGACAATATAAAAATGGTCATAGAAGAATATTCCATTCTCTGCAAGCTCTATCTTCTTTCTACCTTTGTACATCTCTTCTCAAATCAAGCCATGCATCACATCAACAATAGACTCGACCGGTTGCCATTCCTCAAGATTAGAGGGATAGACATCTACAAGACAAATGAACGAATATTATAATGGAAAACCTTAAACCAAGTCAAGAAAAGAAAGACTTTAAGAATTAAATCCTTACAATTTGTTTTATACATTGGAAGATTTGAACTTCCAGGTTCCAAATATAGCTCTCTATGCATAAACACATGTTGCACTAAAATCTCTTTTATGCTATTCTTATTTACTCCAAGCTTGAAATCTCAGATTCTACTCTTCCAAGCAGAGATGAATGAGCTCTCATATCTTCGTCTTTTCCCACGTTTTGCCTGTTGCATGGTGATCCAACTGCCTTTGCTAATGATTGTAGGAATCCATCTTCCATCTTTTTGGAATGAGTTAAATACTGATATGGATGTGATTTGGGAGCTTGGACGCCTTGTTGAAGGTCTAATTTCTGTATCCATAGCACACACACACACACACACACACACACACACACACACACACACACACACACACACACACACACACACACACACACACACACACACACACACAGAAGACTAGGCTACCACGAGAGAGAAAAAAGAAAGGAGGGAAAAAAATATGTGTCAAGCTTTTTACTCATTTGAATTCAGAGTAAACATGTCATTATCATTAATCCAGACATATCTTTAAATAAAAGAGGCTGGGACTGTATATCATTAATGCAAACAATGTCATAATCACGAATATAAGAGGCTAAAAATAGATATTGATAATACAAATTCGTAATATTATTATATATATATTTTTGTAAAATAAATTTTTACCTTTTTTAAAATAGAAGTTCTTTTACAGAGGCTTTGCTCCTATTGGTCTAGAGACTCTCTTTCTATCTCCTAAAAGGCATTTTCGAGACCTCAAAACTCCCCTAATGGCCTAAGGAGGGGTCGTGACTTATCCTGACCCAACACAACAAATTGGTCGTAGCCACTAGCAAATGCACCCAAAGCCAATGAGCATCGGCTCAAATGGGTACCAAATGATGATCACAACCACCTAGAAGCCAACCCACACAAACTCATAATCCCAGGACCTCACACCTTAGGCACAAGTCTACAACTTGCTAAAATACTGCAATGTTAGCAATTTGGAAGAGCTAGTGACCAAGAAAGGCATGAGAAAGAAAATAGTTGATCAATACAATCTCCACAAATACATAGAGAAGATTGGTCAAAAAATTGACCATGACAGCTGCACTGAGTTCCTAAGAACTTTTGATACAATAAAGAATAATGGTACAGTAACCATCAGGTAAGGAGGCTTACCCAAAAGGATAGAAGTTGTACTTAGCCTTGAAATAGTGGAGAAGGCATTAGGATTGGTAAACACATAGGGAAAGAGACCTTACGGCATGCTAAAGATGTTGAAGACAAAGGTCCACACCAATTATGGGATTAGTCTAGTAGACATCCCTAAACCCACTGTCTAGTTACAGGCAAAGATGGTGCATGCCCTTTTCTCTAGTCACCGATACAGAACACTCATGGCCTAGATACTAGTGCCAATGCTTGAAAGCATCATAGTAGGGGCCCTAGATGAAGTGAATTTGAATGTATACATCTGCAAAACGATTGAATGGTCAGCCAAGGCATTGTCATCAAGATAAATACCTACAGAAGGTGAGTTATCACGGCTACCACAACTAAATCACACAGAAAAATGTTGCATCGAAAGCATCCATGGTAGGGTTTGGAGGGGTGCTAAGAGCAATCATCCAAGAAGTGGTGGGAGAGATGAAAAGGGAAGAAGAAGTGGGGGAGACACTAGAGAGATCTCCTATTCAAGCACCTCTCCTCGGTCACAAAAAGGTCATCAATGTCTCCATAAGTGAGAAATGCAGGGGACGAAAATGTTAGCAAGCCACAAAAGAAAACAACAAAGCAAGATGTAGGGAAGGAAGGAGCTCAACCCCAAGCAAAACACTAATAGAAGGGTTCCAGTGAGAGGACTATTAGTGACAAAGGTGAGGAGGGTTCGGTTCCATTGACCAAGAGTGAGTAGGGAAAAATCATGTTGCAACTCTAGAGCAAGAAGAAGGGAACTACAATAGGAGAGGACAAAGCCTTAGCAGCCATGCAGAAGAAATCAAGGAAGCTAGAGGAGGAATGGAAGAAGAGTCAAGAAGAAGAGCAGGAATGCCTGCGGCGAAAGGTAGAAGAAGAGTCTGAAAGGTCGAAGGAAGAATGAAGGAAGAAGCAACAAGAGGAGGAGGGACGACTAAAGAGAAAAGAGGATGAGTAGATGGCTCTTGCCATTAGGCTATCAGTGGAGCAACCCTCTCGAATAGAAGAGTTGGCTAGGAGGAGCCTATAAGATGCACTTAGTACTAGCTCCACAGTGACAAAAGTGACTCGAGGACCTGTAGTGGAAGGCAAAAGGAAATCCCCATTAGACCCACCCCTGCCTATCATGGTTTTCGCCACTACCACCACACAAGAAACCATAGATGTAATAGTGAACGAAAGCAACATGACTGCTTGGGTATAGTATCTAGTCAACATGGTGGTGCAGCAACTTTTGGTCCAATACCCAATGGAGGAGCCCTAGTGCAAAGTACAAAGAGGCTTGCCACTGTGGATGAAAAATAAAGAAACGACTTGAAGAAGGTCAGAGTAGAAGCCTCAATTATCTCCATACCCTCGGCCATGCCAAGGTCGGCACACTATGATGAATATGTCCAAGAACTACTAGGCCAACTAGAAAGAGTGAAAGAAGAGAGGAGGGCAGCAATGGCACAGTTGGAAATAGAAAGAGAAGAATTACCAGCTTACCAACTTAAAAAAACATGCCAAATAGCCACCTAGAAGAGGCAGATAAGTGACCTAAGGAAGGAGCTGGAAGCCAAAAAGAGAGTAGCAGGAAAGAAGGAGGAGAAAGATGTAAAAGAGGCCCAAGGTGAGGAGAGAGGAGAACAAATGATACTAGAGGAGAAATATGTAAAAGAGGCCCAAGGTGAAGAGAGAGGAGAACAAATGATACTAGAGGAGGACTTTCAGTCCTCTTGCAATAGAACAAGGAGATGCAAGAATACCTCGACCAACTAAACAAAATCAAATATGAGCTCGTTGAGGAAATGGAAAGAGTAAGGACCTAAGCCTACATTGAGTGCCATAGGAAGAAACAACAAAAGGAACAACTGATTATTAAGAAACTACATGAGGCTAAGGCACAAATAGATGAGATGGCCAAAAGGTTGACAAAGGTGGAGAACCAACTCCATGTGGCCCTCCTAGATTAGGAATGATTGGCAAAGTAGTTGAACTGCCTCAGATAGTAGAAAGAGGAGATGCTCAAGATTCAGAAAGAGCAACAATAGATACTCATGATGCTATCTCAATGCTAGAATCAAGGCATAGAAAGGATGGATGAAAAGGCCAAGGCTTGGGAGGAAAAGACCATTGAAGACGCAAAGACCTTGTTGAATGCCTTGCCTTGGTGGAAAGCGAATGAATAGTGGAATTTGCAAGGATGAAAGCAGTGAAGGCAAGTCTCGAAGTCCAATAGTAAGCCTTCCTGAACACAGTCCTACATGTGTCCCATGCCACGAGCAAGGATACAATAGAAGAACTAAGGAGGAAGTTGTAACTTACAAGATGAGCCTTGAAATACGGTCTCCATGAAAAGGTACCAGGGTTGTGGAAAGGAAGCATAGGCAGAGAGAGCAGGTGGAGCTAGCAGGAAGGAGACTCCAAGAAAAGCCATAGTAAGTTCTTGAGGTCCAGATTCTACAAAGAGAGAAATGCTATCCTATAAATTGGGCCTAGGAACTAGCTATCTGGAAGAAGCACTGGGAGAACAAAAGCCAACCATTCGTCTTCTCCTTCAAGTACTAGGGAACTGATGGACATAGGAAAGAGCAAGACACCCTACAAGGTGGCAGAGAGAGCCTACAGACTATTTTCAAGACAAGATTTGGGAGATTTCAAAGACCACCAATGGATATACGAAGCCCAACCGAAATGGCGACAGTGTTTGAGACTCCAACCTTGATGCTTGAATGGCCTTCTACAGCACCATACCAGACAAGTGCAATGATCCCATCTAATTACCATGTCCATAGAAAATATGGGTAGATTATAACTCGGATATGCATGGCTGGCAGGTATGATTTTTCAAGAATATACAACATGAATGCAAAAATTCTAAAGAAGTGCTAATCTTAACCGAGCATGACATTCACTCATCCATCACGTACTTTCTCAACAAATTTTCATCCTGCCTTGACCCCACCTTTATTACTACATGTAATTATCTTAGGGTACTTAGGATTTTGCTCAAGCAAAATCCCACGGTGAAAGAGGCCTAACTACCACCACTCTTTTTTTATGTAAATACAGGAATTGATCGTTGTGCAATGGCTCCTCTTATTATCAAGGTCATGCTCCTACCTTCCTTTTGTATGGCCATCCTTGAATATATAAACAACAGCTGCTTCACCAAGTGCAGCCACCCCTTCCTATCGACGATACCCCTAAATGCATGCATTAACATGAAAGACTGCTTGCAGAGTAGGCCCTTTCTTACCAAGTCCCTTAGGCCCCCTCGTAGTGTAGCTCCCGAAGAGCATAGGGATGATGTCTAGCGTGATTTCTCCCAATGTATTAAATGTTTTTTGAAAAAAGAAACAAAGAAAAAAAAAGCAAAAAAGAGAAGAGAAAAAAGGAGAAAGAGGGCAAAGATAGGACAAATGATGAAGCATAATAAAAGGAATAAATGAAATGTTCATATACCATTAGAGTGCCACCGATACTGCACCTAGGGACAATTATATCCATATCCCTTGTTCGCACTTCACACTTAAGGTGCATCAAGGGCACGACACACCTAGGTAGTTCCACCTACGGTTATATACCTATCTCCTCAAGTCCCATCCACAACACCTCTCCTTATACACAAATTGGGTCCTCAAGTATGGGACAACACCACAAGCTTGCCTTAGGTTTGTCAATCCACAACTCCCAATTCCAATGGCACGAACAACATGCATTGCATGGTGAGGTAGACACACCCCTAGGAAATACACTTTCTTTTCCTTTTTAGGTACATTCGAGAAATCATGATCAACCATTGACCTTGGAGGCCCCCATCCCCCACTCATATCCTCGGCCTTTGCAACCTCTTATCCATTTTTTTGTGCTTCTTCTCCATGACCAATCTCCCCCGAGCTCCATCATTGACCAACATGGAAACCCTTCAACCACCCAAGCCCTTACCAAATAAGTGCTATGGGACTTGCACTTGGCTAGCGGGGGGGAAATATTAACCCCTATGCAAAGAAAGTAAAAGAAAATAAAAAAGACACAAGACAAAGTAAAAGAAGGTAACCCAATGGAAAAACAGGAGGAAAAGGGTCAAAAGCACAAGAAGCAAGCTTAAAAGTTCAAGGCAAGTGCAAAAGAGAAAATATGCATTTTAAATACAAAAACACATCCTAAATCCTTGTAAAAGAGCACTAGGCTCCCTCCTATGTAATTTAAATGTAGACATGCATGGATGAAGGAACAATGTAAATAGGAAGGGAATAGGAAAAGAGCACCTAGGCTAAAACGGCGACCATGTAAAAAAGGAATGGGCACCCAAGAGGAGTAGGATATATATATAAAGTAAAAAGTGAATGAAGAAGCTCATTCTTGTGTGTGGCCAAAACTAGCTCTCCTCTTCCTCTTCTTCTTCTTCTTCTTCTTCTTCTTCTTCTTGATTGTGCTTGTGCTTGAGAGAGGAAGTGTAAAGGAGTAAGTGTGTGAGGGTGAGGGACTGTGGTGGAAAAGCTCTCCATCTTCTCCTCTCTTCTTCTTCTCTTCTCTTCTTTTCTCTTGTCTCATGCACGGCAATGAAGCTTGGAGCTTGGAGCTTAAGGATCGAGCTTGCTTGAGCTTGCACCTTGGAGCATGGACTTACCGGAGAGCTCATAGGAGGAGGCAACTCGATCACGCATGAAGGTAAGCTCACTACACTTTTAGGTGTGAGAGTGCGCACGGCTATGTGAGAGGTAGACATTGCACTTGGCTTAAAACGCTTGAGACATTTAGCAATCCGTTGGTCTTGGTAGTTGAGCAAGAGCTCCCGTACCATACATAACTCTCTTTGTTCCAATCCCATAAATAATATTTATTTAAATGAGAGACATTTCCATCATTCCTATGCAATGGTAAGTTGGCTTAGTAAAGGAAAGTCAACTTTAGAGGGAGCACCTGGAGTTCCCTTGCAAGTCATTGATTGTAGTCTCTAGCTTAGTACTCTCAAACTTTAGTGATACTTCCACTTCTAAAGACCTTAATACTTCTATGAAGTACACTCCGGTCTTACATCTATGGATTGTCTTCTAATTTTTCGTTGCGCGATCACAAGGATTGATGTAAAAACTCGCAAGGTGATTAATCTTACTATAAAGAATTTGTATAAAGTATCTCCTTTCTTTTACCTATTCTCTACTTCTATTTTTCTCTTCTTCCCTTCCTTCTCTCTTTTCTCATCTTCTCGTTTTGCTCCCCTATTCTCCTCCTCTCTCTCTCTCTCTCTCTAGCCGTCTGTTCTTATCTTTTTCTTTCTCTCTCTTATTCTCTTCTCCTCAACATTCTTCTCTTCCCTTCTTTTACCTCCTTCTATCTTCTCTTCTTCTTATTTCCTCCTCCTCCTACTTCACCCCTCTCTTTTCTATCTCCATATTCTTCTCCTCACTTCCTTTATCTCTTTCTCCCTTCTTTTCTTCTTATACCCTATCTTCTTTTCTCTCCCTCTTCTCCTCTTTTTCTCATTCTCTTCCCTTCTTCTACCCCTCCACCCTATTCTATCTTCTTCTTTGTCTCTTTTGTTCTCTTCTCCTCTCTTCTTCTACCCCTCCTCTCTCTTCTCCTCCTCCTTTTTTTTTATCTTCCCTTCTCCTCTTTCCCTCTACTCCACACCTCTCTTCTTCTTCTCCTCTTCCTACTTTGTGTGTGTGTGTTTTTTCAACATTGCTTCAAATTAATAGTTCCATGCCTCCCGCCCCCCGAAACGCCTTAATTATTGAGGCTTTTATATAGCCTTAGAGAGGGAGGGGTATCCCTCTCTCTCCCTTGCTATCTTTGTAATAGTGTTGTGTGTTTGGTGGCATGGCGAGGTCTGCTTGTTTTACAAACATCGAACTAGGGGAGGAGGATGCTTATGAGAGTGGTACTTGGGGGCAAACCAGCTGGTAGACTTCCATGGCAATGAGGTGTTTCAAAAAAGTTTTAAACATTTCAATTTTCAATTAATCCCCCCTCTTTAAGTCCCCTTCATGAGAGGGGATTTAGGGATATCGCATACAATGAGTGTAAGGGATCTAGGGGCCTTAGTAACCCCTCAAGGGATAATGAACACAATATCATTCATATATCATAGAGTGTAAGAGATCTAGGTGGTAACCCCTCAAGGGGTCTAGGTGTAAGGGATCTAGGTGGCTTGGTAACCCCTCAAGGGAAAATGAGCACAATATTGTCTACATATCATAGATTCGTATTATAACCCCAACAAGGCTTACCTTGTCATATCTAATGTTTCTATTTAATCCAAAACACCTCAATTTATATCCCTAGCAATGTGGGATGTGACAATGGGCATCCTTGATTTGACCCAATGGTGTTGGTTTATTATGTTCAAAAACCCACTAAGAGCACGTCCATTAACTATTGCTACCTCATATAATGCATATACTCCCCATTGTATGTCCTTTAGAGGCCCAAAATAGTCGAGTCCCATGACTATAATCCTCATTAGATGGCTTTGGGACCTCAATATCATTAAGTCTCATGAGCTTGGCTTGTGGTATTGTACCAAGTGTCTTATAGTAGTCTACAAAACAAGAACACATCCTCTTTCCATGTGCTTCATCCTCCTCAATGAGAGCCTTAAAGTTGAGTATGTGATCCAATGCCATATATCCTCTCCTAAATCTAACCAACCACTCAACTCATGCTTTGATTATGTATCCATTATTAGCCACAACGGTCATGATGGAATTGTTATTGTTGGATATCATATGATTGATGCTTTTGAAAAGTCATACAATAGGATAGAATGGCTCTCTTCAATAGGTGTACTTGCAATAATAGCAAAGTATCCCATGCCTAAAGGAGATGTTTTGTGACTAAGCCATCATGATTCTAAGCTCATCCAATATATCAATCACATCCATTAACATTCACTAGGTGAAAAAGCTAATATGATATATCGAAATTATGAATGGCTATGAGATGAAGTGGGATCCCACTACACTATTTGGAAAATTTTTAATTTATTTGAATTTACACTTATGTCTTATAATCACATCGTGCCTTGATTAGTATGGAGTGGGTTGTTTCTTTTCTCTTATATTACAATTCCTCTTATTGTCCTTAAAACTAGCATTCGCCGCTTCACGGAAGCTTCGCTGCCTCCAAGCGGCGAGCAAAGTTGGCTCAACAATCCATTTCTCATCTTTCTCTCTCCTATTTTTCCTCTTTATTTTTACTTTTTTAATTTACTCTTTCTCTCTCTCTCTCTCTCTCTCTCTCTCTCTCTCTCTCTCTCTCTCTCTCTCTCTCTAAATTTCCTATGTCTAATACTCTCTCTCTCTCTCTCTCTCTCTCTCTCTCTCTCTCTCTTTGCCTTCTATTTTAGTTTATTTTTTCTCCTCTCCTAGTTCTCTCTCTCTCTCTGATTTTTTTCTCTCCCTACTTCTCTTCTCTCTCTCTCTCTCTCCTTTTATTCTCCCCCTCTCTCCTCTCTTTTCCTTCTCTCTCCCTCTCCTCTTTTTTTCCTTTTTTTCCTTCTTATTCTCTCTCTCTTCATTCTCTTTTTAAATTTTTTTCTTTTCTCTCTCTCTCTCTCTCCTTTTCTTCTCTCTGTGCTTTTCTTCTCTCTCTCTCTCTCTCTCCTTCTTCTTTCACTTTCTTTCGTCCCCCCAATCTCTCCTAAAGTATGTAAATTTTATTCTTTTTCTATATATAATTCTCTCTTTATGTTTATATTCTCTCTCTTCTTCTCCTCTCTCTTTCTCTCTCTCCTTTTATTCTCCCCCCTCTCTCCTCTCTTTTCCTTCTCTCTCTCTCTCTCTCTCTCTCTCTCTCTCTCTCTCTCCTCTTTTTTCCTTTTTTTATTTTTCTTCTCTCCCTCTCTCTTTTAAATTTTATACTCTCTCTCTCTCAAAAAATATTTAAATTAAAAAAATCTTTTCTCTTTTCTCTTTTTCCCTATCTCTCTTCCTCTTTTTCTCTTTCTTCTTCTTCTTGTTCTTCTCTCTCTCTCTTTCTCTCTCTCTCTCTCTCCCCCTTCTCCTCTTTTTTCCTTCTCTCTCCTCTTTTTTCTTTTTTTTTCTTCTTCTCTTTAAATTTTTTTCTTTTCTCTTTCTTTTAAATTTATCTTTTCTCTCTCTATAATTCTCTCTCTGTGTTCAAGTTCTCTCTCTTCTTCTTATTATTTTCTCTCTCCTTTTCTTCTCTCTGTCTCTCTCCCCCTTTTCTTCTCCCCCCTCCCCCCTTTCTCCTCCCTTTTCCTTTTTTCTTTTCCTCTCTCTCTCTTAAATTTTATATTTCCTCTCTCTATAATTCTCTTTCTCTATGTTCCCTCTCTCTCTCCTCTTCTTTCTCTTTTGCTCTTTCTCTCTCTCTCTCTCTCTCTCTCTCTCTCTCTCTCTCTCTCTCTCTCTCTCTCTCTCTCTCTCTCTCTCTCTCTCTCCCCCCTTATTTTAATTTGACAAGCTTAAATTAAAAAGTTTAATCTAACAGAGAGAGACAGAGAGAGAGAAAACATAGGCCCTACACATGAGAGAGAGAAGGGAAGGGGGAGAATAAAAATGTTAATTTAAAAAATACTATTCTCTTTCCTATTTTCTCTTTCCCCCCTCCTCTCTCCGTCTTCTTCTTCTTCCTCTCTCTCTCTCTCTCTCTCTCTCAAAGTGTGTGAAAAACTATGTTCGAAAAACTTTAAATTAAAAAATCTTTGAAAAATATTTAATTAAAAGAAATTTTTAAATTTTAAACAAATATATTTGAAAAACTTTAAATTAAAAAAGCTTTTAAATATATCTAATTTAAAGAAAAGTTTAAATTAGAAAGTTTAATCAGAGAGAGAGAGAGAGAGAGAGAGAGAGAAACTTTTGATTTAAAAAGAAGTTTGATTTGATTAAAGGAGAGAGAGAGAGAGAAAAAAAATTGATTTAAAAACAAGTTTCATTTTATTAAAGGGGAGAGAGAGAGAGAGAGAGAGAGAGAGAGAGAGAGAGAGAGAGAGAAAATTTGATTTAAAAACAAGTTTCAACCTAGGCCCTACACATGAGAGAGAGAGAGGGAGGATGGGGGGAGGCTTTAATGAGAGAAGGGAGGGGGAAGAGAAAATGAGAGATTACACATGAGAAAGAGGGGAGGGGAGGGAAAAAGGAAGTAAGGAAGGATATGTGCACATATCCTTCCTTGCTTCCTTTTTTTAGAGTAAGAGAGCTTGTCTTACCCTTGTCCTTTTAATATATTAAAGTAAACTTTCCTAGGTGTTCATCTCCTACCTGAGTTACATGAAGCACAGTATTTAGAGAGGCTTGTTGTTGGATCTTTAGCTTGCCTCCGCTGCTTCGGCCCTTGTCTCTGCCATGATCCAATCCATTTTTTTGCTAGAGCAAGGCATTTGGCTAGGTCTATGATCCTTCCAATATTTCTCTCTTCCCAATCTTTTGCCTTCTCCTCCATCCTTCCATGACTGTCACCTAGCTCTCTTGATAATGTTGCCATCACTTCTTCTTATTCTTTCCGAGTGTCAAACTGTTTTTCTTTGTCTTGTCTATGGCGGGCCAACTCTTTTTGTAGTCTTTCTTGCTCTTGGAGAGTCTTGACGAGTCGATTCTCCACCTCTAGCAACTTTTTGGTTGATTCATTATCCTTTTGGGCCTTAACCTCCTGCAACTCCTTGAGCAATAGTTCTTTTTGGCTTCTCTCTCTCTGTGGTATTGTGTATGAGCTTGAGTCTTCACTTTTTTCAGCTTATCTATGAGCTCATCTGTGGTTGTCTTCAATTGCTGAAGGACCTCTTCCATGTCCTTTTGTCCTTACAGGAGGCTTGAAAAATCCATTTCCAAGCTTGTTTCTTCATCTACCTTCTCTGACACGAGAGCTTCTCGACCTGCCCTAATTGGAGTTCCTGTGTGCCTTCTTCTTTTCTTAACTCCACCTCCTTCTTTGTTTCTTACTTCTTTAGGTCATTCAACTGCCTTTGATGTCAGTCTCTTGTTTTGTCTTCTCGAGCTGATAGGTAGTGAATGCCTCTTTTTCAATCTCAAGCTTTGCTATAACGGCCTTTCTTTCCTCTTTCATCTTCTCCAACTATCCTTGGAGCTCCTGCATATTCATCATATTGAGCCGTTGGTGGCAAGGCTAGCGGCATGGATGTTGTTGATGTTTCTACCTTGGGTTTCTTGGGGTCCTTCCTTGATTTAGCGTCCTCTGCGGCTACGGCCTCTTTGTCCCTAGCATAAGATCTCCACCACTAGGCACTAGGCCTAGCTGCTTTGAGTTCAACAAGTACGGCGCCCACATTACCACCTTGCTTTGGTCCACTTGGACTCCTGAGGTCTCTTGAGTGGCGACAAGTGTGATAGTCAAGGGGGTTGGAGATTGTGGGTGCAACGGGGTTGTTCCCTTGCCCAACACAATGGGTTCTTGAGCCCTCTCTTCTGCAGTGGTGCTTGATCTTGGTTCTTCTCTTAGGCTTCTCTTTGTTGGCTCTCAAGGGCAGGAGGCCTCCTCAATCAATAGCCTCATGGCCAAGGCCAGCTGCTCATCATCTTCTTTTTTCCACCTCTCCTCCTCCTCTAGCCGCTTCCTCTTTCTTTCCTCCTTTACTTTTCACAATTCTTATTCAATCTTCTTTAGCCACACATTCTCTTCCTCCTAATTTTCCTTCGCTTATCCTCCTGCTTCTTTGACTCTTCTAGCTGCTTCCTCTTCCTTGCAGCTTGCTCAGCTTATTCTCTTTGTACCCATGCTACTTCTTTGTCTCCTAGGTTTCTTGTGGAGAAGGAGACTAGAGTCTGCACCTATAGTGGTGAATGAGCTAGTGATTCATGGGCAGGGGAGCACTCTGGAGTTTCTTCCACTACTTCAAGCTTTTCAAGGTCTCCAATGGTCTCCTAAATGATCGTGGTGAGCACATCTCCAAATCCTATGCTGAAGTCCTTGCCCGATAGTTTCTTCCGTGCTTTTCTTGCTATGGAAGCTGAGGACTCCCCGCCTATTAGTCTTGCATTTGTGGCTAGTGCCTTTGCTGAAGCTTCAATGGTTTTCCCCACATAGTTGTTCCAATTCACTTCGTCTAAGGACCTGGCCACAAGGTGCTCTAGCAATGGCACTCCAATCTTGCTAATTAAAGTGTTGTAGCTCTGATCGGATAACAAAGCATAAATTGTTCTCACTTGCAGGGGTGACCTCAGGGTCTGGGATGTCAGCTAGACTGACTCTATCATTGGTGTGAGCTAGGGTATTGTCCATTGCTAGCATGCTGTAGACATCCCTTTTCGATTGCCTCTCAATTTTGTTAACCAAGCCTAGCACTCTTTCCACCAGTTCGGGGCTCAGTTCAATTTCAACCCTGCGGGTTTCTTCTACTTGTCTCACTTTTGCAATGCCATGGTTCCTGTTAACATCAAAATTTTGTAGGAATTCCACGCACTTGCTATAATCCACAGCTTGTCTGACCTTCTCTACGTACTTGCTCAAGTTGTATTGGTTGACAATCTGCTTCACAGCTTGTTCTTCCATGACCAAGTCTTCCAAGTTAGGTAGGAGCTACATAATTGGGGTCATACTCAGAGGGTTTGATGGTGTGTCTCTGTCCAACATTGGTCATAATTGGGAAGTCTTCTTGTTCCCATTGGAGACGAAGAGCATACCATTTAGGTAGAAAGGAAGAGTCAGTGACAGCCAACTTTTTAAGTTCTTCTAGCTCTTAGCTTGTGGCAGAGACTTTGCTCTTGCTATAAGAGGTGATTAGCCTTCGTTCACAAGCTTGCTTGTGAGAAATCTCATTAGCAATTAGTTCCTTGGCTACCATGGGGACTTTGATGAGCATGATTTCAAATTCTTCCTAGGTGCATAGGAGTGTACATATATCAGTTGCTAAAGGCTCTTCTAGGAGACTTAAGTCCAAACTGCTCATAGCTTTTAGCAAGCATAGTGAAGGTGACATACAACCATTTAATGCAAGTGACCAAGTCATCCCTCATGTTTTTGACTAAATCCGAGGCTAAAGTGATAATAGATCGATGCTCATAAGAGGGTCTAAGACTTGCAGAGGCTGGATAACTCTGCAATTGGTGCCTAGTGTGTGGATTGATCGCGGTAGAGCGCTCATCAGCGACATGTGAGGGGCTTATCTAGAGGCTTTGAGGTTGCACTGCTTCTTGCTTGTGGAATAACAAAGACACTGAGTGTCAGGTTGCATCAGTTGTGGAGTAGTAGGCTACAGTTTTGGTCGATAGACACGTTGAGACTCCATGGATTCTATGGCTTTTAATTCAGGTAGTTTCTCAGTTCTAGGCAACTTTGAGGTTTTTGAGATGGGCTAGGAGGTAGCGGATGAGGGGTGTGTATAGCACTTATGATCTTAGGCAACCAAATCTAGTTGTTGCCTTCGTAATAGCCTTGAGCATGCAACAAGGATTTAAGCACCCAACACAGCTTGGTCGTTTGTTTGGTTCTATACTGCCGACTATATCGCCTAGGCTTAGGGCGTGATGTTCGAGGATTACGGGTCCGTGCAGGTTGGCTTTTAGGTGGTTGTGATTGTAGTTCAGGTACCCATTTGAGCTGTGGCTTAGTGGTTTGGGCTATGTCTTCTTTGTGTTGTGGTTGGTTTGTCCTGGTGGGGTGGGATGAGTCATGATCCCCCTCCCTAGACTTTGCACTATGTTCACCTACCGGTGGCTCTGCGGCCTTAGATGGAGCTATGCTGCCCTTGTTGAAAGCCATCACTATGCGAACACTGCCAACAGCAAGGTGAATGAGTTGCGAGTCATACTCAACATTGCAATGGGCTTGCTTCTTGAAGGCGTGGCTTGGCAGGGATTTCCTACCAACGGCCTTAGTGTTAGGTAATACATAGAAGATCATAGGGAGGCTTTCAATCTCGATGGAGACTGCTACTTTGCACTTTCCCAGCAGTGGGTAGGACCGCCCCCCAAACGGGTTGAACTTAGCATTCGTGGGCTGCAATTGGGGCTGACCAATGAGAGTCCAATGTTCATGGATTAGGATGTTGAAGTCAGCTCCCTCATCAATACGCACGTTGAAAACATTTATTTTTTTAGCAGCAACTATTATCCACAAAGTAGGCAGGTGCTAATGCTTCCTCGTCCATGTCCTCCATCTCTATGATAGTGGCTACTCTTACATTTATAGGTGGTTGCAGTATTGGAAACTCATTCAATGGATGGGTTGGAGCGTAATAGGCGACTACCATTGAAGAATCCTATGCCCTCTCCCTTTAAGGTCTCAAGCTCAACATTGCCAGTTTGACTAATGTTGCGGACTTTGAAGGGCCCTAATCCTCTGAATTTCATTTTATACTTATGGCCCTTCACATAGTATAGCAACACAAGGTCGCCTTGCTCGAAGTCACGCTGTTTGACATGCTTGTCAAACCAACTCTTGTATTGTGCATTTTCACATATTAACACATGGGTAGATAAGAGTCGGATCTCATAAAGACGTTCTAGCTCTACTAGGCGTTCCATCCATGCCTCCTTTCCATCCCATTTCTTTTGTACTACTAGTCTCAAGCTTGGAACAAAAAACTCCAATGGCAGGATCGTTTCGGTTCCATAGGTCAGCTTGAAGGGTGTTTGCCCCACACTACTGTCTTATGGGCCCATAGCATTGCCACGAGCTTGTTATCCAATCATTGCACGAGGCAAAGACCACTTTAGTCAAGACATTCACTAGGATTTTGTTCGTTGGTTCCACTTGACTGTTGGCTTGAGGGTAGTAAGGTGATGATTTCCTAAAGGTTGATTAAGAATGTGGATAGCAAATGAGCAATCACTTCATTACTGAAGTGTGTGTCTTGGTCGCTAACTAGCTCAATGGGGCAACCAAATCGTAAGATCACCTACTCCCAAAGGAACTTAGCCATAGTCCTAGTGTCGTTCTTCCTAGTGGCTCGACCTTCGGCCCACGTTGTGAGATAGTCAGTGGCCATTATGATGTACTTGGCCTGGGAGTACTGTGTCGCGGGACTGATCGTCCCAATGAAGTTGATTTCCCATTTTTCAAAGGGTTTTCATGCTATGATCGAGGTCAAATCCATCTTATCTTTACAAACAAAGACTTTGGTCCTTTGACACTTGTCACAATGCTTTAAAATTTTGGCAGCATCGCGGAATAGGGTGGGCCACCACAATTGAGATTGTAGCACCTTGCAGATAGTGGTATCTCCGTTGAAGTGCCCTCTAGCAATTCCAGCATGCACTTTGGTTAGCACATCATGCATTTCGTGCTCACACATGCATCTTCGCAAGAAGCCATCTTGTCCCAATCTATAGAGCTGGCCAGCAATTAACTGATATGAATATCATATTAGAGAATTTGGGAATCTCCCAAGTTCCACTTTTAAATAAGGAGTAAAGATTTGAGCAAGTGGCTAAATCTTAATCACATATTTGAGAGTGAGACTTGGGGGGATTTCTTGTATAGTATCTAAGAAAATTTTCACCTTCAAGGGGATAAGATTTGACCATGTGTCCAAATATTAATCACATTAGGAATTCCCAAACTTTATGAAAATTCTCAAATTCTTTAATATGTGGTTTAGGGCTGAATCTTAAGGATAAGGTGCTTTAGTCTGGCCTTTTCGATAGGTCTCCCAGATAATCTATACTCTAAGATCTAGACTATGTCATTTGCCCAATATGGTGTTAAGTTTGCCCTGAACAAGTCTTTTTTGATGGGCATGCTAAACAAGTATGTATCAAGTAGGTTGTCTATAATCCCTTGTCTAGCGGCTTCTCCTGTGGGTATGCAAGACATGTGATCGGCCATGTAATGCCGCTTGCCCTTGTGTACTACCATAGAGAAGTCAAACTCCAAAAGCAAAAGCAACTATCTAGCTATGCATCTTGTAGCACAAGTTTTATTTACAATATAAGGCAAAGTTTGATGGTCCACAAAGAAGGTGAAAGGCATAGCCAAAACATAATGTTGAAACTTCTTTACAACAAATACCATGGCTAAGCCTTCCCTCTCGGTTGTGGAGTAGTTCATCTCTATATCCATGAGTTGTCTGCTAACAAAGCTCACCGAATAGTCAAGACTGTGTTTACCAAGCTGGCACAAAATAGCTCCCACGACAAACTTTGACACATCAATGTGCACATGAAATGTCATACTCTAATCTGAGGCTCGCAGAATAGGTGTGGTAGTGAGATCCTTTTTCAGTTTCTCATAAGCACATTGGCACTCCTCGTTCCACTTGAATACGATCAACAACTTGTAAAGTGGTCTAACAATCAATGTGTGGCTCAAGAGAAGTGCCGATAGTACCTTGTGTATTCCAAGAAGCACTGAACTCCCTTATAATTTGTTGGTGGTGACAAGTCAACAATAACCATGATTTTGGAGAATTCAGTGGCAATGCCATTCTTGAATACCACGTGTCCTAGGATACATCCGTGTTTTACCCAGAATTGACACTTAAGGGATTTAAAGAGAGACTATACAATCTACACTATTCAAAGACTACATGAAGCTTATCTAGGTGTTCCGCCCAACTAGAGTGTACGCATAGATTATCAATGAATACCTCTAGTTCTTGCCTAAGCATGTCCTTGAAGATGGTACACATTAGACACTAGAAGATGGCAGGTGCGTTAGTCAACCCAAGTGGCATGACTATGTAAGCAAACACGCCCCATTCCGTGGCAAATACTATCGTTTGTCTATCTTCAAAGTGCACCTGAACTTGGTTGTAGCCTCTAAGAATCCATCTAAGAAACTGTAGACTTCTTTTCTTGCTACTCTCTTGAGTATGTGCTCCGTGTAGGGCAATGGATAATTGTCTCTCCTAGTTGCACCATTGACCTTTTTGTAGTTTACGCACACTCGGATTTTTTCGTTCTTTTTCAGGACAATCACGATGGGTGATAACCAATCCGTGTTCCTTGACAGTGTGAGCATGCTTCGGATTCATCGTGTAAGATCATTGCTCAACTAGTGTTGCATCCAGAGTCATTGAAATGTTATGTGTTACGACTTTTAGATCAACTCCTTTGAGATCATGTAAGGATCAAGCAAACATGTCTATGTACTCTTTCAAGAGAGCAATGAGATCAACCTCCTCTCACTTGGTCAGATCGATAGCTATAAACACAAGTCGGGGCTTCTCCCCTTCCCCTACTAAGGTGACTTTCTTGACTTTGGCAAGCCCTTCTATCAATTTGCTTGCATGTCCCTACCTCTTTGTTCCCAACAAGATTACTACCCTATCTCCCTTCTTGAACTTAGTGAAGCACTTTGGTAGGTCCTCAGGCTTCCTTTGTTGTTCGGTCTCTGACCCCTTTGGTTGTCCTCTCTTTTCCTCTTTCCCCCATATGTGCCTTAGATGGACCAACAAGTCCCCCTTGGTGCATCTAGTTTTAGATGGTCGAGGTATCTCTAGTTTGTTCTCAGAGCTTACTTCCGATTCTGAGTTAAACTTGCAATCCTCACTAGAGGAGGGAGTCTCGCTTGGCGATTGCATCCCTGAGGCTGATTCTGTTCAAAGAGAAGCATAGCACTTGGCTCGACTAGCCCTACTTTCCCATAGTCTATCACGTCTAAGTGATTCAACCAAGTGTGATCACATTCAGTTCTCAAAACTCCTCTTTCAATTCTAAAAGCATTGGCTCTCTGCGGCTTGGAGTCTACTCTTATTTGTTCGACCATTTGTATCGTACTCTATTGTCTCAGCCTCTTCTTCACTTTTCTCATTCAAGGAATAGTAGTCCTTGTACTCGTCAACTGAATTGCTACATTTTGACTGCTCATCATTGTCTACGTCCCTCTTCTCAGCCCTCTTTTCATCCGTGATCAGTGTCCAATTGTACAAGAGGTTTAGGTTGTGCACGTTGGTCCATTGCCATTTCGGCTCATCCATGAGGTCTTGGAGTGGCTTGAGATTGGCAACTGGGTTAATGGCTAGCTCCCTCATCAAGTGCTCAAGAATCCCTTGGAGCTTAAGTCTGCTAGAAGGAACATGGAAAGGGGCAAGAGTTTGTTATCTACTAGGGATTCTGGCCATCATGCAAAGTGGCACTGAATGTGGGGTCTTACCCTTTGGTAGCTAGGGTGTGGTGGCTTTACGGGACTCATCTGCTCTTCTCCATCCGAAAATGGCAGGTCAATGTTTGCTAGCACTTTCATCCAATCCTGCTCGTCTTCAGGACATGGAATATACTTCGTTAATGGCCAATATGAATTTCTAGCCTGTGACAAGATAGAAGAGATGACATCCAAGACGACTTGCATGGTCTTCCAAGTGTCCATCTTGACTCTCAATGCCTCCGACCTGTTACCTAGGAATATAAGATCATTATCCCAATCTTCGATTACTTGTGTATTCCACATCCAGGGTCGGCATATTATCATAGTCCACACCCTTCATAACTATGAAGTTCACTAAGAATTGGACACCTACTATTTTCAAGGGCCACTCCGAATGGCCTAACTTTCATGCTATTAGCCAGCGTGACGTTAAACCTTGTGGTTTGCACTGATGGGTTACCCCATGCTTATAGGACTGCATGGCTAAGCACATTGACTCCTGCTTCTGTGTCTACAATCCCCTTTCTTGTGACATCTCCTAATGCTACCACTGGTAGGACTACATACATCTCTGTGCCCTCTCGGAAAGCATTTACTTGCAAGGACTTAGGCACTAAATTCAGTGTTAGGCTCGGTATCTACATAGCTGCGTCGTGGTCATGCAAATCGGCTACTCCTGGCTCGTTAGATCCCTCTACCCACTACTTTAACTCTCGCCATAATGAGGAGCTTTGCCTAAGCAAATCCCCCATCGGTAGAGTCATAGGGGCCGATATCAACGTTGTAAATAGGCTACTACCTGCTTGCCTTTCATTATGCTCTACACTCTTTTCCCATTGCTCTTGGGCAATCTTCACATCTATGGCGCCTAGGCTTTGTCTTTGTGGTGCTGCTTGGGGTATGGATGCTTTTCTAGATTCTATGTGAGGAGGCAAGATAGGTATGTTCACACTAGAGAGCTCATCAATCTTAACTTCTAGGACGGACTTGGCATTCTTTAGGTGCTCTTGGGCCTCTCTCACCCACTCCTTGACCTTGTCAACCACTTCCAGTTGGTGCCTTAGATCGGGATATTCCCCAACCTTGGCACTCCCCTTCTTTGCTGTCTTGCGAGCAAATATTTCAGTTTCTACATCCATGACTTGCTTGCCTTTCAGTAGTGTAGTGGCACTCACTTTTGAGTGCGATTTGTGTCTCATGTCTCTTTCTTCTCCTCCTATGACTCGTCTCCCTATGGAGGCTGCATCAAGGTTGCTAGGTCCAGGTAATGAGATGTCGGCCTGCCTTGTCTATGCCTTGGTCATGACATTCAACGAGATGGGAGTGGTTTCGCCATCAAGTGTCTCGACTCCAAATAGCCCCAAAGGTACGAATGGCACGATAGTTAAACTAATGGACGGTTTCCACTTAAGGGCACTCAATATACAAATGAGTGGTTCCACACTCAAGGCATCTCAATTTGGCCTTTTCTCGATTGGCTTGCTCTCATTCAAGGCAACGAGATGAGATGTGTCATGGGTGGCCACAAGTCCAACGTGCGATAGGTTATTAGTTTTGACCTCCTAGGCCTCTACCCCTTCCCCGACCTAACGCCATCATCGGTACTAGTCTAAAGTCCATTCGAATGGGATTATCCTCTTCATCATAGGAGACATAAGGGTTTATGTATACCTCTTCCTCACTTGGCTCCTCCACATAATGCACTAGAGTGTTGCTTGGTGAATGGGTTATGAAGGATTCAAGTGATCTAGGTATCCTTGTGGGGTTGATGTCCATCCTAGGGATAGCTAGCCTTGAATTATTGGGTGCTAGAAGAGCTAATGGAGCTCCCCTTCCGTAAAGTGGTGGTCTATTTCCTAGGTAGTAAGGTTGATTGTATAGCTATGGGTATGGTAACTACCTCGTTAATCAGCAATGCATTGCATCATGACTAAACCTACTGCAATTGGTACAGGGTCTGGATTAGGATCCATGCACTCGGTCGGAAGGTGGTTTCCTCCACAATGTACACATTGCACATGAGGTCTTGAGGGCCTTCTCATAATCTCTTAAAGCCTAGCCAACTCTAGCTTCATGTCCGCCAACTCCTGGCTCCGATCGACATTCTTTCCTTTCTGCTAGGCACTTTGGCTCAATCCTTGATCGTGGCTCTCTCTGAGGTTCTAGAGGTTGCACTATCTTGGTTTCTGGTCCTTGAGCTTCTCTTTTTGAGCAGGTCATCCACTTGTATGGCTTCTTCAAGGACCCTAGCTAGTACATCCCTTTGCATGTTTGAATTTCCCACCAAGGCCTTTTAAAGCTCCTCACTTTATATTCCACTTATGAACACAATGGAGACCACTCGTTCACTAGGTCACTCTGTGGTTGGGATTCTCTTAAAGAGACTTTGCACATGGGTGATGTAGTCTCAAATGTTCTCTTTGTCCTTTTGACCAATCAAACCCCTACCTTAGAGAATCTCTTTATGAAGAGACTCTTGAGATTGTTAAAATTATTCCATTCGGTATTGTCTAGGCTAGTGTATCACATCTATCCTTTATTCCCAAGGCAAAGACCAAAGCATGTGCGCATTGAGCAGGGTCCATTAGGCCGTTTGCCTTACAAACTTTCTCAAACTACTCTATGAAACTATATGGGTCGTTATCAGGTTGATACTTATCGAGTTGCTTGGCAACTACGGGTATCTTCATTTAGATTTTGGAATTCAGAGTAATACCTAGTCCTATTAGCAACAAAGTTGCAAGGGCTGCTCCGTTCTGCTCCGTAGCCATGTTATCTATGAGTCACTTTGTAAGAGTAATACCTAGTCCTATTAGCAACAAAGTTGCAAGGGCTGCTCCGTTCTGCTCCGTAGCCATGTTATCTATGAGTCACTTTGTAAGAAGCTCGCTCAACATAAGGTCGGCTTCAGCATTTGGTTCTGTCCTATTTCTATTGGTAAGTACTAAAACTCATTGAACCTCTCGCATTTCTATCTCTTGCCTCAACCTCTAAGTTTGTTGCTCCTTATTATAGGCGGCTATGCCTTGCTTTCTTTGCCAGTCTTTGCTCTTCCTCGAGGTCTGCTATGATATTCTTGACTAGTCTACTGTGGTGCTCCATTTTGGTCTACAAATCGTATCGATTTATCATTTACTGGATGTCGACGGGGAAGTCTCCCAAGTCGAGCTCACCCTTTTTGAGATCAGTGCTTGTCAGTCTCTTGGGCTTCTAGATTATCGATTAAACTGATCAACTCGGGTAAGTTTGAGTCCCTAATCATGTCAGCTCCTAATGTTCTCCAAGAGGCTTGCTCAGATGCTTTGTGTCCTCGGTCACACATTCAAGATCTGAGGGTCTTCTCCTATTAGTGGGTTCGTTCAATCTTGCTTATCTTGCATGTGAGTTCCTTGTTATTTCATATAGTTCTCAATTTTAAGTGCACTCGGGTGCTTGTAGGGTGTTTCCCTTCATGCGGTGCAAAATAAGACTTTTAACTTTTTAGGTGCACTTCAAATGATCATTCATGCAGTGTGATTGTGATGAAAACAATGTGGTGCAACATACTCTTCTACTCCACTCATGCACAAGTGATGGTCGCTTTAACATATCTGTTTGGGTCCTTTAAGACATCTCGGATAGGTGGTCTAAGAGGTTGTATACGCAGCCGCTTCCTAAGCCGCTAAGTTGTGATCTTTGGGGTCTTGAGGCTCTATGAGCCTTTCGAGGTGTCTGGAGGCCTAGGGGGGTGTTGCTTAGCTTCGGATTGGGCTCTATCTAGTCTAGGGTATGCTGGTTTTTCAGCTTTCGAGTTGTGGTTTTAATGTTCAAGTATCAGTTGTCTGATTCCTAGAATCGGACTCTCCGATTCTAGCTCTTGTTCAAGTGGTTGGCTCGAACAGTCTACGTCTGAGGGGTCAAGTTGGGCGGTTTGAGACTGAGTGCTTGATTTTGGACATTTGAGTGTTTTGGGGTCCAAGTGATTGGAACTCGGGTCAGATTGTGTCCGAGTCGGATAGTCCAATCAATGTGGTCCCAATTGGGGGGACAGATGAGTGTGTCCGAGTGGACAAGTGGTTCGAGTCCGAGTGTCTGAGTATGGTGACTCAAACGAGGAGAGAGGTATCCAAGTGGACAAAATTTGTATAGTTCAATTAGGACAATCGACAACAAACATCCGAGTGTAGTAGCTTGTTGTTGAACAACAAAAAATCTTTAAAAACCCTACTCACACCTTGTTAATGATTATACCAGGGAGTTGACATTGATCAATAAGCACCAAGCGATATCCAAAACATACTGGAGGGTCAAAATAAGCTGCGATGAAGATCAACGCGCACAATCTCTCTTTGCATGTAGCCTCTCTCTCTCTCTCTCTCTCTCTCTCTCTCTCTCTCTCTCTCTCTCTCTCTCTCTCTCTCTCTCTCTCTCTCTCTCTCTCTCTCAGATGAGGAAATGAGCTCCCCTACCTATTCCTAGCTTATTAAAGCCCTTCTCTACTTAGTTCTGATCTTTCCTCTTTCTTCCTTTTGATGCATTACACATTAAAGCTCTTTTTCTCTCCCTTTTTTCTTGCTTGACTTGTTTACAACAATGAAAACCCTATTGTGCATAACCTTCTTACTCCTGTGTTTTTCTTGATCCTAATGCATTCAAATCATAACCAAGTGCCTACACTAATCCAACCTACCCATCTAGATCCAAAAAATCATAAAACTTACTTGCTAAGGAGTTCGAATACCTCTTTGAACTCGCTCGCTTTGTACCTATCTACTTCAAGTACCGGTTCGAAAAAAACCCTACTTTAATGCTTGATTCGAAGTATGCAAGCACTCAAAGCTTGAATCTATTTGTCCTAGCAATGGAACCAAAATGTGGAAGCTCACGCTTGATTGCCAAGACCCACAGACTACTTATTGCTTCAAGTGTTTCAAGCCAAGTGTAATGGTTATCTCTCACATAGTCGTATGCGCTCTCACACCTATGAGTGTAGTGAGCTTACCTCTATGCTCAATCGAGTTTCTCCTCCCTTAAGCACTCCAATAGCTCCACCATCCAAGTGCAAGCTTCAAGCAAGCTCGATCCTCAAGCTCCAAGTTCCATGCTCCATTGCCACGCGTGCGAGACAAGAGAAGAGAGGAGAAGATGGAGAGCTTCTCTACCATGGTCCCTCACCCTCACACACTCCCTCACACCCTCACACTCCCTTCCTCAAGCACAAGCACAAGCAATCAAGAGCAAGAAGAAGAGGAGAGCTAGTTTTGGCCACACACAAGAATGAGCTTATCCATTCACTTTTTAGCTTTTATACATGCCCTGATCCCTTTTGGACACCCACCCCTTTATTACATAACCGACCATTTTAGCTTAAGTTCTAACGCTATTTTACAAGGATTTAGGAGTGCCTTTGCATTTTAAAATGCTTCCATTTTTGCACTTACCTTAGGTTTTTAAGGTGTCTTTACACTTTTGGCTCTTTTCCCTCTTATTTTTGTTGTCCGCGGCCACTTTTTTCTGCTTTGCCCTATATTTCAAATTTTTATTTTTTGCATTTCTTACATTGGGGTTAACAATCCTCTTTTAAACCTTGCTTGTCTTCATGCCTGATGTTGGTGTTTTTCTATCCCTTTGCTTAGCCCATGCTTTAGTATCGATCCATAAAGCTTGCCTAATAGCACGAGGCCAACCATGACCTTTCTATTGTTCGTAGGAACCATGGGGTCTCCAGCTTTCATGTAGATACTAGTATTAGTTGACCAACTGGTAGGGAAGCCTTCATATAAGGTCTTGTTGAACAAATGGGCTAAAAGGGATGCAAGAATATCTTTGCCATGAGATAGATGCTTTGCTACTAGTCCATGAGAGAGAGAGAGAGGAAAATTTAAGAAAGAGAGACCATTGAGAGAGAGAGAGAGAGAGGAACGAAAATGTAAGAAATAGAGACATGGAGAGTGAGAGAAAAAGAAAATAGAGTATGTGTTAGTGAGAGAAAAGAGAATTGAGAGGAGAAAAGAGAGAGAGAGAGAGAGAGAGAGTTGAGGTAAGCAAAGTTGAAGTGTGGTAGCACGGCAACTCCGCTTCCTTGATGAAGCAACTTCGTGGGAAGTTGCCATCTTTATGGCCTAGCATTCACTAGTCTTCATAATAGATTAATTAGATGATATGCATTAAAATGGAGCCTCTCAATGCGCTAGGGTGGTGACCTTGAGCTTGACCAACCTCAAGGAAACTGGGAACACAAGCATAGGTTTGTATAGACGAACTTTGGGTGCTTAGATCCAAAGTTAAAAGGGAAATAACGTGATATTTGCATATGATATGTCTCTTTCTTTCCTAGAAAATTAGAACCTTCTAACCTTCAATCAGTCAGCTGGCTATAAGCAGTTACACCCTCGGTAGGCATTGCACATACCTTACCCTAGCTTAGTTTTCCCAAATACTGTCTCATACGTAACTCATTGGTAGCACTAGCCTGCACCTATGCCACCCTTTTACCATTAAAGCGCATTGGGAGCACTGGCGTGCAAATATGCCACCTTTTTACCCTTTCTTTCTTGTTTATTTTAGGGACGGCTTCTTCTAGCAAAAAGCCGTGAATTGTTTGCAAGAGTATCGTTACAACATATACAGCCTCTGGAATGTTCTATTACCGTGTACATCATGTTGATAGGTTGGAGATCAACAAGCATTGCTATATAAGCTGTTTTCTGCTCCTCTACTAACTCCACATAATTGCGATGAAGTCATTCATGTCCATGCCAGCAAGCATTGGGATATTGCAAGTCAGCGACACAGTCCACAAAATCTTGTCCGAAAAGGCATGTTTGAGGTTGAAAAGCTCAAGCATTGTGTCAGTCCTTTCCCGAGTAGAAGCACATACTCTTTAGACAACACCACAATAAAACCAAATGTACTCGTTGCATCACTTCACTTGCAACAGAAGAACATTTCAATGTTGGTCCCTTGGAAAGGCTAAAACTCATATTTCACAGCGTCATAAAAAGGCTCCACAAATATTGCAATCTCCAAACGTTCAACCCAACCATGAAGGTTGTTTTGTCTAGCTCATGATTTGTAGACACAGCATTTTAATATAAAATATCTTTAATGAAAAGTTCAGAATTTTTGTTTTTCATCCTAACGCAATAAAGGTAACGCTTCCTCAGTTTCCTCTCTTCCCACACACTAAGATTCAAGAACACTACTAATTGATCATTCAAAGGAAAATTTTCAAGATGTGGAAAGACCACATTCTTCTTAGCATAGCTGCTACTGAAGACTAACTGCCTTCTAACCAACAACTTTCTCGTTATTACATGCGATGCAAAACACCCAATCAAGGATTCGCAGATATTTTGGATGGAAAAGTTCTCGCTGTTGTGCATAGCACTGCATGATTATTGCTGTTGAAAAGCAGAATATTGCAACTTCCACAAGCTTTGAAGCCTTAATCAGATTAGAGGGCAATACATCCATATCACTAAGACAAATGACAAAACTCTGGAGAGCTCTAGCAAAACAATAAAGAGCAATTTCCATTCGACGGTTTTTCTTCTCAATCAAGAGTGCCAAACCTGTTGGGAACTGTCAAATAAAATGATGAGGGGTTAGTTATCAATCGCTTTTCTAATTAGATTATACATTATCATGTCCTGCAACTGCAAAGGATAATAGCATCTACAGCAATTCCCATTATACCCTAACGCACCGTGCTCATGGCAACAAGTGTGGGAGTGCAACTCCCAACTATCTGAAAGACACCACACGACCAAATCCTGTCAAAAATGGGCCCAATATAAGCTTTAAGAGTTCAACAACTAAGCCTTAAGTGTTTTTTAGTTACACTATTTTATGTCCACCTCACCCTCTTAGTCATTTGAGCTTAAATGTTTGGCTTGAAGAGTAGATTCCCGTGTCCTTGGCTAGATTGTGAGATAAGGACAAAAGGAATAGTGAAACACAGACTTACACCTGTAACTGATGTCTAATATTTCATTCAAACACAAATTGATCCAAACCTCACCTAAAGCTGGTGACAAAAACCATGGTATCATACAATACTTTCAAGGAAGACTCGGTGACAAGAGAGGTGTTAAGGGTAATATATATGTAGTTCTTGGGCATGGGAAGCATAATGCTGAGCATGGCATTGACTTGTACATGGAAGGGACTGCACAACTCAAGACGTAAACTTGGGCAGGATGAGGAAAAAAAGGTGTGCCCTTCAAGAAGGATCTCTGCACCCAGGCCTATCAGGAAGCTCTAGAAGGATCTCTGCATCAAGGCCTATCAGGAAGCTCTGAAATGTTTTTGCATGAGCAAAGGGGCTTATGCAAGCACACTATTTCCCTGGTTTGAATGCCAAGCTCGTCACGCAAACACCATACCAGAAAAGCTACCCAAAGATTGGAACTAAAAGATTAAGCATGTGGATTGGGTTCCCTAGCCCATGCTTTTTGATACCCATAACACTTTGAACATAGGGTTTGCAAATAAAACAAAAAGTGTATAAGCAGGACTAACGTGGTGAATTCAGACAAGAATGCAAAAGAAGAAGAAGAAACTGAAGAATGAAAGAATGCTGTAATGAATGAAAGATGAAGGAATGAGATACAACTAAGGGTGCTCAAGGAGTGGAGGCTGCCCAACAGCCACTATGTCACATGGGAGAGCTGAGGGGGAGTGTTTAAGAGTGTCCTCCCTTAAGAATGGATAGTGCAGCAAATCATCAATGTAGATGAAGATATCGGATGCAAAGGGCTGAAGATAGCAGGGCAACAGGCTGGATGCCAAAAAGTAAGAGTGCTTAGGATTGGAACTACAAGTTGCAGCAATGTACTGCCTGGCAACAGCCTGTGTGGGTGAAGCACAGCTGAGATCAAAAGGCAGCCACCAAATATAATGCCAACAACAGTCAACAGCAGCATTGGCAGCACCAAAATGCAGCTGTGAAGGTCCACATGCCACTACCAAGGGGCAAGCAGAAGCAGCAAGAGGTGAAGCGGCAGCCTCACAGGCATGCTGCAACTTCCTGTGATGGGGGGCATTGAGCTACCAAAACTTGCCTCTAATTTTTCATGTTTTTCAAGCACTTTTGGATCATTAAAACAGCCCCAAAAAGGTATTTTTAGCCATTTTGTATGGCACTCTAGATAACTGTACAAGACACAGCAGTCAAACTTTGGGTTCACAGCAGTCAACTTTGGGTTAGCTGGGAAGCAGCCCCCCTGTTTCAAGCAGGTCCCCCTGCCTTATGCCTGTCAACTCGGCCACAGCCTGCCTTCACCTGCCACCACAAGCCAGCAATCAGGCACCATCTTCCCTCCTTCACATATGGCATCCTCAGCTTCCTCATCCACCCTCGCAGCATTCATCCGGTCCCTCGCTCAAGCCACATCCATCTCCCCTACTTGGGCATATCCCCCCTGCAGGTGCCAGAATCACTAGAGCAAAGCTTGGCACCAATTGTCTAGTTAGCCCCCTGCACACACTCAGCTGATGCCTTCCTGCTGATTCGCTTCACTCCAAGCACAGAGCTGGCACTTAGAGACAGAGTGATGGCCCTTGAGGTGTCTTCTGTGGTGTGCAAATTGGTTGGAGATCGCCCACCCATTCACATTCTCAAGGACTCCATCCAGTTGGCTCTTACTGGCACTCCCATCAGGATCACATGAGTGGTACCCCTGGGGAAGGGGTGCTTCAGGCTCCAGTTTGGGCTCACCTGAGCAGATGGAGGCAACACTTGCTACTAGATCATCAATGACATACTTAGACGAATGGATTGAGGGTTGGGACCACTCAACGCTCGGAGATGGAATTGCCATCACCATCTCTTTTCCTGGCCTTGATGAGTACTTCACGCTATACCTCTCCGAAATTGGCAATGCATTCGGCCGTGTCATACAGAGAGAGAGGACCTTTGCCCATGCAGTATCGGAAAGCCTACACAGATACCCATTGGTTCCAGTTATTGTTCCCACAAAGTCCCTACATTCCCTTAGACCATCAGGATTCCCTCTGTCCACGAGGGTTTTCTCAACCAACCCATTCCTGGGCTAGTGCTTCGCATGTAGGATGATCACGGAGTGCCCCAGGACTCACCAGCACCAAACATCCTTCAAAGATGAGGGAGGCAATAGACCTAGGATACGGAGGAGCAGTGATGCAGAGCGCCAAAAACACCGCAATGCTAGATAGAGGAGACTGTGCCAGCAACAACAAAAGCGTGCATATGAGGAACAAGGGCAGGAGCAAAGAGGCCCAAAGTTGAGACATGCCGAGGGACCGTGGAGAGTGGTCAAGGAACTTAGACCACCAGCCCATACTATGCTACCCCAACCTCCTATGGTTTCCATAGCCACTCCCCTAGTAATCTAGGAGCTAGAGATTCCACAATAGATTACGGTAGCACCACAGACAAATGTGACGCAACCCACAGAGACAAAGGCAATGATACTAGTGGTGTCGGAGCGTTTGGGGTCAAAAGTCTACCACGAGGGTAAAAGACAATAGGGTGAAGGGAGATTCAAGGAGAGCAATTGATGAAAGAGAAGGGGTTCGAAGAAATAGATGTAGAAGAATACTCATAGAGGTGAAGCCTATCAATTTATTTCTGCATCCTAAGAAGATAAATTCCTTGTAGACCAAAAACGTGCATCAAACAGTAGCTTCTTCTCTGCTGCTCAGACCGCCAATTCTGATGCTTCCATTGGCTCTGAAAGGGGGGTAAAATACTAGGATACCTGATCAAAATTCTCCCAGATTGCTCCTTCTTCTTCTCCCAGTTGTTCGGAGTGCTATTTGCTGCCTATAAACTACGATCCCGCGTTGCGCGATTTCGCCAATCCTTTTTGCATAAACTTCCCCAAAAATGACTGAAAGCCACTTGCTTTTTTTACATGTCATCCTATTCTAGAAGTTGTCTACAGCTTTTGGTGGATATTTACAAGAAATAACATCCAAAATATCAAAAATAAGCTAAACTTAACCAAATATCTAGTATTTTTGAGCCATCCACACTACGCACACTGACACTAATGACTAATATAGCATTAACTCTTTAGATCAATAAGAAAGCCGAATGATGATGCACTCTAGAGTTTTTCATACTATGTCTATATAGCAACACGACAGCGGTGACTCAGGAGATGTAGTACATTGCATAGTCTCCTAGACTCCTACCTTGCCAAGTGGTAATCCCAGAGTTGAGGTACTTGACACCCAACAAGGTGAGGACGGTGAGGAGACATAAGAGAGCAAGTAGGAGGCAAAGGACTTGGACACATACTCTGATGACTCCCCCTTCCCCCCCCCCCCCCCGGCAACTCTACCTTGCAACAAAGAGAGTAGAGAGGACTGAGAGGGTGTATGCTAGGAGACAACACAAACGGGCCTGGGCGGCAGAGCCACATCGGTCTCAAAGAATAAGGCATACTCCATGAGGATACTCTCATGGAATGTACGAGGCTTCATAGGATGATACTTCAAGTAGGGCAAGAGCCTCATGAGGTAAGATTTGCACAAAGCATTAGTAGGAGCAGTTGATTTTCTCATGTTGTAGGAGCACCACCTCTCAGTAGAGAGGATATTCCATTGTTGCAGGAAGCTATTGCCACCCAAAGTCACACTTATTGGGGAAGCAATTGTGGTAGGTGCAGAGATACAAGCTGGAGTTTGCATGTATTGGGGAGCAATGGACCCAGTTTGTACAAGACTGGGGTATTGAGATTCCAAGGAGAGCTATGTGGGTCTCAGTGAGAGTGGAGTCGTCACTTATTGGCCTGTTGGTCATTTATGGCCCAAATGGTCAATGAGATAGGAGACAATTTTGGACTAGCAGTCCCTACCACAGGTGGACCATTGCATAATAGGGGCGACTTTAATATGGTGGAGGCTGGAGGACAGGAGAGGAAGATACATAGAAACTATTAGAGGAGGAGAGCAAGCTGGCTGGGAGTTACTATTTCAGATCAGAGGCCAGGACCCATGGTTCACAAGGTAGAGTTTGGCAGGTCCACAGAATCACTCCAATTCTCCAGGAGAGAGGGGGTAGTGGGAGCCAAGACTTTCTCTAGGATTGACCGATTTTATCTGGACAATTGGGCCTTCAATACGGGCGGCCTAACAAGCATCATACCTAGCACGACCCTCTCCAATCACTCACCTATTCAACTACTTCTCTTTTAGAGATCTAGAGGATCCCACTCTAGTGTTAGGACTCTAGAGAACTTGTTCTATGAGGACTATCTTAGAGAGTCAATCGCACATATATGGAGATTTAGACCTCCCCAATTGGACGAGCAGCTAGCGACTTGGATGAGAGCTTATAGGAGATTAGTTCCTTCTTCAAAGAGGAGGCCACAAGGAAAAGAGAGGGCCGAGGGCCTTTTAGAGGACAGATCTGCCAAAGAATCATTGGCTGCCTTACAAAGAGAAGAGGAGAGACAGCCATGGTGCAGATGGACAGTTATGAGGATGAACATCACTAGAGTAGAGATCGATACTATGAAGGAAGCCATAACACAATACAAGTATCACACAAGAGCTTCATTTTGGACTTAGCCTAGTGACATGGTTAACATAGATTTTCTCCACACATGAAGTCCAAAATTCTGTAGATAGGGTGTTAGGAGACTCAAGAGAGTAGATGGATCCATTGCATAGGGCCCTTTGGAGGCAAGATAGGTGGCTACACAATACTACAAGGCTTTACTTGGGTCCACTACTAGGCCCCCAAGCTATAAGAGGGATAGAAAGGGAGTATGGCAGAGCACAAAAAAGGTGATTATACAAACAAGGTGAGTAGATACTTAATAGCCCACTTTACAGAGGAGGTACAGAAAGCACTTCTGAGACTGCCCTCAGGCAAGTGTCCAAGAGAAGACGGTCCTTTCTAAGCTATTGGGATCTCATTAGTATAGGCCTCATCTCAGCTTTCTATGAGATCATGGCATCGAAAGCTGAGATCATGGCATCAGGGGTCATGCCAGAGAGACTTTCCAAGGGATCAATTCACCTCATTCCCAAAGGAAGTGCAGAGTGATTGAAGATGACACAGTGGAGACCAATTACTTTGCTTGGAACTGCCTTATAAGACCCTTGCAAAGGTGACCAGTCTCAGATTAGCCCCATTGATACGAGATATCATCCATCCCACATAGACAGGTTTAGTCCAAGAGCATAGCATCTTGACAACATCTTCACTTTCTTGGAGTCCACAGTTTTGGCTCAATCTCGAAACCAAGACCTTATCGTGATACTTCTCAACTTTGAGAAGGCATATGATTGCGTCGATTAGGAATTCTTAGAGGGTATGATGCTAAGGATGGGATTACGAGAGCAGTGGGTCAAGGGAATAGCGACTCTTTACTCCTCAGCTCATAGCCAGGTTATGACTGGTGGGGCACGAGGAGACAAATTCAGCATTCAGAGATCAATTAGATAGGGCTGCCCATTAGCCTCCTTCTTGTTCTTATTTGTTGCAGAGGCCATGAGCTCCTTCTTGAGAGACAAATCTATAGGTATCGAAGGCATCAAGTTTCCCATCCTTGATTTTGAGGAGCTTCTAGATGTGACATTTGCAGATAGCACAACTCTATCTAGACGGGGATGAGAGTAACTTTAGGGCCTTTGTATCAGCCATAGAGATATTTTGTAGGACAGCGAGTGCCTTAATTAATTGGCACAAGTCCTATGGATTTTGGGTATGTGACACTAAGCACCCGAGTGGCGACCGCATGAGGATTTCAAGTGGGTTCCCTCCAGGACTGCAATGAGATACCTTGGATGCCATGTGGAGATTGACATTACCTCAAAACAACAGCTGTCACCTCTCGTCTTGATCATAAGATAGAAGCTTCTTTATTGGAGCTCAGTGAGGCTTTCACTAGTTGGGAGAGTTGTGGTCGCCAACCAAGTCCTTGCAACTATGTGGTACATCATTTCTTGTTGGGCATTCTCTAGATCATGTATTGGCCAAGTGAAGCGCCCTATTAAGAACATTTGGTCTAGAGGAGACCGGAGCTCGACCATGGAGAAGGTTGCTTGGGATGCCATCATACAACCTAGATCCAAGGGAGGGTTGGGGATCATAGACCCAAATAGCTAGAGCAAAGCCTTGATGGCTAAGCTCATTGTTAGGGGTTTGCTTCCATGTGAGGAGCCCTCGAAGAAACTTCTAATAGGGAGTCTACAAGCTATGCCACCTACACACAGAGGACCATGGAAGCCCAACATCCACTAGATTTTCAGGAGATCAAGAAGACCAGGGAATTAGGGAGGAGCTTTGAGGTCGGATATGCAAATGCTATTATCAGCACATGGAAATCTATACTACCAGGGCTTCACTAGCTTCCCTCCACTACAGTCGAAGAAAAGAAAAGGCATCCTCTTCTCTTCAATTACCTTTTGAGATTAGACTCTGGCCACACTCTTGGATACAGAACATACTTATCATGGGGGAGATTCTCTTCATAGGTTGCTATATCAGTAGGAGATTGGTTTGCATTCTAGGAGCTTCCGCAACAGGCTCAAAGACATAGACTACAGGGGCTCAAGAGAGCTAGAGTTATGATTGAGGTCATGACGGAGGGAGTTCCACCAGATTGGTGGACAAATATAGGCACCTCTTAGACTTGGATCAATCTCTTGAGTGGGAACATTCTTCTAGTAGTCTTTGCAACTAGTAGAGATAGGACATTTACTTTTATGGTTGAGGAGGATGGCCGTCTCCGATCCCTAGAAGAAACTTCTAATAGGGAGACTACCGGCTATGCCACCTACACACTGAGGACCATGGCAGCCCAACATCCACTAGATTTTTCAGTAAATTAGGACCAGGGACTTAGGGAGGAGCTTTGAGGTTGGATATGCAAATGCTATTATCAGCACATGGAAATCTATACTACCAGGGCTTTACTAGCTTCCTTCCACTACAACCGAAGAAAAGAGAAGGCATTCTCTTCTCTTCAATAACCTTTTGAGATTAGACTCCAGCCACACTCTTGGATAGAGAACATACTTATCATGGGGAAGATTCTCTTTATAGGTTGCTATATCGGTAGGAGATTGGTTTGCATTCTAGGAGTGTGTGCAAGAGGCTCAAACACAAGGACTACAGGGGCTCAAGGGAGCTTGAGTTATGATTGAGGTCATGACGGAGGGTGTTCCACCATATTGGTGGACAAATATAGGCACCTCTTAGACTTGGATCAATCTCTTCTCGAGTGGGAACGTTCTTCTAGTAGTCTTTGCAACTAGTAGAGACATGACTTTTACTTCTATGGTTGAGGAGGATAGCTGTCTCCAAGCCCTGGAAGAAACTTCTAATAGGGAGGCTACAAGCTATGCCATAAGTATGTCTTTCAACAAGTCTCTATCAAGAGAAATCATAACAAATGGAAAGTTGCATGGATTGTGGAGACACATTGTGAGCCCCCGTAAGGGTGACTAGATAGCCCTATGGGTAACATTTAATGTAGGCCGTTTGCAAGATTAATTAGCTAGGCCTTTTGAGGTACTAAAAGACACTAACTAGGGGGACTATTCATAAACCACATAACTAACAAATCACCATTGGATCATATGGAGACCATGAGGATTAGGAATTGTGGGAGAAGTATTGAGCAAGGCCCCCTCTTAACTACCAAGGAGGGAGTACTAGCCATGGGGAGTAAAGATATAGGAAACACACTCCTTGTCCACATGATGCATGCACTAGCAATGAGTAGAGTATCAATTTTTTAAGGCATATTCTACCAAACTAGTCTAGTATTTTTCATTCTGTCTAAAGAAGGAGAGTTAACCTTATTACGATTTGAGTGTTCTTGCTACCTCTAAAATTTTCCTTATTATAGAAATGGAAACTAGAGCCCCCTTTGGAGATAGTAACGAGGACAAGAATGTCTTTCTATGGACTTGATCATGCAATTCAACATGACACAATAGCTTATATTTAAATTCATGAAAGGTCAACAATCCAGGCAATGAAATAATTTGTTATATAAATGGAAATAAATAGTTATTAGCTTGTTTACAAAATACGTGACTTGATCATCAACTAACTTGGGTAAATCAATGGTGGCAAACTCAATAAGAAAATTGGCCAGCTTGACTTTCAAATCATCCTCTTCCTCGAGGGAAAACTCTTGGAGCACATGATTAGATTTATGCAATGGATTCAATCTCTCACCGTACAGCAGTCCATAAGGTGACTCCCAAGATCAAATGCTATTGAAAGTGTTGTAATTGAGGGTGAAACTCACATCATAACTCTTATATCAACTCAACATTTGTTGTGGCATTTTGAGCCTTCCATTGATGGACAAGCACAAGATGGGCAAGTTGACTAGGTCCCAAAGACCTTAAACTCAAGCATTTGTTGCATAAGATTAGATCAAACCATGAACTTTGACCCATTAAATCAAGTGTTGTAAAAAAAATGTATTTTTGGCCATAGCAATCAAAGTGTGAGTGTTGAGTGAAGGATAGGGAGGGCATAGATGGGGAATGAAGTACACTTGGGGGTTGGCTCAAAAGTGTCCACAATGCATTAGTGAAGAAGTACGAGTGCTAAGTGAAGGATAGTGAGGGTAGAGATGGGGAATGGAGTACACTTGGGGATTGGCCGAAAGTGTCCACCATGCATTGGTAAAGCAGACAGTGTGGTATCAACTATGAAAATGGGCTAACTAGGAATAGGCATGGGCATTTTCTAAGTAATTGAGAAGGAGAAACAACCGCACGTATGGAATGGATATCTATTATCCCTATATTTAACTAGCCAAAGCTAAACTAACAAGTGTACCATAAGCATTTTGTTATGGCATCATTACAAGCCTTTCATGGATGGACAAAAACAAAATGGTCAAGTTGAGGATTAGGCATAGACTCTAGACCATAGTTGCCTCCATACGACATACGGTACTAATCGTATTGTATGATCCGTACCGTACCATACGTATCCATACGAAAAAATGGGCCCTTTTTTGCCACTATGTATAGGCGTCCTTCTACGTTCCGCTTGCGCTTTAATCCTGCATGCACTTTTGGGGGGTTGGGAAGCCTTGGATACCTCATCTCACCCCCTTTTACAGCTATGCACTCTCCTCCCCAGCCCTCCCCATCTAGTTTGACAACCCTCTTTGACTGTTGACCCCTCTTTGGCTGTTTGACCCTTCTCTCATCTATAAAAGGCACTCATCTTCTCCATGATTCCACACCAATTCAGCAAGCATTTACCATTCTCATCTTCCTCTCTTGGATCTTGAATTGACTTGTGATTTGTCATTCTCATCTCCCATCCCCACTTTCCTGCACCTTATCAAAGCATTTTCCCTTCTCATCTCCCATCCCCTCTCTCTCACTCTTGCTCTTTCAACTTTATCCCAACCCTCACGCCCCTCCCTCTCTTTCAACTTTCAAGTTTCAAGAGTCAAGACTCAAGCATCTCAATCTCCCTCTCTCTCTCTCTCACTCTCCCCTAGGCCTCTTCATCCGTCATCGGCACCATGATCCATGAGAAGCATGAGGCCTTCAATTTGCATGTGAACCATGTGGAGAGGGACACAAAGAAGCCAACTCCCACCATTGGACATGCAAGTATTGCGGGAAGCGCTATACAAGTGGTGCAGCTCGGCTCCTCCAACATCTTTCCAAGACAAGGGGACACGTTGCTCCATGCAAGGCGATCCCCGAAAACATGGCGGAGGAGATTCTCGCCAAGATGAGAGGGGGATCCACAAGAGGAGGAGGAAGTGGCTTATCGGCACCATCTCTATGCCTACTGACAAGGAAGCATCGAATGTGGACGTATCTTCAACCGATCAGGGAGAGGCCTCTACCATTGGTGGTGGGGGCTCTACATCCATATCCGGCTCCAGTAAAAGACAAAGAGTGAAGGCTCATGCAGCACCGGAGAGACAATCCTCGCTCTCTCAAGCTCCCAGTCATGTGCGTGGATTGGTTGCCTTTCTTAGAGAAAGGCAACAACTTGCAGACATTGAAATTGCACACATGGTGATTAAGTGTAAACTTGCATTCAATGTCCTAAAGCCAAAGTAATGAAAGAAGATGGTAAAAGCCATTGTCAATGTGGATCCATGTGAAGGATGGACCGGTGTCACATACGACATGAGGACCAAAAAGATTGAAGAAAAGGAAAGGATTGATAGAGCCCTTGATCCTATTCACGCCACATGGATAAAATATGGTTGCTCCATTTTCACCGACGGATAGAGTGATCGTAAGAAACGGAGCATCATCAACATACTCGTCTCATGTCCACTTGGCACTTACTTTTTGCGGGCAATAGATACTGGCAAGAGGGGAAGGAAAACAACAGGCACATTCATCTACCACCACATTCGGTAAGCTATCATTGAGATATGCATTGCCTTTACATTTATTTCACTTTCTTTCATTATGATAATTGATTTATGCATAACTATCTATCTCCCTATTCTAATTTCTCTCTAATATCTATCTTGATTCTCTCTTTTCCCCCCAGCCCCCCAACCCCCACCTCTCTTCATTCTTGAATCTTGAAAGTTGAAACTTGAAAGGCTCAACTCTCTCTTTCTCTCTCTAACTGCCAAGTATTGTTAATATACTTACTTGTAATTTGTAAATTGTGGTTGTAGATGGACCCCTCAAATGTGGTGCAAGTTGTTACCGCCAATGTATCGAATTGTCAGCGCGTGGGCCGTTTGCTTGAGGCCAAGTTTCCCATGATTGTGTGGACTCCATGTGCAAGTCATTGTTTGGACTTGCTCATGGAGGACATTGGGAAGCTCAAGTGGGTGAAGAGGGTGGCCCGCAAAGCTACATCAATTGTCACCTTGTTTACGGTAAAGGTAAAGGTGCTTGCGATGTTTTGTGAGCATAGCACATTGGAGTTGAAGAAGCCTTCTTCAACTCGCTTTTCTTACATGTGGTTATTGTTGGAGCGCCTTTATGAGGTGCAGTTCACAGTGGTCTCCACTCTATGGAATGAGTGGGATGAGCATGAGACAAAGGAGACCAAAGCCATGCAGTACTTGTGCCTTAATGAGCAATTTTGGCAAAAATTCTATGCCATTGTCATTGTCATGACTCCCTTTTAGAGGGTGCTACGTATGAGTGATTGCGAGGGCTCCACCATAGGCCTTCTCGTTCACTTCTTTAGAGCAGCATTGGTGGAGGCACGTGTTTGTGCAATGATCACAGAGACACAAAGTACACATGTTTTAGAGATAGTAGAGAGGAGATGGACATGGATGCATAAGCCTATCCATGGTTTTGCCACATTGGTACATTTGGTCTACAAGTTGCCGGCAATAATGCATAATACAGAGTTCCGTTCGGACCAACTTGCTTATTTGACTCGTGTGCGTGTTTCTTGTGGATGACCACAATGCAGTGCTAGAGGATCTAGAATGCTATGTAAATCAGAAAGGGCATGTGACTTTTGCTTCTCCCACTTGTTGGAGGAGAGAGTCACTTATGAAGCCTTTATTTTGGTGGCAAAACTTTGGATACGCATTGGAGACCCTTCAGCTCTTAACCATGAGGGTCCTTGCCCAGGATTGCTCTTCGAGTACATATGAGAGAAATTGGAGTGCCTATTCTCTCATTCACACAAAGATTCGCAATTGGCTTAGCACACGATAATTAGAGCAGCTAGTCTATTATTGTACTAACTTACGCATGATGAGGACTATGATGCACATGGGTAGTCCAAAGCAGGTAAAGTTTAAACACTTAACCATAAAATTTAAAATGTGTTGTTTTAAACTTTGAACTTTGAAGTTTATACTTTACAAATTAGACTTTAGCATTTACAATCTTACATGCATTGTGTAGGTGAATGTTGATACATTCAAGTTGACGGGCGACACTCTTCCGAGTGTACATCAGGAGGTGAATGAGAAAGAGATGATTTTTGCAAAGCTCTATAGAGAGCTTATAGCAACAAATACTCGTGACACTCACAGTCAGTGTGCCCGTGGGCGAGGAGTTCAAGTAGGTGGTAGCATGAGTATGGTCATTCGACGCCCTCCAACATCGAGGAGGGGTGGTTCGAGTGGCTTACATACATATATAAGGAGGAATTCTAGTAGCTCACATCCTGTGCCTCATGATGACATCCCCCCCTTGCCTACACAGCCACCACCTATGGATCCATCATTTGATGATGATAGTAACCTCATCAGTGAGGATGAGTATGAGTGTGTCTCATCATCCGATACCGAGGAGTCATCTTTAGACTCTCTTGATGAGCACTCAGATGGTTCTAATGGTGATGATAGTGATGCCTCATCATAGATTCATAGGTCTCTCTCTTTTTTGTATCTACTATCATTGTATCCACATGCATAATGCCACTATGATACACTAGAATGAAGTTGTATCACACGTTTTACGCAGCCCATGCAACCGCGATGGTCACCCTCATGTATTCATCTTATTTTGTAATGAAATGGCTATTTCCACTTTAAACATATATTCTATCATTTAATGATTTATGGTTTTTTTTAAATCATGTTATAAAAAAATTCGTACTAATATCGTACCTTACATTATAAAATCATAAGGTACCATTTAGTACCGTATTTTATCGTACTGTACAGTATCATACATTTCGTATCTGACTACTATGCTCTAGACAATGACAAGGTCCCAAAGATCATGAGACTTGAGCACTTAATACAAAAGATTGAGCAAGCCATGAAATTTAATGCATTAAAATGAGTCATGTCAACAAAGGCATTCTTGGCCATATCAACCTAAGTGTGAGTTTTGAGTAAAGGATATTAAGGGTAGGGATGGGGAATAGAGTACGCTTGGGGACGGGCCCCAAAGTGTCCACCATGAATTCGGTAAGCATAGATAGTGCATCCAGCTATGGAAACTCACTCACTAGGTATAGGCATGGGTGTTATCTAAGTAGCCCAAGAAGGAGAAGCAAGCCCTCCATAAGCATGGGATCCATATGTCTACGTTTGACTAGCAAAAGTTAAAATGATAGGCATACCATAAGCATTTCGTTGTGGCATTACCGGCCTTCTAATGACAGAAAAAAAAATGAGAGTGTATAGTTGAAAGGAACAATGAACATGACGTGAATAAAGGATACAGGAGAAATGCAATGGACTGAAGAAACAAAACTGATAAAAATTTTAATGATACAAGGTTGTTCTCAGTCAGCATCTACACATAGCTACTAGGAGCATTAGTGAGGGTGCCAAATGGAGGCAAAAAGGAAGAAGATGAGGAGGATTGGCACTAAAAATAAGAGTGATTAAATGAATGATTGTGCAATGCTTAGTTGCAATTCGTCCACGGACAGAATGGATCCATCCAATCCGTTAGGCTGACCAGATCCATCTGATCCATCCGCTGGTCTGGACTAGACCCAAAGAAAAAGACCTTGCCAATTTGAAAACAAAAGACATTGAAAATCTTCCTCTTTCTCTACCTCTACCTCCCTTACCAACTCCTCTTCCTATGCCTCTCTTACCACCGCCTATTCCTCTTGGTATCTCATGGTTGGGACAATAGATTAACTGATTAGATTTTGGAAAGGACTTAACTAGGATAAAGCAAAGTTCTCGTATAGATTAACTAATTGTACCCCTGTCTATAGTTTAACTTTCCCTTACCCTTTGATGAGGGATTACGCAAATCAGATGGCATATTTGTGAGGAATAAACACAGCAGCAACAAATCTTCAAAATTTTGGAGAAAAGGCTCCATTTAAAGGCAAATGTTTATTTAGCAATGTGTAGTTGGAGCTCTTCCTATGGGAGACATTGGATAAAAGAAAGATTGCAGCTGCCTTTGTTCTCTTCCTCTACCTTTCTTCTACCACCTCCTCTTCCTCTACATCCACTTCCACCTCTCTTACCATCTCTTGCTTACTTGTCTCTTACCACCTCCTTTTCCCTTACCTCTCCCTTACCACCTTCCTCTTGCATTTTTCCCTACCTCTCTCTTACAAGTTACCACCCTATCTTTATTAGTGCTCATTACGTGAAAGTGTTTACATTTGGTCTCAACTCTCATTCTGTTCATTGTTTAAGCAACAAGGTCGAAGTTAGTATTGAATAGATAATGCCTTGTGACACTATTTCTTGGGTCATAACTCTCCTGTTGAATCAAGTGATATTTACTTTATTAACCCTTAACTTCTTATGTATTTCTAATTACTGTACAAAACGCCTTATTTTATCAGAGCTGAAACTGGCTTGCAAAAAATGCCCTATCCATGGCAATAAATGTATGCTAAGAAATGAGAAAAGGAGGGTGCCAGGCTCCAGCTAACAAATGCAAGGATGAATCTCCACCAAGAATGTTTAGGACAAATGAACTAACCGATAAATACACAGTCAAAGCTCCTAATGTCCTCATATAACTCAAACAGACGCTCACAAGTAAGAGATAACCATACATGACACACATGACTTCTAACACCCCCTCTAAGATACTGGATGTGGCAAATGGCCAAAGGAGATGGAACAGATCCAAGGGTGGCAAGAGATGTGCCATTGCCAATGAGATCTGTCAATCAGGAATACCAGCCAAGTAGTATGATCCCCTCTCAAGATAAAAGCCCAATCCAATGAGAGGCCACCATAGGACAATGGAAGTGGAGAGGCCTCGAATGGATTGTTCCAATGATATCCAATTGGGAATAGGCAAGCCAAGCCAATGACCCAACTGAGAGATGACAGTGGCGAGCTATGAAAGGCATCATAGCTTGCCAACAAAGAGCAACAAGGACCAAGGGCCTTGGGATGGGCATGCAAGAAGCAAAGGATGGTGGCTGGATGATGAAGAAAAGAAGCTGTCTCGTGAAAGAAAGGCCCCCAGAAGACTAATTATTGAAGGAGCTCCTCACAATCCCCCTTTGAAATAAGAAGGGCCTTCACCTTGGAAGGGGAATGGTACTAATATAGCCCCCTCTCCTACCAACCTGTTACAAGGATGACTCTCGATGTAGAGTCGTTAACAAATATGGCCTATGCAGTGAACACAACTTTGGATATTGAGATGGGTAAGGCCATGAACAAAAAGGAGATGCAACCCAAATCTAGAGCATGGAGGACGTTTGATATAGAGCTCTAAGGTCAATGGGCAAATAATAAAAGCAAGGTGGCAACACCACAAATAGGCACCAATAAGAGATCACCAACAATGACAATATCCTCGTGAGAACGGAGATCCTAGAATCATATCCGCACGGAGTTGTACAATTTAAGGAACTACTATGGATAAGTGAAGGCCTCTTTGAAGATGAGATAACTAAAAGAACACTCCTCTAATTGATGGATGTGAAGAAAAACTATCTCTGATAACGACAGATACAAAGCTAAATGTAGATTGAGATTCCATTATCACTCCTTCCTTTTCTCCTAAACAAAAATAAGGATTTTTGAACTAGCACTTCTCCTTAGGGTGCAATGTTTTCGCACAATGTGGACACATGGGATATCCTTTGCACTTCCCCTATATATTTATATCACAATCCAATGGTGACTCTAATTTCTTTTAATTATTCTCCCCTTTTTTTCTACTTGGATTGTACTTTATCTGATGAAGAGGCCACAAAAGCACAGCTCTCTGATTGGCCCCATGAGAATCTATCTCCTTGTGATGCACATCTTACTCTAGCTTCATTGTTGTTTTATAGGACAACGAGTTCGTAAATTCATTACAACTGCCCCTTCTTAAGCTCTTCTTCCATTGCAAGATCAAGAAAAAAAGCCATATCGATTTATAGCAAATCAAAAATGGAGAAAGGCTGATTATTCCTCTTTCTACTCTTATCATATGAAGAAGTCGGTTGTTTTTATTACACAGTAAGTGTGTACATGTACATCTTTTACACGATCTTGTGAGAGTCAAAAATACTTCTTCTCATTCTCATGTCCTCATGTCCTCCTAATATCTATCACAAATGAGCTGATGAACAAATATACTATCAGAGCTCCTAATGTCCTTGTTAGAATCAAAATAGGGCTCATAGGCAAGACATGACACAATGATTGCTAACAAAAATAGGATGGGCAATTCAAGGATCACACATACCCTATAGACAACGACTCCGTCCCGAAGATGCTAAGACTCAAGGAGTTGTTGCATAAGATTTGACCAAGACAATGAAATTCGACCCATTAAAAGAAGTCTTATCACTAAATTCATCCTTAGTTGTAGTGACTAGATTGAGTGTGCTGAGTGAACGATAAGAAAGGTAGGGATGGAAAATGGAGTACACTTGGCAATTGGCCTTGAAATGTCTGCCATGAATCAGTAAAGCATGCATAGTGGATCCTGTTATGAAATGAGCTAACTAGACATAGGCATAGGTATTGTATAAATAGCCCAAGGAGGAAGAATAGATGCACCATAAGCATGGGATAGATATCCCTGCATTTGAGTGGAAGTTAAAGAGATAGATGTACCATGAACGTGGGATGGAAGTCCTTGTGTTTGAGTGGCCAAATGTGCAAGCCCAATGTTACATCCTTCGAGATCCAGATAGTCTGATGTCCAAGGATGCAACATCCAAGGGGTGAAGGGTAATACCAACAAAACCACATTAGGATAGACACGTACTCACATGAGGATAGCTTGGAGGAGCATGTGGATAGGTGACATTTTCGGCAATCGAGCACCAAGGTGCAAAGAGTGGCATTCATCTTAAGGTAGTGGAAAGGCCTAAAGCAGGTCTAGCACTTTAATGGAAAAGAATTAATGTAATGTGAGAAAAGGAAGGAGCCTAGACTTCAAACTATAGATCCTAAACTTAATGTGCTCGAGAGAGATGAAATAGAACCTAAAGAAGAAGAGGTAAGATGGAATTTAATCCTAGTTGCTAAAGGCATGAGGAAGAGAACCTAAATGCACATTTAATGAGGGAGGGATGGGAGGGATTTGAGAATAAGTAACACCAAGAACACACTCAAATGAAATCGAAGGTAAAGTAGCATGTGGACATGTACACATTCTTCTATGTCTAGATCCTCTTTATGTGAGTCTGCATACTTGGTTGTAGCCACTTGCAAGTATTCAATGAAGGAAGAGGTACTTTTTCTAATAATCCATATTGTCCATATCCCTTGGGAAAAATAGACTTGTACCAGTCTAGGTCTCTAGAGTAACTTACAATCGATTCCTACAAAATATGAGAAACAAAAGGGGGTTTTGGCTCATACAGATCAAACCGATTATATGAACTTGACACCAAGCTTGTCTAAGAAGACGTTGGGACCATCAATCATCCCAAAAGTGGTTTGTCTTCCCCCAACTTAGAGGTTACCAATCTCACAAGCTGAATACCCCAACTGATCCACACATTTTGACAATGAACCTATGAGAAAGTAGAGGGATATATGGAGGATAAAACTACAAATACATTCTTTACAAGAATTCGGTACACTGCTTGTCCATCATCCTCCAAAAATCTGATGTATTTGGAGAAGAAGAGGCAGTTGATGAGTCAGCTTCCACATCAAGAGAATGTCTCCTCAAGGCCTCCAAAGCAAGAGAAGCCTGAGTTAACACCATGGTCTCCCTACATGAAGATGTTGAGCCAGTAAAATCCAAGGCCCAGATCAATACCAAAATTATCGTGCATATTGGCCTAATTTTACTCCACCTAAACAGCCCCAAAAGGATTTATTTATGAAAAAGGTATTTAATTTATTAAGTAGGACAAATGCCCGAAACTCCCCTAGACAAGGACATGTTTTGGACATCCTATCCAATGCCTCATTCTTGTTATCTAAGCCATCAGTCAGTCACACCAGTCTCCCTTGCTGTCCACCACTGCACCAAGAACTGCCAGCCAGCACTCAGGAGGCTACCAGCGTTATCAATTGCTACCACCCTATCCTCTAGAAGCTGACCCTTGCTGAACCAGCTGCTGCACTTGCCTAGATCTGCAGCCACCAGTCCCCCCAGAGCATATTGCCATCAGCCATATCATTGCCTTCTCCCTGCTACCTACATTTTCAATCACACTGCCTGCATTCACCAGCCAAGTGTAGGAGAGCTGTTGCCATCATCATCTGCACTATACACTCATGATAGGACTGCATTTCCAGCTTCCAAACATTGAATTTGCTGGATGGATTCTCTTTTTATCATTCTACGCATGGAGGACTCTGTTTTGCTCCCTCTACTGCTGTCTACATCATCATCATTGCCAATGGACTGCTGCTGCTGCCTTTTGAGATCCATCATGAGTATGACAAACTGTCAGTCAACGTCTTCAACACCACTCTTGGCTAATCTCTTCCTTGGTCATTGATACATGGAGGTTCACTTGCTGTCTTTAGCCCTCTTCATCAACATTAGTTCTTTGCTATGCCCGGGATCCATTCTCAAAGGATGACATACTTCAACACTCTCCCTCACCCCATCAAAACACAGCCACCAAATATGATATCCGGCAGTCAACAGCAGCACTATCAACACCAAAGTGCAGCTGAGAAGGGGATGTGGTAGGTATGAGTTCTAGTGAGATCCATGAGGAAGAAAATGCAGCTGTCAAGGATGTGCGTAGCAGCTGGGCAGCACCACCAAGGGGCAGGTGGCTGTTGGGTTCAGCAGCATGAGATGAGAGAGAGAGAGAGAGAGAGAGAGCTCATGAAAGTACACAACAAGCTGAATAGATTAATGTAATAGATGTTGATAAAAGCACAAGTGATAGAGCTTGAATATATAAGCTAAGTTATGTAGCTAACCATTTTACCCTTATTAATGCTAAGTGGTGTAAAAAGTGTTCACACCTAAGCGCGCACTTTTACACACAATAATGTGTGTTCACACACGAGAATAAATAAATCTAGCAAACCCCCCTTCAGGTCATGGATGACAAAACCCATGGCACGAAACATACAAAAAAGAAAAAAGGGAAGGACTTACCTCGAAGAGACAGAGCCTAATACCATACACTGATTTTAGAAAAGGAGATACATCAATAAGAGAGGTGTAACATGAGGATGACATAGTCTACTAAGAAGCTCAGGGTGCCAAAGGAAGACATGGGTTAGCGGTACACGTGCATGGCTCAAAGGCTGATCAAAAGCGAGCGTGGCTTAGAGGCACTGGGCACATGACTAGAGGTCAAATACATGGCTATAGCTTTTGGGATCAAACTCAAAGGTCATGCATAAACTAGTTCCAAACCCCCCGAAATAGAACTCCTAATATAATTATAAAAGGAAATTACAAACGTTTTTGGATAAAAATCCAAGCAGAGTATCCCATATAATAAAGAGATGTATTTGGAAAGGCCTTAACACATGCATTGGCATGGTAAGTGTCTGATTCCAAAACACATTATTTATTTATTTGCTTATGATTTAGTTCAAAATGCACATTGATAGGGTTCATCATTGCTAAGAGACAATGATTGAATAGATACATTAAGGGCCTTGTCAAATGTAGTTGGTGGCTCATTAGGATCGCTATCTAATAAGGCATTGGAAACGTCACATTGGGCGTGTTGCTTAGGCGATTGTTTCTAGGTGCAAAAGGATGTTGGTTCTATGTCAATGTCTTTGTTGCGCCTTTCATCGTTCAAAAGGATAACAACCATTTCTTCATAATTCATCCCTCAAGTCACTTTGAGAGCTATCACAGTTTCATGGAATAGTGCTTCTTTCATCAAGCTATTAAGAAGTATAGATTGTTTATGGTTGTGTCCTCGAGCCATTCTTGATGTTGTGGGTTGCCCCCAACATGTTGGGGTTCGTAGCGGAGCCAATCCTACATGTGCCTTCTTGCATAAGTATTGCATAAGTATAGGCTTGAATCTTTGTCTTCCAGACAGAGAATCCAGAAGTCGAGAATTTTTCAATTGTGTTATCATATCTTGACATCCAGATGGTAGATGCTATGGAGAGGGCTCAGATTTGAAAAAGACCCAAATTTTTATGAAGAAATTTGAAGAGATCAGGTTCGGATTTGGAAAGGCCCAAACGCGTGTACACAGCCTCTTACAATCCAATGCTTAAACATGAATTGAGGTTTAATGAAAAACCTTATGCATGTGATAAAGAAGCCACGGCTGAAGCTAGATGAGAAAGAAATGTGGGTAGGGAGAGTCGCTAGGATGAGACGAGACGTGGAGTGTGGCATGAAGTCTGAGATAGAAGGCAGCCAGGCGCATGGGGCAGACGTGAGCAGGTCGATTGGCGGGAGCAGGGCGACTAGCGGGCGCACGGGAGGTACGTGCTTCTTTTTTCTCAATATTTTTAAAAGTAAATAATAGTTATCTTAAGTGCTTGCCGAGCCTACCATCATATTAAAGATTGATGACGTGGCTTGGAGGTGGAGAGGCCAACGATGAGACGAAGGCAAGCCGAGGTAGGATTTGACACGACAAGAGTCGGGCACGCGTTAGGTAGGTGAACGAGTAGTGATTGTGACGCCTGCAGCAGCAGCTGACAGTCGTGGCGATGATAGGCAAGGACAGAGGCGTAAAGATAACGACCAGGGTCAGAGCCTTCTCCCCTTTCTTCTTCTTCTTCTTCTTCTTCAATCGCACAAGCAATCACACTAGACTTCACAGTAGCAGCATCTGTTCATAAGTACACATCTTGATGCTCTGATACCACTGTTGGATTCAACAACATGAGGTGAGAGAGAGAGAGAGAGCTCAGGTGGATATAGCTCCATCAAGCTGAATCTATTGATCTGATAGATGTTGATGAAAGTACAAGTGATGGTAGCTAACCCTTTCACCCTTACTTAATGCTAAGTGGTGTAAAATGTGTTCACTCCTAAATACGCACTTTTATGCACAATTATGTGTGTTCATACACGGATTAAAAAATCTAACAATGATAGGAGCAACAGACCAAGCAACAACCTTCAAGGGCATGTGGTAGCTCAAGTTGCTTGGCGACTGCTTCTAGTTGTTGTGAAAGATAGCACTAGGCCAACTTGGTAGCATGATGAGGGCAACAAGGATAATGATGTCAGAGATGATGATGGAAGCAAGAACTTGGATAGTTTCCATCCACTTTGGATCCTCCATAACATCTTCAAAGCTACCACGCTCTTGTATTTTCTCCAACTCATCAATGCATAGTTGACCAAAAGTTCTTGAACTCTCCTTTGTCCCTCTATCCTCTTCAACGTGTATGGCACACCTTGATCTTTAATCATTGGTGGATCCCTACCATCCAAGAGCTAAGTTACCCAATGAGATAATGGATTTCTTTTATCAAAATCTATAGATTCATTATTCTTATAATATTGAAGTCCTTCATGTATCCTAATCACCATAGGGATAGGTAGACACGCATCTCATGGTTATGGCTAATGTGTAGGAATTTCTTGGATATCTAAAAACTTTCTTCCTCCACTTAATACAACTACTCCACAAACACTATATCATGACTTATGATAGCCTTCCTTCAGTAGGGTAATGGAGTCAATAACCCTTTGACTCTTCACCATACCCAAGGAAAATGCATTTTTGGCTCTTTGCATCCCCCTTCCCACTAAGTTATTAAAGCATCTGGCACATGCTTAAGACATTTAATTCCAAAGGTGTTGAAATGAAAAACTAAAGATTTCTTACCAATAAAGACTTGCAAAGGAGTCATTCCTTTCATAGCTTTGACATACATGTAATTTAGAATATTGATAGTAGTGTTAACTACGACTTAAGCCCAAAACATGTCCATAAGATTTGTCCCTTTGAGCATACTTCCTGTTATCTTCACTATGATATGATTATTGTCCTCTACTATACCATCTTGTTGATATGTGCGTACCAACAAAAGCTGTGCTTAATTCCATGATCCTTACAATATTCTATGAATTCATTTGAAGTTAATTCAATCCCTCTATCTGATTCAAGTTTCTTTAGCATTTTGCCAGATTTCTTTTATAACTTTGACATATATGTAATTTAGAATATAGATAGTAGTGTTTACTGCTACCTAATCCCAAAACATGTCTTAAAGATTCTTCTCTTTGAGCATGTTCCTTGTCATCTTCACTATGACACAATTATTGGGCTCTACTATATCATTTTGTAGAGGTGTATATGTGACTGAAAGTTGCACTTACAATGTTCTATGAATTCATTTAAAGTAAATTCACACTCTCTATCTAATCCAAGTTACTTTACCATTTTGCCAGTTTCCTTTTTTACCAAAGCATACCATTGTTTGAATTTTGCAAAGGCTTTGTCTTTAGTCTTCAACAAATATATCCATGTCTTTCTATTGGAGTCATCATTCAAAACATGAATACTCAAATGACCGACGCTTGCTTGTATTTCTTACATCATTTGTAGTGTAAGCTATGAACCCATGCAAGTTACTTCTTCAAGTGGCCCTACTAACAACTTCACCATCAACATTTGTGATGTTTGCACCATTCTTGTCAAAGTGAATGCTCATGTCATAATCAATGATTGCAACAACAAAAAGTAAGTTTCTTTTTATATTCGGCACATAAAGTACATCTAACAACTTTTTAGTAACTCCATCACTTGACAAAATGAAAATAGTACATATATCTTAAAGAGTGGACTACTTTTGCCAAATCTCTTCAATAACAACCCAATTCAAGGTCTATTTGAACATCATTACTGCACTCTTTATGGGCCAATCTAGTGGATTTGACCATGTCATTCTCATCTATAGTTTTCTTCCTACATTCACTTTGAATGTGTTGTCTTCTTGTAGTAGAAGTGCTTCAATCTCATCTTCTTTCTATCATTTGAAGAAGATGATGAGAGGTTACCAAAGTCTGTAGCTTGGCATTTCATTGTATTTGCAAAGCAATATTCTCTCACTGCAACTATTATCGTGCCTTTTGTCATGATTTTTTCTTGCAAGATTGAACAAAAATCATTCGCAATTGAAGAGCATGGAGATCTATTTCATCTAATCTCTCCTAATTACCATTGACCACGATTGAAAAGAAGATAAGACAAGCTCTTCTTTTATATCATTATTTAGTTAGAGTTGAGTGACACTATTGAACAAAGAACTTACCTATCTTAGGGAGGATTCTCTATATAGGTTGCTATCTCAATTGGAGATTGATATACATTTCATAAGTTACTCCAAGAGATGTAGATGCAAAGACTATAAGTCTTAAGGGCATTAGAGCTAGGATAGAGACCATAACAAAATAAGTATTTCTAGAGTGGAGGACAAATTTGACCACTTCTCAACCCTAAATTGGTCTCTTGTTCAAAGAGACATCCTTCTTGGGTTATCACAAAGATAAGATATTCACTTTAATAATGGAGAAGGATGGTCCCCTTCAACAAGAGGAATTGGATTGAACACAGTTTACAAGACATTCTAGACAAAGAATCATAGTACTGACCTAGTCTGAAACAAGTTGATATATCAACCAAACCAAATCACCTACTTGTTAGATCTATGGAGATACTACCTTATCCAAGAAAATCCCTTCAAAGATTACAACAAAATTCAGCATATTGGGTTTAGAAGGATCAATTCCTTGATAGGCCATAGAATGTGGCCTTCTTTCTTTGCACTACCATCATAAACAAGAGGATTCAAATAAGTAAAATCAAAACCTACATTTGATAAATCCCTTAATATTTTTTTAACACAAATAAATTTTAGATTTATCTTTCGTATAACAAGTTATAGAAAATTCATGCTAGTCAAATATCATATAAAAAATATAAATGATAAGTGATATAATAAAGTATCTAATTAAGATAACAAAAACATGAATCTAAAAGTTCACAAGTCATGGCATAAATGTTCAACCCAATTCAAATATATGTTCCTACCAAGGCTCCATCATAACTATATGCATTTAGAAAATAACCATCCAATATAAGCACCAATCCATTGTACTTAATAGATTGTTTGCAATACTTCATTATAAAAAATAATCTATGCATGGAATACTTAAGGTACTCCATGAATTCCCAAGCATAATTAAAAATAACAATAGTCACTCTAATCACTCAAGTAACATGATTCTCCTATTTTTTGTTTCGATTAACTATCCTAAATATCTTTCCAATCAATTTGGGAGCTCTAACATGTATCAAAGAATAACAACATGATGGCATCCAATATATGAAGACCTAAGCTAAACGTTAAGTTGCTCTTTATTATATTTTTTAGAGAATCCACAATCACATGAAATAATACCTACTAAAAAACCATGCTTATTTACAATAAATGTATCACACTTGGATATATATCTCATCAAGTCCTGATAATACTATAAATTTTTGAAGCATCATGCATGCCCTTATTTCTTGTAACACATATAACATTCTAATAAAATTTCCTCGCATATTTATACACTTTTAAATATCAACTGCTTGGCTATTAACATTGAGTTTATCAATTGATCTTTTCAACTATTCTTGAGTCTTTCTATCATACTTAATTGAGTTCATGTGATATGAAGAATGATTGAATATATTCAATGCATTGAATACTAGTATATCCTCAAATCTATTAACAAACGTGCTAAATATTTTGCACATATGCTTGTGTAAAACAAACACAATCGAAAAGAGAATCTATCTCATTTTGCAACACCTTTCAAATTATATTTTAGTCCACGAATGCATCTTCTTTTTTCTACATCACTTTTTACTTATACTTTCTCTCTCTTTTTTTAGACGCCTTGAAAACAGCAATGTATTTTAGTATATGTACATGTAAAACACCATTAGTAATCATATATTTTTAACTTTTTATTTCTTACCATATTTAAAAATGTAATAAGATGCTTTATGCTAGCATCAAATTTATTATCATCACATATAAGACATCTATTATTAAGCTTCTTAAATATCAAATTTAAAAAATTACTAATAGTTATCACATCTATCTCACAACTTCGAAATTCTATGTTTAGTTTATTTAACTTTACAAATACATCTACTAAGAGATTTATAAGATAAATTGCACAGTAAAAAATATAGTATATTAATATCACTTTTGAATGTATGATATTATAAATATAAAAATACTACAAATGCATGCAATTTTATAGCTTTCTAGTGACGGAATCATCAAAATATTTTTACAATGCAGGCATATAGTTTCTTAATAATAAAAACGGCATCTAAAAAAGTGATAAGAATGCTACAACTTTTATTGTGTAATTCAACATATAACTCTTAGTAGACAAATTTACAAAGTTACACAATCTAAACTCAAAATTGTAAAGACAAGAGATGAAAATGACAACTATTGATCATTTGATCTTTGAAAAGCTTAATAAGAGATATCGTACATGTAATAATAATCAATTCAATATTGACTCAAAGCACCTTGTTGCAGCCTCAAATATAACAAAAAATTAAAACATAAAATATATAGATGCTAATGGCATCTCACATACACATATATTAAAATATATTGTGATTCTCTAAGTGTCAAAAACAAGAGAAAAAAACTATGAATACAAGCAATTTAGAAAAGAAATATAATTGAATAAAATTATTGAAGATAGTGCAAATGAGACAAGTACTCTTTTGGAATATATTTCTATTGCTTAACCATATGTGCAAAATATTTTACATGATTTAACTAGTAGATTTAAAGAACTATCAATATTTAACAAATTCAATATATTTAATCCTCTCACTATCACATGGACCCATGGACCTAATTAAGCAAGACAAAAGGACTCAAGCATAATTCGAAAGACTAATCAACAAACTTAATGTTAATAGTCAAATATTTGATCTTTAAAGGTGTAGAAAACAGCAAGGGATTTTGTTGGATGTTATATTATATTGATAAGAATAGAAACATACATAATGCTTAGGAAGTTTATAGTACTACAAAGACTTGGTGGAATCTATATCCAAGCACGATGCATTTATGGTAAACAATGATGGTTATTTCACCAAGTATAACTTCATGTGAGAGAAGATTCTCTAGAAAAAATATATTTAAGTGAAGTGAGCGATGCACAGTGGCGATGCAATGTCATGTGATGAAAATATCAAGTAGAGAGCAAAATGTGAGCAAGAGTAGAGAGTGAGAGTCACAGAGAGAGATGCACGATGTTCTTGGGTACAATCTTTCTATGTATACCTCTTTAGGTTTTAGATAGATATATGTGAAAGTACAAATGTGCTAAGGGTCTGTTCACACCCGTGCACATATAAAAGGCACTGTGGCCCTTTATTCCCAACAACCTCCCACCTAAAGGCAATGTGTCTTAAGAGGAGAAAAGAATCAGCTAAGTCTAGTTATGTACAAAGCTGAAATACGTGTACCTATCCAACTCCCATCATCTGTCGGCAATGAGCAAACCGCTCTGCTGGAAGACCCTTCGTGAGAAGATTTGCAGGATTATCATCTGTATGCACTTTGACAAGCTCAACGCTCTTATTGTCAAGTACATCTCTAATAAAGTGATACTTCACCTGCATATGCTTCGTCTTTGCATGAAATACGGGATTCCGTGCTAGCATGATAGGACTTTGACTATCACAATGGAGAACAGGTAACTCTGTAATGCCAAGCTCTCCCACCAAACGTAAAAGCCATAGAGCTTCCTTGCATGCCTCAATGGCAGCCACATACTATGTCTCTGTAGTAGACAATGCAACACACTTTTGTAGCCTGGAGATCCAAGAGACTGCTCCTCCTGTGAAGGTAAACACATACCCAGAAGTGGACTTTCTACAGTCCACGTGACCAGCATAGTGTGTATCCATAAAGCCAACGACATATGCCTTCTGCTTTCCAAAGTAGATGCACAAATCCTTTGAGCCTTTGAGGTATGTCATAATACCTTTCACTTCTTTCCAATGCTTTATACCAGGGTTTGCCATGTATCTGCTAACCACTCCCACTGCAAAGGCAACATCAGGACGTATAGCAACCATAGCATACATCAAACTGCCAATAGCTGAAGCATATGGTATCCTATCCATTTTAGCCTTCTCATCATCAGATGTAGACCTATCCTCTGCATTGAGTTTCACATATGGAGGCAATGGAATCCCAATTGTTTTCCCCCCCTCCATATTGAAACGCTGCAAAACCTTGGAGAGATACTCTGTTGAGATAGATAGAGTAATCCTTTTGACCTATCTCTGAGTATTCGTAGGCCAAGAATGTGATTTGCATCACCAAGATCCTTCATGTCAAAGCTGCCATGAAGACTTTGCTTCAGTGAGTCCAAGGCATGAGTATCCCTGCCAGCAATCAGTATATCATCAACATACAAAACCAAGATAATCAGGCTACCATCTGTTGTCTTCTTGGTGTACAAGCAGTAAATGTATCAAACTTATGATACCATTCTCTTGGTGCTTGTTTCAGCCCATACAAACTCCTTTTGAGTTTACATACCATCTTCTCTTTTCCTTTTGCCACAAACCCTTCAGGTTGCTACATATATATGTCTTCATGCAGATCACTATGTAAGAATGCAGTCTTTACATCCATCTGTATGAGCTCCATACTTTAGTTGCAACCAAGCCCAAAATGGTTCTCAATATAGTCATCTTGACTACAGGAAAGAAGATCTCAAAGTCAACTCCATGTTCCTACTTGTACCCCTTCTTGCTTTGTACATTGGTGAGGAACCAGAAGTGACCATCTTGTAAACCCATTTGCATGGAAGGGTTTTCTGCCCTTTAGGCAACAACACCAAGTCCCAAGTGTCATTTTTCTCAAGAGATTCCATCTGTCACAACATGGCTTTATACCATTTCTTGCTGTCCTATCTGTCCATTGTTTCCTTGAAGCAAGACGGTTCACCACAATCTGTCAACATGACATAATCAGCCACATTGTTTGCATTAGGAACGAATCTATCAAGTTGTCTAGTAACCCTAGACGATCTTCTAACCCAATGATCATTGTTTGCTAACTATTGAGCCTGCAAATTTCCATTTTCAGCTTGCTGTCCTGGCATTTCAACCTGCAAATCAGCATTAACAGCTTGTTGTCCTAGCTGTTCCTACACATCCAGTGGCTTACCATTATGGGCAATGGCTGGCTGATCATTTCCAACATTATTTTCTACATTTGCAAGCTCATTTGCAGCAGGAATTTGCTGCTGTATAGCGGACACATTTTGCTGTCCAAAAGGTATTTCTTCCCGGAATACAACCCTATGGACCTCCTCAGTCCTTTTTGACTGTTTATGCATGTAATCTTCCCGGAAGATAACATCATTGCTGCATACTATTTTCCTTTTCTCGGGATCCCATAATCTATACCCCATTTCACCCTCATCACCATATCCTAGGAAAATGCATTTACAGGACTTTGGCTCAAGTTTGCTATGTTCTTCTTTACGAATGTGCACAAAAGCCTCGCAGCCAAACACTTTCAGGTAAGCATATGAAGGTGGCTTGCCCGACCATACTTCCAAAGAACTGTTCGGTGACCGATTAATCAAGTGAACAGCTGTTATAACAGCCTCTACCCAAAACCCATGGGATAATCCAGCATGAGAAAGCATAGTATGGATTTTATCATCTATGGTCCGATTCATACGCTTTGCAAATTCATTTTGGGGTGGATTATGAGGGGCAGTGAGCTCCCTCTTTATCCCTTTGCTATCACAAAATGCCTGAAAGGCCTTCGACACATATTCCCCACCATTGTCAGAGCGAAGATACTTAAGTGTCTTATCAGTCTGATTTTCAACCAATGCCAAGAATTTTTTAAACTTGTCAAGCACTTCGTCCTTGCTACGAATAGGGTAAACCCATACCTTCCATGTAGCATCATCGACAAAGGTGACAGTATTTCTTTCCCTCTAAAGATAACCCTGGCATCTGACATACATTGGAATGTACTAACTCTAGAGGAGAAGATTTTAACGAAAGAGACTTCTTATGGGACGTCTGTGCATGTTTACCATAAACACAATGATTACAATGCTCAAAATCAGCATAACGAAAACAAGGCAAGTAACCCAAACGGAAAATCACTTTTACTTCAATTTGACTCATGTGTCCCAACCGGCCATGCCACAAAGAAACACTTGGCTGCTCGGTCACGGCAACAATATGGTCACGCACACTAGATACATGGAGAGGATACAAGGTATCACTTTTACAACCTCTGGCAATCACTCTAGATTCCTTACAGTTCCTCCATTTCCCATCACCAAAGGTGGTATGAAATCCATCATCATCTAGCTGCCCTGTGTTAATCAAAATCTTCTTGAGCTAAGGTACATGTCGCACATGCTGAAGTGTGAAGACAAAACCATGCTGAAACTGCAACTGCACACTGCCAATACCTGCAATGTCACATGCATAGTTGTCCCCAAGATGGACAACACCATGTCGACCCCTTGTATAGTCAAAAAACCACTCATGATGAGGGGTGACATGAAAGGAAGCACCTGAATCTAGAATCCAAGTGTGCATGTCATCATCCGTATCTAGTTGCCCTGTGCTAATCAAGCTTTTCTTGAGTTGAGGTACATGTCGTACATGCTGAAGTGTGAAGACAGAACCATGCTAAAACTGCAACTACACACTGCCAATACCTGCAATATCATATGCATAGTTGTCCCCAAGATGGACAACACCATGTTGACCCTCTATATAGTTAGAAAACCACTCACGATGAGGGGTGACATGAAAGGAAGCACCTGAATCTAGAATCCAAGTGTGCATGTCATCGTATCTAAAGTAAAGCATATGTACTAAAGTGTGAAGAGACAAAGAGTACGTCATTCCCACAGTCACTGTCATGAGTGACTACATTCATCTCTTCAATTTTGACACTGCTCTTTTTAGGCCGACTCTCTTTCTTCTCTTCCTTGCTATCATATGTTTTCTTGCCCTTTCCTTTCTCTTTCTTTCATTTGTAGCAGTCACGTTTAAAGTGACCCTTCTTGCCACAATGATGGCATTCAACATCCTTACCACGTGATTTACTATGTCCCTTGCTATCAGATTTGCCTTTCTGCTATGATCTGCCCCTAGTATGCAAAGCACTGGAAGACTTATTGGATGCATTGTTCTGCCGATTCATTTCTTCCATGAGTAAGAGTACTCTCTACATCAAGATACAAAAGCATCGCATTAGAATTGCTCATAGCAGTCCTGAATGTATCCCAACTCTCTAGCAGTGTGCAAAGCAAGAACATAGCCTTAAATTCTTCATCAATCATGAACTTCAAGGCAACCAGCTGGCTGGAAATGGAGTTAAACTCACTCAAGTGAGTAGACATTGCTGTACACTCTTTCATACGCAAATCCATAAGATTTTTCAGCCTGTAAACTTTGCTTGCGGCACTCTTCTGGGCATACCGTTCTTCAAGTCCAATCCAAATAGCATAGGCAAAATCCAAACCTTCAATGTTAAACAGCAAGGTATCAGAAATCGATAGCTCGATGGTTGAGCATGCAAGCTCATTTAACTCATCCCAATCTTCCTGTTCCATATCTGCGAGCTTTGCTCCTTTGGTCTTAATAGGCCGTGTCTGCTTCTTCTGCAACAGGATATTATAGCATTGTTTTTACCAGACTGCAAAGTTATATGCTCCTTCAAGCTTCTTAAAGTGCATGAGATGACTGTTGTCATTGCTGCCAACCATGATTTTCAGCCCAAATGTGACCCAAAAATTCAGCAAATGCAGGCCCAAACTGTCACACAAGTGACCAAGGTATAAAAAGTGCCAATTAACAATACATAACCACGTAAAAGCAGAAATTTCAGATCTGCAAATAAATTTTCAGAAGCACTAAACCTTGTGCTACAGCACTCCACAACTGATTACAGCTGTTCCAAGGACAAATACATCACATTACATGAGAAGTCCCAAATTTTAGCTGCAATTTCTGTTGTACATGCACCCACAGGCACAAAATTTGACACGCACACTCAATAGCCCCAAACTTTTTGTGCTCAAAGCATCAACGATACATCTGCACTATCTTTGACATGCATAGAATAGGCCAATTTTGCCAAAATAGAGCAATTTCAGCAAAACCCCCAAATTTTTCAAAGTGCTAGATGTCCAAATTGCATGGAATTAAACCCGCATGTATATAAAATGACCAAATGGCGCACAAATTTCGCCCAAACAGCAAAAGCCCCAAATTGCACGGGGTCCAATGTGCATCAATGTCAAGAAATTGGATAAATTTCAACCCAATTCTTGCATGTACATGAAAGGCCCCAAATGTCAGAGGCAAAATGTCACAAATTCCTACAATTTCTAAGACAAATATCACTCTTGTGTCTTGCTCGCATCAAATCTGGACAAATCCTCAAATTTTTGGCACAAATCTGCCCAAAATTCTGAATTTTGCTTACATGCATAAACGCTCGTCAGTGAGCAAAGGCGAGTGACTACGTCTGACCAAGAAATGACGATTTTGACCTGCATGCAACCTAGAACTGTCGCCTGACTGAAAACGTGGCCTGTTGACCTGCGCCTGACTGCACGAGCTATCGCATGTCTGTCCAGTGAAAGAACGATGACGAGCTGACCTGCACGGACTTCGAGAAGCACAAACACCTTAGCCGCAGCTCTGATACCAATTTGAAGTGACCAATGCACAGTAGTGATGCAATGTCCTGCGATGAAAATGTCAAGTAGAGAGCAAAAGATAAGCAAGAGTAGAGAGTGAGAGTTAGAGAGAGAGATGCACGATGTTCTTGGGTACAATCTTTCTGTGTGTACCTCTTTAGGTTTTAGATAGATATATATGAAAGTACAAATGTGCTAAGGGTGTGTTCACACCCGTGCACATATAAAAGGCACGATGGCCCTATATTCCCAACATTAAGAGCAAAATGAGGTTTAGCTTACGACTTAATACATTGAATGTCTTAACATTGTTATCCATTGATACACGTGATAGCTCTCAAATTGATTGAAAAGATATTTGGGACATTTGAATAGATGCAAAGAATGAAATGCATTGCCATTGGAGTGATTGGATGAACTCATGTTATTGCGACGTATCCAAAGGGGATTCATGAATTGTCTTAAGTATTTCATACTTAGCTTATTTCTTATGGTGAATTGTTATTAGAAATCTGTCTAATTATGATAGATTGTTCGTCATGATAGATTATTACTTCTTGAGCCTATATAGTTATATTAAATACTTGTTACAAATATGTCTATAATATTTAAATCTCTTATGACTTACGAGCTTTAAGATTTGTTTTTTTCATCTTAATTAGAGAATTTTTTAAATGTTACTTATCATTAAATATCTTTTATTTATCATTTGACTAATACGAATTTTCTATTATGTGTCATGAATAAGATATTCTTAAAGTTTGCCAATCATCAAAATCTTTTAAGGGAGTTGGGATTCATCAAATTTTAGGTCTTGTAGCTAGTAACCACTTCAAATTGCCATATACAAGACATCTACAATCACTTCTTCTTAGACTTTTAGAGGATGCTAGATGATAATCTTTATGCTTAGAAAGATCTCTCTTCCGATGGCTACTAGCTTATAGAAACTTAGCGGTTGGTACATGGCTTGGATGGGATAAGGTCCCAATGGCATGTGCAAGATGTGGTGAGCCAATGGAAATCTAGAGATATTGCTTATGAGACTATCCCAAAACCAAGGCATAGAGAAGAGCCCTCAAGATGGTCTTTCAAGGCATAGAGACCACACTCATAACTTGGGGAGACATAGCTTGGAGCATAGAGAGAGACCCAACGTGTGGATACAAGGATTTTCAGAGAAGCCACTCCTTTTTTCATTGACTAGGATTCAGGACTACCACTCTAAAATAGTCACAAGCATAGTGGACCCAGGCATGGTATCAAAAATCGGAGCTGATAGCTAGTATTATTGCTTAGCACATTTAGACTGCAAGGTGCAGCCAAGCTTTAAATCTCCACGATGTCTCCACTACAAAGACTCTTTGAAGGATTTGGACAGAGATCGTCCATACTTTATGCAAGAGATCTGAGAGGTTGTAGGGTGGCTCTGAGAGGATGAGCAGGAGAAGAGATACCCTTTTGCAGATTCCAAAGTATCCTTTCACACAGCCATTCTATTTATGATGCACTTGGCTACTCTTTGAAAGATTCTTTTGTACTTTTGGCCTTACCTCAAGGGGATTTTCTCGGAGATGTTATTAATAGACTTCCCTTTTGTTGGGAAAAGAAGGGCAAGTCTCCTGTGGCATCTAGAATATAAAAATGATTTTTGGGGCTGTTTAAGAGCCTTAAAAATATGATAATTTGGAAGGAAATTTTAGGTGCCTTAACAGATAATGCCTTAAATCCGATGAACTTTCATTAATGGCAATATCCTACAGTTCACTACATCTGAGTGCATTTTGGAACTTGGATAACTCATTTGGTAGCCCGAACTATGAGAAGAGATGCTCCACTGAGAAATACTCATATCCAGATGTTCGTCCTCTGTCAATAGTCCAAGCCACTATAGATTAAGTCTCTATCATCCTGCCCTCTAAGCCTAGTAAGCTCTGGGGAAGTCCCAAATGTTCTCTCTCTAGGACTCAGTTGCACCACATCTCCCACACGCTAGTCAGGCTATGCCAAAGCCAAGAAATAATGTCCTACCAAGCTTCTTAGTACCAAAATGCAAAGATACTATAATCTTTCTTGGCCTACAGCTATCGTCAAATCACCTCCAAAGGTCTATCTGAGTGATACCTCATCTGTAATAGTGTTGTGCCATCGCTGAGATTGCCTTGATCCTACTTATCCAGATGATCTTTCCTAATCCTGGAGCCATATCCTGGCTCCTAACTACAAGTAATTGTAAATGGATAAACGTATCATCCAATTGGAATGGCCTACAACCCTAATCTGCTAATGGGAGCATGTCCTCTGAAATAAGCCACACCATCCATCAACTCCTCTTAAGACCTTGTATCTGTCCCAAAAATAAAGTTGTGGAAGAGGTGCTTCACTTGTACAATACACAATCAGAGAGTGAACAAGATGGAATAATATACCAGCAGGTTACTAAGAGGATCTAGCCAGCACTCTCCTGAGTCCCTACAAGAGACAATCTCGCTGAGCTCCAATAAAGAAGCTTCTATCTCATGCTTTAAAAGAGAAGAGCAGCCAACTATTGCTCTAATGTACTGTCAATCCCAGTTCAGCATCCTAAATACTTCACAAAGGTCCCATGTGGAGCCCGCTCCTTAGGCCTGCAAACGTGTGGTTGGCTTCACAAACCTACAATTCATCCAATTTATGTGAAATAATGAAAGCATTTGATGCTAGGCAAAGATCTACATAGCTGCAACAAAGGTTCCATCCAGATAGATAGCAGTATTATCTGCAAATCAGAATGGGAAGCCTAATCCCTTTAATACACAAAGGACCTCATGGTTAGCAGCCACAAAGAGAAAGAGAATGGGGACCAAAGGGCATCCCCATCTAAACAATCTACGTATACTGAACCTATCCCCTTCTAACAAGCACTTGACTTAATGCTGAAGTAAAGAGTTGCAACACCTCAGACTAACATCATGCCCTCCATAAACTCTGAATCAACTTTCTCGTATGCTTTCTAGAAGTAGAGAAGCAAAACAATATGGTCCTAGTCCCTCAAAGGTAAAAATATTGTCTAGGATATTATGTTTCCAGACAAAGCCTGGTAAGGGGGATTAATGATTTCTAGTATCATTGAAGAAAACCTGAGAGAATGATCATGTTTGCTCTTGGAAGCATTTCCTAGCAAGATGATTAGTGTCCACTGAGTGATTTCAAATCCATTCCCACTAGAAGGTGAGACAGTCCCTCAGAGAGTCTCTCTCACATATTTTCTAATGAACAGTTTATTAAATACAGTAACATATCTTCTTCTTCTTTTTCTAACAATACTGTTCCATACCTTTACTAGGTGATGTGGAGCACTACTATATACCTGATAAATGAGAGATTGGAATCTTTTGTCTTACCAAAGACCTCCTTGTTGATTACGAAAGATTGGAATAGTTTGTCACATGCAAAGGCCCCAAGTGTTCATCTTTTATAGTTTCTTCAATGGCATTACATAGAAAATTTATTGGCTAATAGGCTGTACCATCTATTAATTTATTCATCCCTAATAGTATGCATTTATTAAGGGTCAAAATATTTTCCACAATATCCTGTGCAGATTCAATTTGATTATGCAAACTGTTCAAATCAAAAGGTGGTAATGATCTAGTTGGATATAAAAGAGCCTGCAATCAGATCAATTGGTCATCTCTATCACAACTTAGGCAACTCTAGGTTTTGAAGTAAATTTGTCAAGTCAAATCCGTGAATATGGACAAACAGGAGATATCAGACCTCAATTGTTTTCAAGATCTGCAATATATTGGAATCTGCACTGATACATTATATACTATAGAGATATATCTAAGCAGCATTCAACACTTTAGGACAACGCATGGAATCTTACCATGCTGAAGCACAATATGTTGACAAGAAAAGGCTTGATCTCCCAGCTTGTGCCAGAACTTTGATCAATAGATTAAGTGGCCTACAACAAAAGTTTCTGCTTTTAAAAAAGCATCAAAAACCGAGACTAACTAACAGTGAGAGTTGTCAATGATCAGAAAGGTACAAAAAGAACAATCAAATACATAGCTTGTAAAAATATTACATAGCTGTCCAATTGCTTCCAATTATGTAAGAAAGGTTTAAAGCTATAGAATAGTTCTTCTAGTAATAATGAAATTTTTACTGAGATGAAGAATTGTGATTTATGCAACGTTTTTCACAGAAATGACTGATAGTAGCCAAGCCTGAGCAGTGGATATGAGCAAAATAATTAGTGTAACTCCTTTTTGAGCGACCTCTTAAAAAGAAGCTACTAGAAACTACAATATGTACCAAAAAAGTCAAACATAAGTAGGCAATAACACATTCCACATGAATAAGAGTCTTGTTGAAGCAATGAGCGCGAATGTGAAAAGCAAACACTATTAGTATACACCTTGATGAACCTGTTTTGGATGGATTTATGAAAATCCAGTCAATTATGGGTCACCGTCACTGTGTTAGGGTCATTATGAATAGGGTGATAACATTGTCACTCCACACGTGGTACTAATGAACAGAAATGCAGCTAGTAGAACCTTTTGCTTACCATGCATGAACAAGCAAGCAAATCACTATTAAACTGATGCAAAAAAGAAATAATATGAGAGGGATCTGCCTTGCCATCATAATACATACTCATGGAAAATAGCTTCGGGCTATATGGTTGACTTGGAATCTTTCTGCACACAAGCTATCTCATGGGCAAATGACTCCAAGGTAGTCTCATATGAAATTGCTACCTCATTTCATTCAGCCTAAAGTGTTGTCTAATTAACTAGCTCAAACCTTATGCACTTTCACCATCCACCAATGAAGATTTTGACCTTTTTTTCCCCCATTGTGTGTCAGATGCTTGGTCCTAACTGTACAACTCCAAAAAACAATAAGAGAAACCCAAGGCAAAATTGACCCTCTGATCATATACTATAGTAGTAATATGGATGTGTGCAAGCTATAGGTCAACAAATTTAGAATAGTGGAAGGTGGAATAACATGAAGAAAAGCATGCACTGAAGGTATATCTGATGGGAGCACTCTAACTGTGGCCTCAGCCACAAGCCCAGATGCATCGGAACCACAATAGAAACCCCTCTAATTGGGAATCATCAAGTACTAGTTCATCATCCATATGATGGTAATGGTCTGTCCGATAGACGTTTTGTAAGCTGTGCAGTAAGCCCACAAGGCTGCCATCAGCTTGTTATCCCAGTTGCTGCGTGAGGCCGAGACTACCTTAGTTAGGACATTGACTAGAATCTTATTTGTGGATTCTGCCTGGCCGTTTGCTTGAGGGTAGTATGGAGAGGATTTTGAGACACTGAAGGCTCCCTCCCAAAGAAAGCCTCATAGGGAGTCATGTCTTGTAAGGCCAAAGTCAGAGAATGGTAGCAATGTGAACCGCAACAGCCACCGCCTCACCCCAAAGGGAATGAGGAAGACTCCGATACTCCAACATCAATCGGGCCATCTCCACCATGGTCCAATTCGCACACTCCACCACACCATTCTCTGATGGTGTGTTCGGATGAGAATACTCCACCCGAATACCATGATCCCTGCAAAAGTAGGAGAAGAGATGAGAAGTAGACTCGACACTGTGATCAGCTTAAACACCATGAACTTTGGAAGTAGTTTTGCGTCTTTGCAAACACCTTCCACTCGCAGAATTGAGAGTACACCTCGCTCTTATATTCCAGAAAATATGGCCACACATAACAACTGAAATCATCAACAATCAACATCAGATACTTGGCCTTCCCTAGGAAGGCCATGCCCATAGGTTCACAAAGATCAGTATGAACCGACTCCACTAGAGAAGAAGCCCTCCTAGAAGCAACCTATGGGTGAGGCTGCCTATGCTACTTGCCCCTCAAGCAACTGGGACATAAATTTTGAAGAGGGAAATCAAGAAGTCCCTCCACCATCTTCCCCCTCAAGCCCGCCAAATCACATCAAGGTTTAGATGCCCATAACGAGCATCCCAAAGCAGCCCAAGCTCGTGGGAAGCTCTCACGGCTAAGGCTGTGAGCTTGTAGAGCCCACTCTCCTGTAACCTGTCCAAAGAGTTGCACCTGTAGAAGCATCCTCCACAGTGATTGCATCCTGGGTGAAAATGATTTGGATACCTAGCTGTGTAAGACCATGGACAGACAAGAGGTTAAAACCCAAATCAGATACCTAAAGAACTTTGGCGGAAGAAGACCTCCTGTCTGAGAACAAAGATAAAGTCCCCACGCCTCAAATAGGGACAGTAGAATTGTCACCAATGGTGACAATGCCCCCTCTGGAACGTACATTCTGAAGCCAATCCTTCCTGAAGGTCATGTGAGAAGATGCTCCGTTGTCCACAAGCCAAGGTTTCTCCTGAGTGGTAGAAGCTAGGGCTATATCCTCCACCTCAAACAAATGTAAAAAGGCAGACTTTGTGATTGTCGGGGTAGCCTTCAAATCCTTCTCTTTTGGCTTCAAATGAGGGTACTTCTGCCAACACTTCTCTTCGGGGTGAGTGCCCTTCCCACAGTGTGGGCACTTGGGCTGCTTCTCCTTCAAATCATTCTTGTCCTTGGCCTTCTCTTTCTCCTTCTCCTTTTTCTTCTTCTTCTTCTTCCTGTCACCTGTACCTGTAGTAAAAGCCTTGGTGGAGCCAGAACCACTGGCCCCTACCTCTCTGAGTCGCTTGTCATGCTCCAAGACAAGCGGTGAAAGCTCCTCCCATAAGAGTGTCTCGCCGATCCTCGAGGTGATAAGGCTGGTGTAGAAGACATTAAACCAAGGAGATGGCAGCTGAGTCAGAAGAATCATAGCCATGTCCTTAGAGGAGATCTTCCATCCAAGAGAGACAAGCTCACCCCTCATATCCTCCATCTTCGTGATGTGCTCCTTCAAAGAGGGAGAATCATCAAGACTGAGCAGCAACAACTTCTTCTCAAGGGAGATCTTGTGGGCAAACGTCTTGTGTTGATACAAAGAAGCAAGCTTTGCCCACACTTCTGCCATAGTCTGCAACCTGTGAACATGCACAAGAACACAAAACGGACTTAAGAGTTGAGTTGATCCCATAAGGTGGCACAGTCCATGGAGATCCCACCATCAAGGTCCTCCTCAGGATGAGCAATAGGTGAAGAAACAAGCGCCCATAGATCGAAAGTGTCGAGGATGCACCCCACCTTGCACGACCATAAGGAATAGTTGGAACCATCCAACTTGTCTTCCTTGGAAATGAAGGGAGAATGGATACCTATATAGAGGGAATCAGTGAAGACATGCGAACATCCAATGGTTGCTTCTTCGATGGGGCCTTCACAGTAGATGGAACCCTCTAAGAGACATGGACAGAAGAAGGATGCGGGTTCGAGGAGACTCATCCTGTCTACGATCACGAGACTCCTGATAGTCATGTCTCCGTTCAAAGGAGTGGCGAGAAAGAAGCTCCTCCTCCGAGTCATCAAAGCCTGAAAACCCGTAAGACATCTCAAACCATAAAGTTTCCTAAATAGTAAGAAAATGCTACAACTCTGTTTAAATGGCTTCGCTTCTTGCCTTGGAAGTGGTTTTAACAAAGTTGCTTAAAGTATTTTAACAAAAGAGAACAAAACCCACTAGACAAACGACAACCGATATTTCCTCAACGTACATCGATCCCGAACTCAAAACCCTTAGCGTTGGCCTTTTCGATGTAAGTTTATCGACATTTATTAGTTATGAGCTTATAGGCTTAAAAGATATTAAGCTTGGTCATAGCAACGGATACTGGATTATTACTTTTATGGCTACAGTATAGCGGAGTTGTTGTTGAGCTAGCTTATTTGAAACCAAGAAAGAAGCTCCTCCTAGTCATCAAAGCCCAAAAACCGGTAAGATATCCTTCAAATCTGTAATCACCAAGCAATCTGCAACAGAAGACAAGCAAAATGGACCGCCTGCTCAAGGGGGATCACAGTGAACGTTGTCACCTACAAAAGCAAAGAGAAAAAAACTGCCACCTATCCTCCAAATGAAGTCACCTCCTCTTTAGTTGCTATTGGAGACCCCCAGAGGGCTGCATTTGATGAAAACACTGGCTGCAACTACTAACATAGTTGTCGCCTCCACCTCCAGGAGTTCCAGATCAGAAAAAACGCAGGTTGTAGAGGCTACGTTTGGGCCTAGAGCTGCACCGCCTTGGCTGCAATGGGTGGAGAAAGGATTGATTGGATGGTTGGTGTTCTCCTCTACAATGGAAGCTCTCCTCCGTGCTCTCAATTAGGCGATGATACCATGTGAGAGTGTGCAACAGAAGAAGGAACACGGACACACACACACACACAGAGAGAGAGAGAGAGAGAGAGAGAGCGAGAGAGAGCAGAAAATGAAGGGAGAAATATTGCATTGACTGAAATGAATGCTGAATACAAAGCTGTGGACTGATCAGTCCTTGCACGCAGCCTAGGCACGCAGCCCAAAGCATCAGTGAGGGTACTAGATCAAGCTAGAAAAGATGGCAGCACCAATGTCACATAGGAGAGGGAGCAGTGTGTGCTGAATCTGCAAGAAGTGAATGAGAATGACTAGGGGGGCTGCTATATATAGCCCCCAACCTCCAAAATCTGGATGACCTGCTAGTGGCAGCCCTAAACTGGCCGACTGCCCAAGAAATGGGCTGACTGCATATGAAACTCCTTAATTGGGCAGACTGCCAATCCAAAAAAGAAATGCACACTAAAACACCAACACACTAGACTGATAGAGCTCCTCTATCTCCTACCAGACTATGAAAGGAGCTCACAACCAGGAGATGACAGACTGACATACAAAATAAGGCAGGCTAACAGTGGTGTAGTTTGATCCGTTGAAATGAGTCTTGTCATTAAATGCATGCTTGGCGGACAAGAAGTTTGAACCATGAGGTATTTGTGGGGTAAGATGGATATGTGGGGTAAGATGGAGGATAAGATGGTGGTAGTAGTGGTGGATAAGGAGGGGGTAAAGGTGGATAGGCAAAAATAGACTGCTAATGTCCCATGGACACAACATAATGATGGGATGGTCCACTAGGTAATGCCATAGAGACAAACTACGATACCAAACGATCCACACTTGAGTATGTCTAGGATGCACTTCTAGAGGGATAACTCGAAAGTGTGTGGATGAGAGGTCTTCACCGCTAGTATGCCACCCGGAAAAGGGTATGTAGAGGTCCTAAAGGATGTGCCTAAATGTGCAAAACCCCCTGGTGTAGTGTGTTGTGGATAATGTAGTGCAATTAATGGACGTGGAAAGGAAGGTGCAGCGAAAGATGAGGAAGGGATGGGTGGGAACCCAAATGGATTTATAATGGATGTTATTGTGGGAAACACGATCGGTCCCTTTTGTTCATTAAATGTATTAGATGAAGCTGCACCTACTCCAAATTGACTATGAGAAATAAAATCATTTAAAGAAAAAGGAAGGGATAGATTACTTACAAGTTTTTCTTTCAGCTTCTTACCTAGTTTGAGTTCATAAAGAAATGCATGTCTTCCTCATTACTCAGAAACCAAAGGTTTCTTTGAAGAGTCCCTTCTTGACGAGAATCTCCTGATCCAATAGAAAATATACATTCAGTTGACAAAGAATCTCAAATAATAGGGCTCGTACCTAGCATTGGAGAAAAAATGTATTGTGGAAGTGATGTGTAATCCGAGCCAGGTTCCACTTGTTGCGGATGGCCAATCAGTGGAGATTCTAAAGGTCCTACAAGATTATTAGTTTTGTGCACTGAATCTGAAGGAGAAAAGTCTGGCTTACCATTAACCTCCTGCTAAGCTCTATGCATAAGGATGAGATCATACTCAACGGAGGCAGAAATCTGATATGGTCTGTGGACTCCATGGTAGTCCGGGCCCATATCAAATTGGACAAGCTCAAAAGTCCAATCCTCATCATTTCTATCCATGTTTGGCTGTGGAGACTGGAGTAGTGTTGTGAAAGTGTTCGAAGTCATCTGACTCTTTTATTGTTCCTACTTTTGCGGATGAGCTTTCCGATCAAAGGCCAAGGTTTCTCAAAGAGTACCTAGCTCTAATACCATGTGAATAAATGTTCTAAACATAGGAAACACAAAATCAATCATACAACAAAGCATAGACTGATAAACACAAAACACAGTTAGAATTAGGATTAGGGTGACCCAGAGACAGTGAACACAATGAATAATAAAGTGAATGAATATTGAATATATAATGCTCATGCAGAAAACACACTACGCAATGAATGTTGAACCTCGAACTCTTGTATCTCTAGAAACAACGCAAAGGTTATGAGTTGGAGAGTGTGTTATACTCCAAATGGATCCTGAGATGTAACAAAGGTAGGTCTCTGTGTCAAACACCAACAAACGCAACCAGGGAAGGCTAGATCTAATACAAACATTAGTGCAGGAAAAAGAAAGACTAAAAACGCAGGTACCTAAGGCGAGAGAAAAACAGGCGATTATGCAAAATAGGTAAAATGCAAGCTGACTATGCTAGGCGACAGGTGGAAACTGATGGCAACAGTTGGAGGAGAGAGGTTAACTGCAAACGCAGGCTAGATGATGATGGTGACAACTGCCATTGATGGCAATTGGATACAGACGATGGGTAACTAACTGTAGCAACAGCAAACGCAAATTCCTTGATGTTGGTGACAACTCTAGGAGATAGATGATAGGTATAGAGGATGGAAATAGGCACTAGATGATAGTAGACTACGATGGAAGGCTCTGACCAGGATGTCCTTCACTAACAAGGTGTGGGCAACAGAGATATGGCTCTTGAAAACTATAAAACGAGATTGAGGAAGAGTAGTGGGCGGCATGCCTATTTATAGAAAGTTTGGGGCACCCACATTTGGGATTTACACGTGGGACACACTCTCGAGGATTGCGCTTCTTTTCAAAATAAAATGGTTTCTTCATTAATTAAGCATGTTTTGGGGCTGTTTAAATCAGGTTAATGCATTTTTAGCTCAAAAACTCCTACACGAGCCATCAGTTGTTGGCAACTCTACCCTTGAGCATCTTGTACTCTCTTTTGTTCATTTTCAACTTTCATTCATTCACTTTAGAGTTATCTTTCTTCTCTGTTTATGTTTGTGTTTTTGCGTTTTGTGTTTGTGTAGTGTTTTCTTTTGCAAACCTTAGCATATCTCCATAGAGTAGTGAAGGGAATGCCCACAACATGACCTTACATAGAAGATTTTTTGGTATTTCTCTACTACCAAATAACATATCTTTTCCTTTAATATTCTTTTTGGGGTTTTTTTTGTGGGTCAAATTAGGCCAAAATGTATAATAATATATCAAAAATTAAGACATGTTGCTCAACACCTTCGACGTGGTATGACCAAGGAGGTTAATGCAGAAACCAAAATACATGGAGGTACCAAAGGAGGTGAGATAGCGGTAATTATCTTTGTATGAGTCAAAGTCAAGCCCAAACTCCAAGGGAGATGTTAAAGGAGATCACTACCACCATTGGCCTGAAACAAGGTTGCCTACTCTCACCCATACTCTCATGGTTCACAAGAACATAGAAAACAAAGGGAATGCTTCCAATTTCCACAATTACTATAAACTTATATTTCCCTAGCAAGAGCATAGTTGCATTCTGTCCACAGATGGAACGGATCCATCCAATCAGTCTAGTCCAATCAGATCTGTCTGATCCATTCTGTATTCATCTAGTCCTATAAACACAGATAGCAGCTTCCAAATGGCACCTGGACGAGGGGGGCAGCAACAATCAAGAGAGAAGCAACAGCTCACTGAGTAGCGCACGGTAGCCACCAACGGGGAGAGAGAATGAACCTTAAACCCTAAACCCAAAGGTGATGATGGATGATGAGGAGTGGAGGGAATGCCCTGAACATGCATTAAATAGGATTTGTCTACTATAAGTAACATATCTTTTGCTTTAATAATTATTTTTAAGGTTGTTTTTGTGGATCAAATCAGGCCAAAACATAACAATTAATTTTAGTTGCTCAACACCTTTGACATGGTATAACCAAGAAGTTGATGCAGAAACCACAGTACATGGAGGTACCAAAGGAGGTGAAATAGGGGCAATCATCTTTGTATGAGTCAAAGTCAGGCCCAAACTCCAAGGGAAATGTCAGAGAAGATCACTAGCACCATTGGCCTGAAACAAGGTTGCTTACTCTCACCCATCCTCTCATGGTTCATAAGAACATAGAAGAGTAAGGAAATGCTTTTAATTTTCACAATTATTATTAACTTACATTTCCCTAGCAGCACTTCATCTATGAGAGTGTCGATTCTAGCCTCTCTTATTGCAATCAGCCTAACTCGGAGATACACAAGAGGGATAATTGGCTCATCCTCAGAGTTCAAACCAGTGATATATCGAACAGATCTCTAATTACATTGATAGACTTGGAGGCCCAAGTCCAACTAGGAGGATTGTTGACTCCCTTGTTGCTCTATGCTAATGATATTGTGGTCATCTCAGATACAACTTAAAGACTACAAAGACCCCCTAACCTTTTGCCAGGATAAGGACCTCACAAGTGAACCTTGGAAAGACCAAGGTAATTGTGCTTAATACCTCAAGTAGTGGGCAAAGAGACTATTAGACTTCACTTATGCTGGCAAAATGGTACAAAGTCATAAGCTATGTTTATTTGGGGTTCACCTTTGTTGGACTGCACTTAACCATAAGGAGGATGGCAAAGGATATATTGACTAGAGGTTATGCTACACTTGCAGCCATGGGAGACCAATGTGCACACATCCAATTTAATGAACTCAGATGGCTTTGGTTATCCGATACACTAGTTACCCTGGCACTTGTATACAATGCTCCTATCTGGGAAGTGAGTCTACCAGAAGTGGATTCACAACAGAGCAGCCATCATCAAGCATAGGGGAGTTGTATGATGGATGGGAGTATATGGAAAGACTGTATACATATATACGTATGTACACCGAAAGCGTGCATACTTATATCACATCATTTTACAACAAGTGCGTTACATGCTCAAGTCACATAGGCCATTTTGGCCTTTTGCAGACATTAGTATGTCTCTCTTTCCCTTCTACACCCCCCATCCCCAAACAAGTAGCACCATGACATTGACATGGAGGGCTGTGTGTTCCATGAGAAGCTGAAACCATAGGAAAAGTGGGAACACAGAATAATTAGGAGCAACTACTATATTTAGAGTATATGTTAGCTGATGCATATCTAGTATTAGAGTGTTCAACATTTTTTACCTTGTAAAATTAAACAATTAAAACACTAATCATCTCCAATATGTTTTACTATTGTTAAACTTTTTTCTATTGTTAAACAGTAGTGCACATTGGTCTCCCATTGGTCCTATTAATTTTTCATGTTTGTGTGCATAGTTTAGAGAATTGGCAAGCCTTATGATAAGCTGTTGCTTGTTACTAGTTAATAAAAGCAATAAAAAGAAACCAGAAACTACTGTTAGTTCCAAATGTACACACCTTCTGGTTAGTTCTTTGAAATGCATGATCAATGCAGGTATAACATAGAAGGGGACATATAGCATCAGTGATCGCAGGTATGATGGGCCTAAGAAGCAAAAAATGTGTGAAATGCAGTCCTGGTTTCCATGTATCATCTGAAAAGTGTATAGCTTGCTGTTAGATTGATGTTGGGTTGAAGATAAAAACAGACTTAGACATAAAGAGAAACTGATACTTACAGTGCATGGGATTTTCATATCTGGATCAAGATAAACACCATGGCCTTTTAATCTGTGATATTCCTCAACTGATTTTAATGTCAGTAATGGCTTCCCAAATGCTAGATCTTTTATCCCTGTTACAATAGGAGTTGTTTTTCCCCCATGTTTGTTGAGAAAGCTAATGTACGACGATGGCAAGCTGTGAGGATTCAACACCCAAGACGATCTGGAAAATGGAAGAATCACTCAAAAGTCCAGCAAATTGAAGTCAGCGCTGCATAAAAGTAAAAACTGCTAAAATGCTTGAAAGAACAGGTTCCTTTTCTCAAAACACAGATAAGACATAAATTATACCTAAAATACCCATTGAATGAATAAGAAGAGGCATTTATCAAGCAACGAGCTCACATTAAAAAAGAATCTCATTCTACATTGCATTAGACAACTCCCATGAGAAACTGTGACATCAGAGATACACAATGTGCTTGCGAGTTCAATGCATGTGAAAGGCACGTAAAACATAGGTGAGCTCTCATTACAATGTTCATCAAGTGACTCAGCAAATGCATTAGAGGCACCTCAAGATCAAGGCAGCCAAATCCTATTTAGAGGACTCATGTTACCATATTTCGGTAGTGATGTGAACACAGTTGGGACTGCCAAGGTACTTTTTTCCGTCTCTAGGAGGTTTCCTCCCTACCCTTGTATATATGCCGGGGCACTTTAGGGCATACTTAGTTTTGTAAATCTTTTACTTTGATACCACTCAATATACTTGTGTTGTGTGCTCTCAAGCTTCTTCTTCTCCAAGTTGTGTGTGCATTCCTGCAACCCTATCCAACAATTGGTCTCAGAGTGGTTTTGATCTCTTGGGCAAAGTCGTCAACACCCTCTACTTGATTTCCTCCAATTGGGACAAGATTTGACAAGCATTCATAGGATGAGATTTGACGAGCATGTGTTTTGACCTCCGTTTGCACTATTGTCAGTACTGCACAGGCTATTTCATCCGTTTGTGTAGAATCTTTGGTAGTGATCTTTTACACAGGTAACAACCTTACAAACTACTTTGTACTATGCTACATAGTAGAGGCTGGTTTGTGCATATTTTCCTCTATACATGTAACTTTTGCATCAAGTACAATCAATGCCCATAGCCAACAACAATGATATATTCCATATGTTGGCTATTGAGGAAAAGTTTGATGGAACCAACTATCCACTATGGGCTTATATGATATGTTATGTATTGGTTGTAAAAGGTCTCTAAAAATAGCCTCAACCCAAAGGCGCTTAGGAAGCGAGTAGCATAGAGCATGCCATATTCATCACAATTCGATTCCTACACTCTATGACTCCATTTTGAGAGGGGAAGTTAAGAAGGTAAGTTAACTATTGGAAATGGAGGGACTGAGAGAGTGTGTGAACACAAGACAATGAACAAGAGTGGACAGCAATTCCACACTCAAAAGATGCAAATACTAGAATGATAGAATGAAAGTACAATAGGTCTCAAGTAAGTTAGACCTATCCCTAACTCAACAAGAGTTAAATGGAGTTCATTTAACTCTAGAACTAACTCTAGAAGTAGTGACACAACTTATTAATGTAGTTGTGTTTGCACTACAAACCAACTAACTAAAACATTAAGCTCTACCATAGAATTAGTAAATTCTAACACGATCAAGTATGGCACATACCATTACTATTGCCATAGCCTACAAGAGTACATCATCATTGGACATCATCTTCTGTAGGTGTCCCTTTGAATAGAGCAGTGGCACTCACCTAGTCTAGGCACCCACATCCACCCAAATGAAGGCTTAGACATCCACACCGCAAACAAATTAGAACCATCATTGAGCGCCACAAGAGACAAATGCCAAGACGCCTCAACCATGTAGGGATACATCTCCTTAGAGGACAAACATCTCATTGACAGAAAGGAACCACGTGAGAGTGGATTAGACCATCACAGGGACATGAAATTTTGAGATGCTTAATTTTGCCAATAACATTTCATTAAGTTATTAATCAAAATACAAGGTTATTTAGCACATGTGATGCACATGGCAATTATTTCGTGGTAACAAGCCAAGGACCCCAAGGATCCAGTGGGTGTCAGTATTGACCCTAGGACAATTGTTTGCCCAATAAGTGTCAATGATGACACTAGGAACTAGCATTAATTAATTAATTAATGCCAATCTAAGAGTCAACAAAGATTGGAAACCACTCTAGGTTGCGAATGGCCCTGCTAATTTAATTATGGATGGGTACATTTAATTTTGGGTAGTGTCAAAAGGGCTGAAATTAATTTTTAGGATTATTTAATCCTGAAAATTAATTAAATGGCTAGATAATGTTGAAATTTTGATTTAGAAGGCTACTACTTTTGGCAAAAATGCCCATGCGAATTGAGAAAACGTTTTTGGGGGTTTGTGGGTCTCAGCCATCCAGTTAGTTTACAGCCTAGGAGAGAGAGAAAGAGGGAGCAACCGGTCCATTTTCTAATCAACAAATAGTAATTTGCTGCAAAAGACAGCCATTTGGGGGCCTCATCAAGCAAGGGACAACAAGAAAACACCTTCCAAGGGTGGGCAATAGCATTGTTAATCAGGTGATAGCGTTTTGGAGGTGCCTGGCAATAGGTGACTACACTAAATGTAGGCTAGAGCATGCAGCAAGTAGATTTTAGGGTTTTCCCACGAAGAAAATCAAATTTCTCTCTCATCTTGTCTTTCTTTTACCTTCTCTAGTAATTTCTCAAAAGATCTCAGCACTTCTCAGCCATTCTCAACAGATCTCAGCCAGATTTGGTGGATAGAAAGAGGACTTCTGCTACAAATCCTAAATTTTTGCAACAATGAGGGTTTGATAACCACCTTGGGACCCATACCAACAAGAGAAAGCATCATACACTGAAATTAGCACCTGAAATTTGTGGAATTGACAAGGATTTCAAATACTAGCCCATCCATTGTAAATTGAGGTAGCATTTGACCAGTTGGTGGTTCCATTTATATAGTCTTGGCTGAAAATCAAGGGGCAATTGGCCCAAATTGCTTGCTGATTGTATATACAACGAGAGGCTTTTGGATCAACAAAGGAGATTGTGGAATCTCAACTTGTACACAATCCATTAGCAATTAAAGTTAAAGAAATACCAAAAGGGACACCAATTTTAGGGCCAACCAAATGTCTATTGTCCAAGATTGTTAAGATAATGTGCGCATTTCAGTTTATGCTCAGTTATTAATTGCTATAATTAAGTGATTTAACAAGTTTTACCACCCTATCGGAAGAGGAAGACTGGTTTCATGGTTCCATTGCGGTGGGCCTAAGGCACCTGATTGCAAGCCAAAGCTTTGTGCTAGTGTTGATATTTGCTCTCAGCTGAGAAATTACAGCAATATGTCTTCATATAGTGAGATGGGATCAATCAATGATGATGCCTCTTAGTATGAACATTCACATAGAAATGAAGGAAATCCAATGCCTGATCTTGGACAAGGCTCAGAGACCAAGGACAACAAGTTGAAAATGTTGTTGCTAGGCAAGATGTAGGGCCTTCAAGGCATAATGACACTAATGACCAGTAAAGTGAAGAGAAATTTGACGACCAGTTCAAGAATCGGATAAGAACAGTAGCAAATCTCTTTGCTAAATCGGCAAAGGATCCTCAGTTCACATGATTTTTGAATACTCCGAAGAAGGACAACAAAGGCAAGAAAAAGAAGTCATCTTCTACACCTTTGGGATAGCAAGGTGCATCGAACGTAATGCCAAAGCCTTCACTTGAAGCTCCCAAAGATGCTAATGAAGGAAAATAATTGGTACCTATAGACAACAAATGCAAATGCAAGGCCATCATGGAAGTACTAATTCAATGGATTAAATTGAACAACTGAGCATGGATGCTATTCATGCTATGGTTGGACAAGGACCATATACGGATATGTATGATACAAATCCCTATGGTATGCAATAGCCAATGCATGGTGTGCAAGACCCAATGTATTCGGGTATGGCTGAAAATATGTGAAATCCCTATGGTATATAACAGCCAATGCATGGTGTACAAGGCCTAATGTATTCAGGTATAACTGGAAACATGCGAAACCCTATGTATGGCAGCATTGGCTTGATGCCTGGGGCACAAAGTAGCATGTTTGGTAATGCATCTACACCTCGAATGCTTACGGGGCTCAAGGAATGAGTTTGGTCATGCAAATGCTCTGTTTGGTGTTCGCTTAATTTAGCAAATACACCCTTTTTGCAGCAGCCAGTGTATGACAACTTAACACCCAAAGGGGCAACAAAAGACTATGAGGAGGGCAAAAAAACAATGAAGTTTGAGTCCTTCAATGGTGCACAAGATAGGTTGAAAGCTTTGACTTTCATTCAACAATTTGATGCAGCCTATTCAGGGAGAAACTTCACTGAGTCCTCCAAGATTCAAAAGACAGCCACTTTCCTGAAGGGGAATGCATTGTAGTGGTGGTCCACTCTTTTGATGCAAGGTAGAGCACCGTCAACATGGGTACAATTCAAGAAAATGTTTGCATCAAATTGGTTGACAAGTACCTTTGAGATGGACATCATGATAGCTTGGAATAAGTTGGATGCTAAGGAATGTAAAAATTTGGAGCAATATAATAATAAGGTTTTGAGAAGTGTTGCTACTTGTCACTTCATATTGCCTCATACCCCTTCATGAGTAAGTGGAAAAATATGTTTGTGGGTTGCCCAAAGGAATCTGCGATTTTTGCATTAAATCCATTATGTAAAGCATCTCTCAGCTCATAGAGACTGCTGCTACAACAAATACTTTGCTGCATGGGAAGGATTCCAGCTTCTTAAAGAGTGGGGAGATGTTGAATAAAAAGTTATTTAAAGTTGAGAAAAGGGGCAGATCTGAAAATCAACCTGAAAAGAGACCAAAACAGCAAAGAGAGGGCTTAAAAACATTGGCACAACATGGGGAATTGATGGCTGCAAATAAATGCTTCATTTGTAAACAAGAGGGTCACATTGCAAGAGACAGTCCCAATAGGCAGGAAGCTGGAAAATCAGAAAATTAGAGAGAAAATAAGGAAAAGAAGCCCAAAACATCAATGGAATTCATGCCCAATATTGTTAGTGATCAGCCCAATGATGATGCTACTGAGTTGTGTAGAGCATGGCACAAAATTAAGGATCAACATGCATTGACTTTCTTTAACAATGGTGCACGAGCCAACTTCATCTTTGTTGACATGGTAGCCCCATCTAGGCATCAAACAGGATCAGATGGAACCCATGGGGGAAGTTGGGACCCATGGGAAAGTTTACATGGCATATAAAGGCCACGCAGAGCTTGTCACACCACTCATTGGAAAGCTTTAGTTGCATATACAAAAATATGTGTACAGCAAAGAATTCTTCATTACTTAACTTAAGGTTATGATGTGTTGCTTTGAATGCCATGGTGTCACCGTATGCATGCAATGATTGATGCCCACGTAAAAGACATCACTATATAGCATAAGGAAAAGACACTCGCACTTGATATAAAATTTAAAGGAGAATCTATCCTTATTATATTAGTGACTGAGTTAGAGTGCTTTGCAATGGTATTTGCTCTAGAGAAGTTTCAACACTATCTAGTATCGACGCACTTCAAGTTTTATATGGATCATGAAGCTTTGTCATTCCTAATGAATAAGGTAGAATGATGAGATGGCTCCCTCTGTTTCAGGAGTTCGATTTTGAAGTGGTCAATATCTGCAGCTGCCATTTCTAAAGTAATGAAAAATCATCTTTCAGCATTCTTGGTTGCATATACAGAAATATGTGTACAGCAAAGAGTTCTTCATTACTTAACTTGAGGTTGTGATGTGTTGCTTGGAATGCCATGGTGTCACCATATGCATGCAATGATTGATGCCCATGTAAAAGAGATCACTATTCAGCATAAAGAAAAGACACTCACACTTTATGTAAAATTTAAAGGAGAATCTGTCCTTATTGTATTAGTGATTGAGTTAGAGTGCTTTGCAATGGTGTTTGCCCTAGAGAAGTTTCAACACTATCTACTATTGACGCACTTCAAGTTTTATATGGATCATGAAGCTTTGTCCTTCCTGATGAATAAGGTAGAATGATGAGATGGCTCCCTCTATTTCAGGAGTTCGATTTTGAAGTGGTCAATATCTGCAACTACCATTTCTAAAGTAATGAAAAATCGTCTTTCAGCATTCTTGGTTTTTACTAAGGATAAAGATGATAGTAAGAATGTTGAAAGCATGTCTAAGTTAAAGAAAGATCGCATGTCATTTCTAAAAATGTATGCAATTTGCTTCTCTCAGTTACTTCCAAGGCAGCTACCGCCTAAACAGCCTAAAAGATCATAGAATAGATCTTATCCCTTGAAGTAACCCGTGAGTAAGCCCCTTACGAATTCTCAAAGTGTGAGCATGAAGAAATAACACGAGTCAAAGAATTTATTTAGATGGTGTCTATTAAGCCAATTTTCTCCCCTTATGTGTCCCCAATCATGTTAGTTAAGAAGAAAAATGGCTCTTTTTACATGTTCATGACTACAGAGACTTGAACAGGATTACAACCAAGAGCCTCTATCCTATCCCCATGATTGATGACTTGATTGATGAGTTGAAAGGGGCATGGTATATTACTAAGATTGATTTGAGATCTGGCTATCATCAAATACATATGAGTACTTTTGGTACAGAAAAAGAATGGTTCATGGAATATGTGAATTAATTATCGTGCTCTAAACAAAATCATGATAAAGATTCGCTTTCTAATTCCTCAAATCAATGATGTTATGGATAGATTGTAGGGCGCAGCCATATTCAACCGTATAGATTTGAAAAGTGGGTATAATCAAATATGTATTTGACCGGAGGATATGCCTAAGACAGCTTTCAAAACATCTTTTGGGCTATATGAGTTTATTGTCATGCCTTTTGGGCTTACGAACGTACTTGCCACTTTCAATCGGATGATGGATTGCATTTTCAGGCCACATAAGAGGATTTGTGGACACTTTCTTTAATGACGTGATTGTCTATTCAAAGAATGAGACGAAGCATAGAAGACACTCGGACATCGTATTCAATAACTTGCATGAGCATAGACTAGTTATCAATGACAAAAAACGTGAATTCTTTTTTCATGAAACCCACTTTTTGGGGCATATTGTATCCATTGATGGTATTCGTATGGGCCTTGCAAAGATTGAGGTAATATGATCATGGCCACATTTGAGAAATGTGCATGAGATCCGCAACTTCTTGGGTTTATGTTCTTACTACAGGAAGTATGTACACAAATTAATTGCATCTCCATTGCATACATTGCAGATGAAGAATGTGCCATTTAGATCGACAACATTGGAAATTTCATCATTTGAAAAGTTGAAGGATAGGATGACTTCAGATCCTATGCTTGTGTTGCCCAATCTAAGGAAGTCATCTATGGTTCACTGTGATGCTTGTGGTAACAACATTGGAGCTATTCTTATGCAGGATCACCCTGTTCTAAATTAAAGGAGCTGAATTCTCCACGATGCAAAGAATGATTTTCAAGTCTATGAGGAAGATCTCTTGGTTGTAATTCATGTACTCTCTACGTGGAAACATTATTTGTTGGGAGCTGATTTTAAAGTGCAGACAAATCATTACACTTTGATGTGTTTTCTAACACCAAGGTTGTCTTCGTACGTAGTACGAACTAATGCATACGATACGGGATATCCGTACGATTTAGTATTAAAAAATAGGCACTTTTTGGCCTCTCTCCTTCAAGCCTACAACTTTCTTTTTTTCTTTCTCATTTCTTTTTTTTCCTTCTTTTTTTCTTATTTCTCTCCCCCAAGTCTCTCTCTCTCTCTCTCTCAAGCTTCTCACACCCTCTTTTCTCTCAAGCCTCTCTCTCTCTCTCTCTCTCTCTCTCTCTCTCTCTCTCAACTATAGGTGCACTAGTACCACGTACGAAAGGTTTCATACTATACCATACTTAAGGTACCGTACCTTACATATTAGTACCATAAGATACCAACTTAATGGATACATCTTTTCCTATTCAAACTGCACTTTGGGATGAGCTAAATGCTCCTTATATTAATATGATTCTCCCATGAGATTGGGTTATTTGAGTCAAACAATTTCTCTCAACCTTCTCTGTAACCAGCCTTCCTTCCATGGATAGGTGGTAAATCCGTGATTACAACTAAACTACAGCAACAAACAATTAATGCAAATCTGAAAATACAAATTTACCTATTGATCTTGGACAATGCACACCCAATTGGCCCCAAAATTGGTGCCCCTTTTGGTATTTCTTTAGCTTTATTGAAGAATAAGTTGATTTACAATGGGATTCTCACAATTCCTTTCGGTATTCCAACTCTCCTTGTTGTGATGAATCACCAGCAAGTCTTTAATCCGATTTGCCCCTTGATTCGGGCAATCAATTGGCCTTCACCCGCTTTGATGGAAATGGAAAATGCCCCAAATTCAATTATTTGCTGGTCTCTCCACTTGAATAGGCTAAAAACAGCTTCAATCCTATTCAATCCAGGTCTTGGAGCTTCCAATTTCTTGCACAATTCTCGAGGCTGCTGCTAAACCCTAATTTCTGTTGCATATTAGGGTATACAGCAAAGATATCTGAAATTTCTCAGCCTCCAAGGGTCCAAATGCTGAGATCTTCAAAGCAACGCTATGAAATGGCAAAGAGATGAGAGGGAAAGTTATAGAGAGAGAAAATTCAGAGTTTTGTCATGAAGAATGACTGAAAATCAGTCCAATGCAGCTGCTGCCCTGCCACAACAGCTTGTAAATGCAAAAAACTGAAGAAAATCAGTCATTTACAGCTGCTACCCTATCTTAACAGCCTGTAGATGTTGTCTCCTGCTGTTGATTGGTCTTCTCCTGCCCTTGGCAGCCTCACAAGGTTCTCCAATGGCTGCAAATCAGACCAGCAACCTCCCCTCCCTCTCTCTTGCAGACTGAATTTATAAAAATGCCTCTCTCCAGCCTCTAAAGACGTTTTTCAATCTTGCATGGGCATTTTTGACAAGTGGCAACCTTTCCAAATGGTTTTTTCAACATTTTTCATAATTAAATATTAATGTTTAATCTTTAAATACTGAAAATTAATCTAATAATTATTTCGATGCCCTGAAAAATAATCTGACTGGCCAATAATTAAATTGGCTAGGCAACTTCCATTCCCGAGTATCTCTGCGTCATCTTTAACCATCAGATTTGTGTTAGGTACCATTAAACACCACTTCTCTAGTGTCATCAACTGACACTTATGGCCAAATGGATGACCTAGACCAACAACTGGCACCAGATACCACCAAGTATTTGTGCGGCATAACTTATAGCAACTTTTGGCTTTGACATTCCGTGATTTCTTCAGGTCCCGGGCTCGTAAATTTACTTTAACCCCAATTGCACCTCACATGTGCAATATTTACTTAATCATGTAATTAAAATTAATCCACATGTTAAGCGAAGTTTCAAAAATACATGTCCTCATGACTAATCATGTGATTAAAATTAATCCACATATTGAGTGAGATTTCAAAAATACATGTCCTCATGACAGTCTCTCTCTCAAGCCCATACTTCTCTTATTTATATGATCATTCATGTATGATGTATCAACTCCCATCTATGTAGTTGTAAGTTGTAGGTAGCAGTAGCGCATGTTGCGCATGTAGCATTAGATTTTGGCATTTTACTCTCAAGTATTCATCTTATATACTCTAACAGCATTGCTATTTACACATAAAATATCTATTCTATTATCTTTAGTCCAAAATAATCAAGTTTTTTTTTCGTACTAATATCGTATAGTACCTTACAAAATCTTAAGGTACCATTTAGTACCATATTTTATGATACCGTACCTTTCGTACTTGACACCTATGTTTGACACAAACAAAGTTGTCAGAGAAGCATATGAGATGGACGAATTTTCTCTCTATGTTTCATTTTCAAATTGTACATATTGATGGTAAAAAGAATATTGTGGCTGATGCACTCTCATGTAAGCCATAAATTTCAGCTCTCAGCATGGTTTATCACATTCAATTGGATGCCATGAAAGAGCAATATGTTGTTGATTCTATCAGAAGTGGTGTAGCAATGGAAGCATGGACAAGTGGCTCCTCTCTTCAACAGGAGAACCACATGAAGAATGATGATGATGGAATGAGGAGGAGAAGAAGAAGCCCCTAAATAAAAAGGCGCAAAATATGCCAAATATGGCAGTTGGTTGGCCAGCATTCAATGTTAGCTAACTAGTATAAAATGCCATAAATGCCACAAAAAAAAACACTAAAATACTGCCTAAATAATGACTAGTATGCCCAGCCCAACTGGCATGCACAGACTCACACATGAGCTAACAATCCTGCTAACACCCTCTCTTAGATCATGGGGGATCTGATACAATACAATGATACAATGAGAATGACTCATCACACTCCATATAACATAGAACCGCCAAAGCACAACCATGTATACCCAAGCAATGGGTGATCAAACCACCACCAAGGTGCCTCCGAGAAAACCTAATGTTGATGTCGATCGTACTAGCTCTTGAAAATAGAAAAGAGTCATAGCATATCTCTATGTTCGTCAACAATCTCTCACAATAGCATACAAGGCCAGCCTATCAAAAATGCCTCTAAATATACGTAACCATCAATTCCCTGCCTTTGGCCAAGACCACCAAAGCGGCCCCTCATGTGAGCTCAAACTAGGAGCCAATTCCACTCTCTGAAAAAGAAACAGCCCATCATAAACCTAGATGTCAATCCCAACTCCAAAATTTGAACCTGTCGATGCAGCAAGAATGTCCCTCTCTGGAACCTGTACACGTGTATATCTATACAGATGAGGCTCACCAACCCCATCTCACCATCCTATCACACTCTCTCTAGCACTGGAGAGTCATGAGGGGTGACTGCATCACCTAGACTAGAAAGCAACAGAGGAAGGGGCAGTCAAGCCCTTCCCTTATTTTGAAGAAGTGGATCCTTGCTAGACCTTGGACTTCCCCTTGGCTGCAAGATCAAAGTCGGAGTCAGATGACTCTGCACAAGAGTCCACATCCCGCTTCTTCTACTTCTCCTTCCTCCATGAGACTGCTAACTTCTTGCAATCCTTCAACAAGTGTCCCTTCTTACCGCATTGATAACACTAGGTCTTCAACTTCTTTTTTCGGTCAACCCTCAATAAAGCAATAACGGCCTCACTGGAATCTCCATAATGAGACGAAAGCCTCCCCTATAAACACAAAGATGTCACTCAAGCAACATCAAGGATATAAGAGTAAAGCTCAAAGGCACAGAGGATGTATGCACCCTCAAAGCATTCACCACTCCATCAAACTCCAAGGGGAGCTTATAGAGTATCATTCCTACTAGATGTGCCTCTAGAAGGACAGACTACATGTGTCAAAGCTGGTCCTATACCTGTGTAACATGAAGCAAAAATGATCGAATGGTTTCCTTCAGCTCAATCTTCATCTGTTGAAGCTGTCCATAAAGGGTCACAGCACGCATGGGGAAAGATGCTTCGTACAACATCTAAAGCTTCAACCATATTTCGAGTGACATCCTACAAGAGGTAACTATCGATAGAACTTCTTTAGAAATACACCAAAGCAGAGCAGAATGCGTACATACATCGTCTAAATCCCATGTAAGCATAACTTCCTTATAGTTGTCCTCATCAAAATTTTTAGAAAGAGGAAAAGGATGCTAAGGCCGAGGAATAGCTCCACTTACAATGTATCAAACCCACTTCTGCAAAAACCAAGCTTTCATCACATCACTCCATGTAAGATAGTCAAGTCCATGTAAGTTTATCATCTGTAGAAGTGTGCATAGAGAAGTCATTAGAGAGGAGAAGAAAAAAAGATAGAGGATAGAGAGTATATGGAGAGGGAATACAACCAAACTAACACCAAAAACTTCACAAAATGAGAGTTCACATGCAATGTAACCAAGATAAAAACGAATGCCAACTACTGCAAAATGAGGAAAAACCAATCAAAAGTTCCCAAAAATAGCAAAAATGGCCTGTACAAACAGTCGCCTAGCCACGGAAGGGGTAGAAAATGAAAAACACAAGCTGATGGAGCATTTAATGCAGCAAACTAACGATTGTAGGCTGGAATCCATGTTCAGGCTAAAAATGTAGATTGCTCGTCTGAAAAACGTAGGCCTGATCAGCACGGGGAAGAAAGACCTGTAATCAGCAAAAAAATCCCAGCAGGAACCTAGATCCTACGATTTGATACCATGTCAAAAGTGGTACAGCAATGGAAGCATAGACAAGTGCTGAAATAAACTGCTAAGCACAAGACAAAAGAGAAAGAAAACAGAAGAACACTGCAAAAGAGGAGAACTCAGAGATGTGCTCGGAAATGGAATCCATATATCAAACACGAGAATGACACGTACAACAATGAGTCACTGGATGCGTGGACACTGGCACTGGCTCCTCTCTCCAACAAGAAGACCACTTGAAGAATGATGATGATTGAATGAGGAGAAGTCCCTAAATAAATAGACACAAAATATGCCAAATATAGTAGCTGGTTGGCCAGCATTTAATGCTGCCAACTAGCATAAATTGCACTAATTCCACACAAAAAATCACTAAAATAATGCCTAAATTATGACTATTGTGCCCAATCCAACTAGCATGCACAGACTCACACATAAGCTAACAATCCTGCTAATAGATATTGGGGGTAAAGGCGCCTCTGCCTAGCTACCCATGTATTACTACACTGACAGTATCCGCGCCTACACACTGCATGCGGCGGGCGCCCGTCATCGTCACTTTATTCTTTATTCTTTTAATGACAGATGAATAAAGATAAGGTCGATCACACATTGTGACAGTTGGAGTTCCCACATTGTGAGTCTCTCTCTCTCTTGCTCTTGCTCTCCCACCATAGCTCTCCCGTGCAAGCTTCGATCCTTCTCACCTTTCAACTGGTATCAGAGCACGGTTGCTTGAGCATTCGATCTTGGTCCGTGACTCCTTCAACATTCATTCGAATCCCTACACCATTGGTTCTCACTCTTGGCAGCCATATCCGCTGACTCCTTCGAGCTCCGATCACTCCCTGGCTTCTCGAGCACCTACCCGACCCATTTGGGCATCCTCAGGGCATTCCTTCAAAGATATTGAAGCATTCTTTTGAGTGTTTATCTCAGTTTGCAAGGTACAGCAGAAGCCAGTTTGCAAGGTACAGCAAAAAGGGGCTGCAAAAAAATTAGTTTTTTTACTTCAGTCCTCCCTTGGCACTCATTGGCAGCTTGAAAACACTTCATTTGGCACTTGGAAACACCCCCTTGATGCTTGGCATTGGTGGTTTATCATTAGCATTGATTTGTGGACTGATTTACCTCAGTCCAAGACTGTTTTCCACAATCCACAGGCAGCCACAAACAGTGTTACATCAGCACTTTATGTTTATGCTTGGTTGGCATGGACATTTGATGCCCGATTGGTCCCAAATGGTCCCCGAATGTTAGGGAATGTATGCATATTGATTGGTCATCATTTGGAGCTGATTTAGTGGCCTGAAATATTCAGTTTTACACACTAAATTACTGTTGTACACTCCAAGACTGAAGCTTATTTAGTCACTTTATGCTTTGCCTATTGGTCACGGGTGCTTCCCAATGTTTCATATGACCATTGGGATGCAAATGAAGGTTGGCAAAGGCTTTGGATGGTTCCGGAATGTATTTTGAGCCTTGTTTGAGCTCCGTATTGATTGGCATTTACTTGACATTGGTCTACACTGGCATGCTTTGTGACAGAGGTTATATCTATGGTCTATATATGACCCGTTGGTACATGCTATTTGGTCTTGCTTTGGCTCGTCAAAGATTGATTGGGATTGTCTTCATGACATTGAATGCTATCATTGGATACTTGACCGCTCATATGCTCTAGATGTCTTATTGATGTATGATCTTGGATACTCCGTTACTAGTTCTTTTGCATGCTTTGTTTGAGCTTATTTGCTTGACACTTACGGCTTTTGTGCTAGTGGGAACGTCTTTGTATGCTTACCAAACATTGAGCAGTGCGGGTTAAACATATTAAGCTTTTGGATCTTTGAGACCGAGATCTCCTTGTGGATGATGTATAGTTGATATGCCTTGGTCCGTGTAGATGTACTTGGGCTGATTCGGCTTTGTATTCACTGAGCAGACACCAACTTGTGTCAGGTCTTGGTAGTAGTATGTACATTTTGCCCTGTTGATTGGGTGGTGTACCGACTTTACTAACGGACTTTGTTTGACATGCTTGGGTGTTAGCTCCTATCAGTTTGGCTGTTACATGCTTATTGATGCCCACTTGATGCTGGTTTTGCATTGACAGTCAATGATTGACTTTGAATATTGGGTTTTGCCTACTGTCAACTCTCATTGTACACTGCTGTCATAAATTACAACAAGCACATATCTTCGAACTGTCATGTATTTTTCATGCTGAACCATCCTGGTTTGATGTACTTTTGATAATTTGCGGGCGTATTCCAGCCATTAGCAGATCTTGGTTTATGATAAGTTGCGCGGACTGGTCGTGATGGAGTGGAGCAGGGCTCGTACCCGGAAGGACAAACCGAAAAGGGGAAAGGTGTATAGAAGGGGATGACGCCCCATCTACACCCTCAAAGGTGTTGGTCAGGGCTTCCTATGGTGGTAATGAGGGTTGCATACCCTCCACCTAGAGGCGGGAATTGTCACACAATTTCTAAGCGTGTGGTGAGAGGAGGACCTGAGGAGCTCAGCCTGTCAAACCCAACTCTTCTCCCTGCACTTGACTACCGTTGCTTGTGTGTATTGATATTATCTGTACAGGGTCACAAAACTCATTGTTTATTTATGTATATATTTACAAATCCATGTCACATTGCGAGGATAAAAACCAATTATAGAACTCAGGATTGTACTGGAGTGTGACACATGCATCCAATACACGTGGTAGCCTTCTTAATAACATCAGGTATTTTGCAACGTCAAGTATCATGGTACCTTGTCCGAGTTTACTTGCAACATGTAGCTCCTCCTCAGTGAGAACCTTATCGGCCAAAGAGTTCTCTTGGCTAATTCCGACTAAGTCCATACCCCGCATGGCAGTCAGTACTCGAAAGGAAGTCGGCGCCACATAGATTGGGTCTCTTTGAGACCACCATTTGGCCAATCGCTCCTCTACAACAAGCAATTTTGAACTATTTCAACTTGCAGTATGGCATCTTCTTCCATTGGTAGTGCTATCTCCAACATCACTAAGCTTGATGGTACGAATTATGCCTATTGGAAGAGCCAAATTTGGCAAGTATTGGTGCAGAAATCACAGATAAAGCCACTAAGGTTGAATGGAGAGCAGCCTGAAACTATGACTAATGACGAATGGATGGAGCTTGATGAGTTATGCAAGTCCACCCTCATCTTGTCTCTCACTGAACAGGTGCGAGCCCTTGGCTTTGATTCATTCCGATGTCTGTGGGCCCTTGGTGTGAAGTATTTTGTTACTTTCATAGATGATTTTTCACATAAAGTATGGGCTTATCCCATAAAGCAAAAGTCCAATGTATTGGTAGTTTTTCAAAGATGGCTTACTTTGGCATATCCCATAAAGCAAAAGTCTGATGTATTAGCAGTTTTTCAAAGACGGCTTGCTTTGGCAGAAAACTAGTCTAAGCATAGGCTAAAATGCCTAAGGATAAATAATGGGGGTGAATATGTCTTACATGCTTTTGAGCAATTATGTGATGAGAGGGGTATTAAGCATCAATTGACCACCCCCTACACCCCTCCCCAAAATGGTAAGGCTGAGCGGATGAATAGGACCATCCAGGAGAGGGTTCACAGTATGCTTAGCCCTGCATGCCTACCCAGCACTTTTGGATTGAGGAAGTTATGACTACCCTGTATATCATTAATAGATCGCCCTGTAGTACCATTGATTTCCAGGTTGCAGAGGAGGTATAAACAAGAAAGCCACCCTCTTATGCTCATTTACGTGTCTTTGGATGTGAGGCATTTTGCCATGTGCCCAAGGACAAGTGTAACAAGCTGGATTCTAAGAGTGTTAAATGCATATTCCTTGGTTATGGAGATGCAGGAGAGATGGGTTACCGTCTATGGGATCCGCAGGCGCGAAAAGTCATCTGCAACCATGATGTAGTCTTCCATGAAGACAAGATGCATAGGTAGCCTGAGAGAGTCGTGGGGATACGTAAGGTTATATTTCAGGAGGAGCCACGTGCTCCCATATAGCCAGCTAGATAGCTTGCAACAACAGTAGATGCTCATGGCCAGGGTGTTGGACAAAATATTGGACAAGCAGCAAAGCCGGTAATGCGGTGTTCTACTACAGATAGGCGTCCACCTGACAAATTTGAGACCTCCGTATACTATGTCTTGGTTACATATGCAGGAGAGCCTCTCACCTATGATAGGCTATGCGCAAGGGTGACAGTCACTCCTAGGAGAGGCCTATGCAGTCTGAGATAGACTCCTTGCATAAGAATATGACTTGGGATTTGGTTTCCTAGCCTGCTGGCAAGTAGGCTTTGCCATGCAAGTGGATGTACAAGCTGAAAAGTACTCCTGGACACCCCAAGCCGGCATACAAGGCTAGATTGGTAGCAAAGGGTTTTAAGCAGGAACATGGTGTTGACTTTGATGAGGTCTTCTCTCCTGTGGTTAAGATGACCCTGCACTTAGTCTTGGCTTTGGTTGCACAGCTTGACCTGGACTTGTACCAAATGGATATCAAGACGGCTTTCTTACATGGGGACTTATATGATGAGATTTACACGGAGTAGCCTAAGGGCTTTGCAGAGCCTGGCAGGGAGCACCTAGTGTGCAAGTTGAAGAAAAGTCTTTATGGCTTGTAGCAAGCACCTAGGGAATGGTATCATAAATTCGATGCTTTTATGCAATCACAAGGCTACAGTCGTAGTGCTATGGATCCGTGCTTGTACACGAAAAAAGCCTATGATGGTTCTTTGCTTATTTTGGTACTCTATGTGGATGACATGCTATTAGCAGGGAAAGCTCATGATGAGCTAGATGCTCTTAAGACTCAACTCAAGAAGAGCTTTGAGATTATGGATTTGGGACAGGCCTCTCACATACTTGGTATGCGCATTAGACACGACAGGCATCAAGAACTCCTCTACTTGTCACAGAGAGAGTACATTCATAAAGTCCTTGAGTGCTTCCGCATACATGACGTAAAGCCTATTGGCTATCCAATGCCTTCTTATGTGAAGATATCACAAGCCGATTGTCCACAGACAGATGAGCAGAGGACCAAGATGGCCAAGATTCCCTATATATCCGCAGTGGACAGTCTTATGTATGCCATGATAGCCACTCGTCCAGATATTGCCTTTGCAGTTGGTGCTGTGGCATGCTATATAGTTACACTTGGCAAGAAGCATTGGGATGCTGTGAAGGGTATCATGAGGTACCTGAAGGGCACTGCAGATATGTACATATGCTATGGCAGCCAAGATACAGGAGTCGTGGGATACATTGACTTTGATTATGTAGGACATGCAAACAATAGGAAGTCCATTTCTCGCTATGTGTTCACTTATGCTGGAGGTGTTGTTTCATGGATGTCCAGGGTGCAAAAATGCACGGCCCTTTCTACTACAGAGGCCAAGTATGTTGCAACCATTGAGGCTTGCAAGGAGGCCATTTGGTTGAGTTGTTTGGTTCATGACCTTGGTATTGATGCTATCCCTACCCTGCATTCAGATTCTATGAGTACTATTTAGTTAGCCAAGAATCCGGTTTTCCATGCTAAGATAAAACACATTGAGATGAGATATCACTTCATACGTGAGGTCGTTGAGGACAAGTTTGTTGACCTTGTCAAAATCTTGACTGACCAAAATCCTACAGATTTGCTCACCAAAAGCCTTTCTATAGAGCGCTTTGCCTTCCTCGGGAGATTGATGGGCGTGGGATGAGATGGCATCTTTCCTCATCCTGTTGTACATGTATACATATTGTACTGTCTTTTTTCTTTCTTTCTTTTTTACTCCTCACTGGGGCAAATTCCCCTTTAAGTGGGAGGTTGTTAGGGGTAAAGGTGCCCCCACCTAGCTGCCCGTGTATTACTATACTGACAGTACCCGCGCCTGCACACTGCAGGCGGCGAGCGCCCGTCATCGTCGCTTTATTCTTTATTCTTTTAGTGACAGATGAATAAAGAAAAGACCGGTCACACATTGTGACTGTTGGAGTTCCCACATTGTGAGTCTCTTTCTCTCTTACTCTTGCTCTTGCTCTCCCGCCATAGTTCTCCCATGCAAGCTTCGATTATTCTCACCTTTCAACAAATTCGGACTTTGCAAATGTTTATGATAAGTTGTGCAATGGCCAAAGGTATGAGCACTTTGTGTTAAGAGATGGATTTTTATGATGCATGGACGACTGTGTGTCACAAAGCAATTGAGGCCTAGAGTTATCACTAAAAGTCATGCTCCTCCATATGCAGGACATAGAGGTATTGATCCCATAATCGTTGAAGGAAGTGAGTCCTAAAGTGGAAGCAGAGAGTGAAAGCAAGAGCTATGGTGGAAGAAGCAAGAGCGAGAAAGAGAGAAAGAGAGAGAGAGGATGTGGAAACTCCAACAGTCACAATGTTTTAACCAGCCTTTCCTTTATTCAAATGTCACTAAAAGAATAAAGAATGAAGTGACAATAATGGGTGCCCGCCACACCTGCAATGTACAGGTGTGCGAGTAACTAATACACGGTAGGGGTACTGTCAGTGTAACTAATATACGGGTGGCTAAGCACTGGCACCTTTATCCCTAACAACCTTCCACTTAAAGGTGAATGTGTCCCTGGTGAGAAGAGAATAAGAAAAAAGTAACAAAGTACAAATGTACATAGGTACAACAGGATGATGAAAGATGTCATCTCATCCAATGCCCATCAACTTACTAAGGAAGGCAAAATGCTTCACTAAGAGACTTTTATTGAGCAGATCTGCAAGATTTTGGTCAATTGAGATCTTGACAAGCTCAATGGACTTGTCCTCAATGACCTCTCTAATAAAGTGGTAACACACCTCAATGTGCTTCACCTTCACATGGAAGACTCGATTCTTAGATAATTAAATAACACTCATAGAATCCAAATGCATTGAAGGGACCTCATTAGTAATACTAAGGTCTGCCATCAAACGGCCTAACCAGAAAGCCTCCTTGCAAGCTCAATGGCTGCAACATACTCTACCTCTGTAGTAGATAGGGCCGTGCATTTCTTCACCCTGGACATCCAAGAAACAGCATCTCCAACAAAGGTAAAGGCATAGCCAGAGGTAAACTTCCTAATGTCTGCATGTCCTGCATAATCAGAGTCAATGTATCCCACGACTCCTATATCCTGGCCACTATAACAAATGCACATAGTTGTGCCCTTCAAGTACCTCATGACACTCTTGACGGCATCCCAATGCCGTCTGCTAGGTGTAGACATATAGCATGTCACAACTCCCACGGCAAATGTTATGTCAAGGCAAGTGGCTATCATGGCATACATCAAACTACCCACTGCAGATGCATAAGGGATCTTGGCCATCTCGGCCTTCTACTCATTAGACTACGGACATTCGGCTTGACTAACCTTCATATGAGAATGTAAAGGACAACCAATAGACTTAACATCCTACAAATGAAACCGCTCAAGGACATTTTGGATGTACTCCTCCTATGACAAGTAATGGAGCCCCTTAGAGCGATTGCGCGTAGGGTGCATCCCAAGAATATGTGGCATGTCCCATGTCCTTTATCTCAAAGCTCTTCTTGAGCTGACCTTTCAAGGCATCCAACTCATCATGAGCACTCCCATCAATCAACATATTATCCACATAAAGGATCAAAATCCTAAGGCTGCCATCACGAGCCTTCTTCATGTATAAACACGGATCCATATTACTATGGGAATATCCCTGTGAATGCATAAAAGCATCAAACTTGTGGTCATGCAAGTCCCCATGAAGAAAAGCCATCTTGACATTCATCTAATAAAGATCCAAGTCAACTTGAGCAACCAAAGCCAGTACCAAGCGTAAGGTAGTCATCTTCACAATAGGAGAAAAGACTTCATCAAAGTCCACACCATGCTTTTGCTTGAAATCCTTAGCAATCAATCTGGTCTTGTATGCCAGCTTAGGGCGTCCAAGGATACTTTTCAACTTGTACATCCACTTACATGGCAAAGCACACTTTCCACTAGGCAAAGAAACCAAATCCCATGTATGATTTTTCTACAATCAATACATCTAAGAAACAGAGCTCGGCTTGTCATAGACATTGTGAATCCATGCGGACTACCCATTAAAGACAACATTATAGAACACCTACTTAGAGAGGGACAAAATGATGATGGACTTGTCAGAGTGCAGCGATGCGGAAGTGTAGGACAAAGACTGAGAGAGAGTGAACACAGAGAGAAGAGAGAGAGAGAAAAGGAGATAGTGTAAATGCAGAAAATCTGCAGTGTAGTATGATGTATAGGAGTGCAGAAATATACACGAGGGCAGAGAAAATATCTACGTGTCTCCACTTGATGACCTTGATCTCCGTCAGCCCGAGCACAGTCTGTCTCAGCCAACAGATCTCAAGATCAGAATCTGAATAATGAATATCCTAGAGTGTGCCACAAATTGGCTATAAATAGCCAAAAAATAGGAAATACCAGCCCCAGGTCGCCTGCATTAAATACAGCTGACTGCAGTAAAACTATCCGACTGCACAGAATTGCAGTCTGACTGTACTTGTGCCACGTGGCACTTATCTGCCCTGCTGACGTGGCATCCTGCCATACTGTGCTGACGTGTCTGCTTGCTACCGTACTCTGCTGACATGGCACTGCCATCCAACTGTCCAGAAAATGACTGTCCAACACCCCTTCTCAGATCTTGGACGGGGCAAAAGACTGAGGGATCTGGAATGCTGCCAAAGAAGAGCCTGGGAAAGTGCCTTCGTAAACAAATCTGCAAGATTATCCTCCATCTTGCAGTAATCCACATCAATGGTCCCATCCAAAGCTTCTCCCGAATGAAGTGATACTGGATCTCGATATGCTTTGTCCGAGCATGGAATACAGGATTCCGCACCAAGGCAATGCAACTCTCGTTGTCACATCGCAGAAGAGTAGGACGAGTCTGGGGGCAACCAAGCTCCTCCAACAATCTCCGAAGCCACACAACCTCACATGTGGTGGAAGACGCGGCCCGATTCTCTACCTCAGTAGAAGAAAGGGCTACCATGGGTTACTTCTTGCTACTCCAAGAGATAACACCTGTACCCAAGGTAAAACAGTAGCCTGTAGTAGACCGTCGGTGGTCCACATCGCCAGCCCAATCCGAGTCACTCCAACCTGCAAAAACCAGATCTGAAGCATTTGTACCTGTGGGATAAGAAATCCCTAAGTCAGAGGTCCCCACCTGTTTGGGTTCAGTCATGAACCCTGCCAAAAGACCCACATCAACGTGAGTGTTGAGAAGCCAAATCAAGGATCCAATCAACTGACGGTAGCGAGAAGCATCCATCACGGAGAATCTGAGTGTGAAGTAGCCTTCCAATTCAAATCCATAGGAGTAGTAATGGGCCAACAAGTCTCCATCTCAAAAGTCACCAAGAGCTCCTCAATGTAGCTCTGCTGAGAGATGAAAATCCCCCTCTGAGACTGATAAATCTCGAGACCCAAGAAGAAATGAAGAAGCCCCAAATCCGTCATCTCGAATGTATGATATAAAGTTGTCTTGGTCTCTCGGACCTTCTGTGCATAATCCCCTGTCAAAATCAAAACATCAACATACAACACAAACAACACACGACCAACCTCGGAAGTGTGCACATAAAGCTGCAGATCGGCTTTGGAGCACCGATATCCTAACTTCGACTAAAGAAACGAGTCAATCTTCTCGTTTCATGCACGCGAAGCTTGCTTGAGGCCATACAACGCCTTCTTCAACCTGTAAACTTTCCCATCCGAGGATCCAAAGCTAGGAGGCTGCTCAACATAGATCTCCTCCTACAAGTCATCGTTGAGAAAGGCCGACTTCACATCCAACTGATAGACAAGCCATCTCCTATAGCCAGCCAAGGCAAGAACAACTCTAATAGTCGCCATACGAGCAGTGGGAGCAAAAGTATCATGGAAATCAATGCTTGGGCACTGAACAAAACCTTTAGCAACAAGGCGAGCCTTGTGCTTCTCCAAAGAACCATCGCTAAGGTACTTGGTCTTAAAGGCCCACTTGACACCAATCACCTTCTTGTGAGAGGAACGAAGCACAAGAGACCAAGTGCCATTCCAGAAGCTCCTCGGGGATAGCCGATGGAAGTGAAGACTCGGAATCAAAAGAAGAATCTCCATCAAAAGACTCTGGCTCCAAAGAAACTGCCGTGGGAGTCCAATTCTCCCCTAGATCTCCAAGAATGGGGTGCTCCTCACCCTCCTCTGTGGTTGGAACTTCCACGAACCGCACATCTCGGCTCGTGTAGACATCCCATTTGACGGGATAAACTTGGGACTGGGAGCTGTAGCCAACAAAAACTTGTTGTCGGGAAGCCACCTTGAACTTATCACGCTGCGTCTTCAGGATGTGCACATAAGCGTCACACCCAAAGATCCTGAAATAAGAGATATCAGGCTTAGTCCCGAAGTAAGCCTCAAAAGGTGTCATCCTGTCAACGGCAGAAGTGGAAGATCGATTGAGAATGTGAACTGCAATAGCCACTACCTCGGCCCGCAGAAACTGAGTTGTCTGTCAATGCTCCATCATGGTGCGCACCATCTCGATCACACTTCGGTTCTTCCACTCCAAAATGCCATTCTCTTGGGGAGTGTTGGTGTTAGCAAACTCCTGGTGAATGCCCCTATCTGCACAAAAACAAGCAAACTCATTAGACATAAATTCATCTCCCTTGCCTAAACGCAAGGTCTTCAGTCACCGGCCAGAATGGTTCTCCTCAAAGAGAAGCCAATCCTTGAAGTGAGAGAAAGCCTCCGACTTCAAAGTCAAGAAATAGGCCCAAGTCATCCTATTGTAGTCATCTACAATCAACATGAAGTACAAGCTCCCCTTCAGGGACTCGGTCCTCATCAGGCCACAAAGATATGTAGATACAAGCTCCGCTTCAGGGACTCAGTCCTCATCAGGCCACAAAGATCCGTAGATACAAGCTCCATGGGTGAAGTAGACTACCTCGAAGCTTTGTTGGGAATCGCATCCCGATGCAGTTTCCCACGAATGCAGGAGACACATGGCTGATGGCTCACCACTATATCCAGCAAACCTCGGACAAACGATCCTCATGACGCCTTCCGAAGGTACTCATAGTTCAAGTGGCCAAACCGAGCATGCCATAGCTCAGACTATGTCTGAGAGGTAAGAAGAAGAGAGGTAAGAGCTTGGAAAGACTTCAACTTGTAGATGCATCCTCCTCATACCCTGCAGAGAGAACCTTCATCGATCCACTATCAAGGACGCAAACGGTATCACTATCAAACTCCACCAAGAGACCAAGAGCACAAATCTTATGGACCGAAAGTAAATGATACCCCAAGCCTGGCACATACAACACCTTGGAAGTGTGGGTACCACCATATCCATCTGGAATAAGCTGCATCTCACCCCACATAGCAATAGATACAGAAGAGCTATCTCCAATGAGAATCTGCCCATATGAAGGTCGCAAATGGGCAACACCATCGGAAGGAGTCATATGCCGTGAGGCACCACTGTCCACAATCCACTCTCAAGCTTGGGAAGCTGTCATCCCAGCATCAGAAGTCTTCGATATAGAGTTCTCAATGACTGCTAAGTGTAGAAAAGCAGCTAATGAGGGTGCAGCCACCACTCCAGAATCCTTCGTGTCATTTTTCTTGGTGTCCTTGTCTTTGTCAAGGCAATCCTTCTTCCAATGACCAGTCTTACCACAAATATGGCAAGTCGATTTCTTCTCCTTGTCCTTCTTGGATTTGGTGTCCTCCTTCTTCTTCTTTTCGTCCTTTTCCTTCTTCTGAGAGGCTTGACCAACCAAAGCCTCCAATTTGGAAGTATTCTATCCCTTCAACTATTCCTCTTGGTCCAAGACCATAGGAACCAACTCTTCCCATCGAAGAGTCAACTCTCGCCCTGAAGCAATAAGGGCGAAATAAAAAGTACCGAATCGTGGCGGCAACTAGGACAGTAAAGTGATCGCTATGTCTTCAAAGGAAATAGGCTTCTCTGCATTTTGAACCTGCATCTGAAGCTGCCGAAGCTTGTTGATGTATTCCCGAAGCGAATAAGACTTATTCACGGACAAGGTCCACATCTGCACCTCCAAAGAAACCCTCTTCATCAGGGTCATCCGGTTGTACATCTGGTCGAGCTCCATCCATATCTCTCGAGCCACCGTCAAGTGCTCGATGTCAGCTATCACGGCTGTGGTGCAAGACACAGAAAAGATCGAATCCTGGCATTCAGTTTGTCCCAATGAGACTAAGCCTTGGTCAACTCCGCGCGAGCATTGGAAGAGAGTTTGGACTCATCCCTCACCAAGGACCTGTTAATCTCCTCCATCACCAGTTCTGCCAAATCATAAGACTCCAAAATGGCCAACATCATCACCCGCCAGATGCGGTAATTGTCACCATCAAGCTTTTGATCCGATGGAAGAGCCGGTAGGACACACACGTTCCTGTCCATTATCGCCTAGAACTCCAAATCCGTCTCTATGGACATGTTAACCTGTAATACTTGCACAAACACAAAATCAATCCCCCTTTGACTATGTAAATGCAGCAATCAATGGCTTATCCCAAGAGCTTCAAATGATGCCTAGAATCACAAGAACAATGTTGGGGAAGAGTCCACAAGGTTGGCAAGTGTTGGGAGCAGTGCCAGAAGTTGAGTGTTAAGAAGTGGGCAGCAACAATAAGCGCAATTTACGCTATTGTTGATGCTCTTGTTGCTGCTCTTGCTGATGGAAATGGGATTGGGGAAGTACCTCAGAGGACTTAAACAAGTCTATCCTATGAAAAAATACCCTAACACAAAAACACAAATACACTGTACGACAAAGTACAGACTGATAGAAAAACACAATTAGGGTTAGGGTAACTCAGAGACAATGAACACAAAGAATGAATGAAATGATAAAACTATTGAATATACAATGCTCATGCAGTAAACACACTATGTAGTAAATGAATATTGTACCTCGAACTTCTGTATCTCAAGGATCTGGACAGGGGTAATGAGTTGGAGAGTGTGTCGTACTTTGAACGAATCCCGAACTGCAGCAAGGCAGCCTCCAGATGTCGAACACCAACAAACGCAACCAAGGAAGGCTAGATTTGATACAAACATCAGTGCAGAAGAGAAAGACTAAAAATGCAAGAAAAACCAGTAGCAGCAATTAGCATGTTGAAATCAGCTCTGAACAGTATGTGGTAGACTAAAAACAAGCACCAGTCTGTTGTAGACAACAATTGCCAGCTTGGACCGTGATGTCCTCTACGTCCGGGGTGTGGATAGTACGCAGAAATACCTGAAATCTGCAAAAACAATATTAAGATTCAATGAAGGGCAGCATACCTATTTATAGAAAGTTTGGGTCCTCCCAACTGGGTTCATGCTTATGGGATACATACGCTCTCTAGGAACGCATTTCTTTTTAAATAAACAAGGTTTCCTCCTTCATTAAGCATGTTTTGGGGTTGTTTAAGTGAAGCTAATGCATTTTTAGCTCAAGACCTCTCTCAGACCCACCAACGATACCACGAGAAGTAGACCAGCCAAGCCCTTTTTTTTAAATCTTTTACCCCAAGCATCCCACCCCAAAGCAGCTAGCACATCCGACAAAGGGTACGCATCGGCTGCCCAATGGCCTACTAAGACTACAAAGATGACCATGGTTATCTTACCAAGGGAGCCCAAGTGATCACCCTAGAGAGGCCAAGGCATCGGACAAAGGATGCATGTCAATTGTCCTCTGGCCTACCAACTCCTGCAAAGACGGATGGAATCAACTATGGAATTTTTTCTTTTTGGAGGGCTTTGTAGTTTTGATAGATGTAACATTAAGAGAGTTTCAAATCAGTTTTCGTCCTATTAAGTATCCATGCCCCAAACGGGAGAGTGATAAGGGATGGTCAGCAAACCCAAGATCTTCACAAAACAAGCAGACTATTCCTACCATTACTTGGAGTCGATAAAAAAGAAAAATTGCTAAGGTGTGGGTGATACAAATATAGCAAATATGTAAAGCAAGCAAAGCAAGCTAGGAAGAACTACCTTGGAGACTGCCATGTGCAATTCCACAAATACGGCGAATTCAAAGTCGACCACTCCAAAAGATCAAAAAGGGATAAATGCGCACAGATGCATGTTTACATGAACAGAATGCCAATGCATGGGATAATGCAAAGGAAGATGCAAGATATTACACTCATGCAAAATGCAATGCAACGGTGCCACTTGAACAGTGCCCTGGCAATGGAATTGTTCACTTATCCAAGTGTCCTTTTACAATCATGTCATCCTGACAATGCGGATGAAGTTACAAATATCCATAAGTACAATACAAAAGAATAAATGAATGAATGAATGTCTAAAAACTGTAAGCATCATCACTGTCACTATCAAGAGAAATAGCCGTCCTCTCTCAAACTAGAAGAGAAAGTAAAAGGAAAGCACCCTCTCCCCGTCAATTTGAAGCATAGTTACACTCGTACATAGTACGAACTAGTTCGTACTATACGATTCGTACTGTACAAATTCGTACCAAAAAATAAGTACTTTTTTTGGGTTTTTTTTTTTTACGTGGTTGTTGTTGGTGGTGGTGGTTTGGGTTGTTGACTGTTGTTGTTGTGGTGGTAGTAGTGATTTTGTAGCCTTGATCGATCAACCAAGAAAGGGGGTGGAAGCTTGATTAGACTCCTCATACATGTTTTGTTATGATTTATCCTAGAGCCAAAGGCTATACATAAGGTATTCAAGCAGTTCCAAACGTTTCTAATTGATGTTCCATCATTTTTCACAATATGTTAGTGTCATCAATAAATAAATTCAGCACCATTTGAGAATCATCTAGTAGCTTAATCCTATTGATTTTACCTTTGTTCACAACTCATTTTGCACCACCCAACCCAAAGCATTAGTACACATTGATAATAAAACTAGGCCAGAGGATAGCTTGGCCTAACGTACCTTCTAAGAGTACACGAATTAGTGAATGTACCATCGGTAGCTACTTTAGTCTTAGCAATGCCAAACAAAACCATAACAAAATTCATAAATCTTTTACCAAAACCTTTGGTGGTTTGTTTGGTAACTGTTGGTCTCACAGGTCATTTTGGCCTCTTGTAGACGTTAATAAAGCATCTCATGTCATTTCATCTCTCTCTCTCTCTCTCTCTCTCTCTCTCTCTCTCTCTCTCTCTCAAGCATGCATGCCTCTTATTTGTATGATCATTCATGTATGTTCTATCATCTATATTTTTTTTTCATACTAATATCGTACCATACCTCATAAAATATTAAGGTACCATTTAGTACCGTATTTTATCGTACCGTACTTTTCGTACCTGACAACTATGATTTGAAGTAGGGGAGAGTGTACCCAAGCCAATCCTAGATAAAAGGTACTAAAGAACCAAGCGGTTGACCACTTTGGTCAAAATGTCTATAAAGATCACAAGAAAAGGAAAAGAAGGTCAGTTGGTCACCATAGACATACTTTGCAGTTTGCAAAGGGCAATTATGTATTGCTGAATGTGAAAAGGCAAGATTGAAAAAGATGAAAGAAAGAGAGAGATTGTATCCGAAGTTAAGTGTGAGATATAATGGATCCTTCCAGGTGCTAAAAAGAATCAACAATGTGGCATATCAATTGACATTACCTCCATATTGGCAGATACATAATGCCTTTCACGTGAGTTTGTTGAGACCTTTTCGTGGTGATATGCCAGAGGATATGTCTGTTGAAATTCAGCTTGAGGCGGAGAAGCTAGATGAGATTTTGGTACCTAAGAAAATCTTGGTACACAAGAAAAGAAAGGTGAGAGATAAAGTTTCCAATAGATATTTATTAAAGTTTCAAAATTATTCACCAATGGATGGAAGAGGATGACTTAGTAGAACATCCTTTGTTATTGAAGCTTTACCCAAATGCCTTTCAATTAGAGCCAATTTCAGTTCAGACTTAGTCAAGTTCAGCAAAGCAGGGATCCAAAGTATTGCATGATACTCAAGGAGGGAGGGAGCACTTCCACTCCTTCAGTTGTGGACAGCTCTCACATGTAGTAAATCTCAGATGTATTAAGAATGCATCCAAGGTACTGTGCTAGCATTATGTCTACCATGAGGTTACTACTCAGTGTACTAGTCACTGTGAGATGTATGTAAATGTGTATGGTTATTACCACGACTCTGGAACTATACTTTTGCACTAGTTTGGGTTTAGTTCATGATCAGTTGGACATGAGCTTTTACCTCAATTTTGAGATCAATTTCAGCTCAGTTTTTTATCTTAGAACCATTCATGGTCGCTTTTGGGATCAATTTTACATCCATTACTCATTAGTTTTTGCAATCAATTTGTGATCAATTTGGGGTCACAATTGCAGCAAATTGTGATCAGTTCTCAGAGTACTCTTGTTTGTGTTGGAAACACGAAGAGGATTTTATACTCTCTACGCCTCTTCCATGTCGGAAGTCTTGTTTATAGCTTATTATACACATCATTGTGTGATCACTATTCTTGGACATGCATTCATACACTAGGAAGGTATGGGCTAGTGGTATGGGAAGCGAGCACTTGAAACACGGTTGTGACCCAATTTGCTACTAGCTCCTAGGCTCAAGGGTAAGTCCATTTGGCTCTATGGTTGGGAAGCGAGCCTAATGTCCGTTCCCTTATGTTCTTTGCCATGGATTGTTGAGGTAACATAAGCATTACATGCTGAATTAGCCGCTTAAACAGCCCCAAAAATGCTTAATTAATCAAAACCCTAAAATGGTGTGCTCTTCAAGAGAGTTTTTAAAATGGTACAGTACGAGGTCCTAAAACTTTCTATAAATATGTAGGCTACCCTCCATTCAGCTCCAATCTCGTTTTTGTAGGTTGAACAAGCCCTCTAGCTTCACTGCCCACAACCCATTCACAAAGGACATCTTAGTCGAAGCTATCCATTGCTATCTACATTAGTTGGTACTTGTTTCCAATCTCCTCCTTGCTGATTGACACTGTTTCCAGCCAGGCAACTATTGTTGATTGTTGTATTACTGTCATCCATCCTGTCCACATCAGCAAACTCCTGCATTTGCAGCCCCCGTTGCTGCCCAGTCATCAGTGACCTCATCCCAACTGTCACCATCAATCTGCTGCCTAAGTTTACCATGCAGACTACTGCCACATTGTTACTTGAATCTATGTTTTCAATTCTCTCTCTCTTCTACATGTCTGACATTGATCCAGCATCACCCTTTGCTGGGTTTTGCTGCTGTCTGACACTTGCAGGCTGCATTTCAAGATCCATCACAAGTATGGCACACTCTCTCCCGCTCATCTTCTTTGCCTTGGTCCTTGAGACATGAGAATTCAAGATACAGTTCCATTCCTTGCATAGTTTGTTTGCTGCATGAGCATTGTATATTCAATATTCCGTAATTGATTTAGATTTCCACCATGTTCATTGTCTCTGAGTTACCCTAACCCTAACTCTGTTCTGTTGAGTTTAAGCTTTGTTATACACTTTTATTTATGTTTTTATTTCTTCACATGGGTATGACTTGTGTCATGTCTCATGTGTAGGTTGGATCCCAGGTGGACATTTCAACATTGACAACAGCAAAGATTGGGCTAAGTCAAGGTGGGCTAATGAGGTCATCTAGCTAGAGGTCGCAACTGTTGCCAGTTGCCCAATTACAAAAGACAAAGCAAGTAATGACAAATTGCTAGAGTTGAGGTGGGCTAACTAGGTCATCTAACTAGTGGTCAAGGCTGTTGGCCTTCCAGCCTGATTTCACCATTTTAAGATGTGGTACTAGCAAGCTCAGGCAAGTCGACCAATCAAGATATTCTGAAGAAACACAAAAAATATAAGAAATTGTTACAAAATTACAGATTTAGTGGTAATCATTAAAATTTGTATGACTATGTGAAAGCTAGACCTTTTTGGCTTGTATATAGAATTGGAAGGCCTCCTACAAAATTACAGACTTAGTGGTAATCATTAAAACTTGTGTGACTGTGTGAAAGTTAGACCTTCTTGTCTTGTATATAGAATTGGAAGGCCTCCATTTCAAAATCTAAAATTGTCACTTCCATGTTTGACATCAGTTGAATGGATTGTAGAACAAATGAAGCATGCTTGAGTATTTTTATATGGATAGTTTTATATACGAAATGAAGATTTATGTTTGTCAGTTTGAAATGAAATGATAGATTCTAATGTTCTAGCCAAGTAGTAGGATGCACATATGCAGCTCACTAGCAGGATGCATCTGATGAATGACTGCATACAAGGAGAAGCCCACCATGAATCAACGATAATGATGTCAGTAAGAACACCAGACTGCTGCAGCAGGATAGTAAGATAGAACAGGCAATGATGAAGCAGAGGGCAATGTAAATATGATGGCAAGAGCATGTAAGATCGCTGCGCTATATAGCAGCTCCCAGCAAACCTGGCTGACTTCTTTCTAGAAGGGGGCCGACCTGCTGTTTGCAGGTCAGGACCAACAAAAGGAGGCCCAAATGCTGACATAAAATGCACCTAAATGCATCATAAACGCAGGAAGATCGCAGCTAGGTAGAGAGTGCATAAAACTGGAAATCCATGAATGTCAGAGCTTCAAATGCTTTACAACAAAATCCGAAGCTTCGAAAATGCAAGGTCTCGGCTAATGGAAAGAGTGTAATATAGATATTGGAATTGAATTGCGTGATGCTCCAAAGACAGGCAAACCATATCAGCCAGACGACTTGAGATGCATGGCTATAACCTATTTGAGGTTGCTAACTTAGCCTTATGCAATGTATACGAGCTCACATGAATCATCTCTATGCAGTTTTCTATGCGGTTGCTAGCTTAGTCTTATGCAATGTACATGAGCTCACATGAATCATTTCTATGCGGTTTTATCATGACAATTTTGGTTAGAATGGAGATGAAGAATGGTTATAGCCTATTTGGGGTTGCTGGCTTAGCCCTATATTGTGATGCATATCAGCTCACATTAGTCATTTCTATTCATTTCATCACGACAAATTTTGTTACGCCACATGCTTGTTCAATGTCTTACCCGAACAGAAGCTCTCTAGGTTTCAAAGGAAGGGATGGAAAGAAAGTAGCTGAGATCTTACAGGATTTGACAAGACGACAGGCACATGAGGAAGGTGTCGCCATGCGTCCACTGGAAAGGACGAAGGAGGCAGGAGGTCTTATGGCTGGCGATGGCGCGACGGACTGCGAGGAGGCAGGCGCGAAGAAAGACGTAGGCGACGAGGCTGGATTGGCCCGTGCCCTGAGGGAGCAGCAACACAGAAGACCCCGCTGCCGCACCTGCGACAAATGAACGCCACCTCGTCCACCTGCAGCAAAGAGGACGAGGAGTTCTATTTCTATTCCTCGGGGGTTTATTATTAATAACGCTCGCACAGAACGGCAATTGAGTGTATTTGTACCGGCTGCAATTCTAAAGTACCGGTCATGACCCCTTTTAATACACGTAAAGGTGAATCTTTCGAGTATTTCTTAGTTATCAAAGTAAATGTGAATTTTCTTAGTTATTAAATCAAATTTTTGAAAAGTATATGTGAATTTTTCAAGTATTTGTTAGTTATAAAATCGATTTTGTGTTTCACTTCGTGCTTTTCTCCTGCTTTTTTTAAAAAACGATTTTAAGCGGTAAAACTATTTGGTTTGGGAACCTCCCTTCATCTTCATCAGTTAATAAAATATTGTTTAAATTTTTCCAAACAATTTTTATTCTTAAAATTTTAAAAACTACCAATTATTCATCTCTTTGTGCACTTATCTTCAATCCGTGACAATAAGTTTTGGAAATCTTTAGGCTAGCAATATAATATGACTTACTAAAAATCTATTGAACAAGTCAGCATAAGGCCTTATGGGCTCAAGCATTGCCCATTTTGTGTGTGTGTGTGTAATCGTCAAAAGCAAAATGTAGAATATTTGTTGTGTCACATGTGGATGTGACTCTAGCTAAGTCAAGGCAATTCTATAAAGTTTGAACAAGCAAGACAAACTATTATCTTAGCATATGCCTTATAGGTAATATTACCAAAAATCAATTGAGTAGTAAGTATTTATGAATTTGATTTGATTAAATATGTAGATAACAGGTTTTTAATGTAATTATGAGCTCACATAGAAGAGAAAGAGGCCAAGCTAAGTCCATTGTTTCATGAACAAAAGATCTAACCTTGAGTGCCTTATATAAAATCAACAAAAATGATATCAGTAATAATGGTGTTTGTCTCCATGAATCATAAGCTTTTTCATATCATCAAAATATTATACAATAAAAAGTTATTATCCTATCATCCCATGTTTATGAAACATCAATATACTCATTAAAGCTTACATACTATGACAATGAGAAAATTTTTGAAAGCAAGTTTATATGCAATTTTGATTCAACTTAAGAGGTCATTTTGGGGAGTTTGGGCAAAATGGAGAGGTGTGTTGGAAAAGTTAAGAAGAATATAATAAACATTTTGACAACTCTCAAAATGTAAGGGATGTTTTAGCAATTTACTCTACATTATAATGATGGCTAAAAGACATGTAATTCTAAATGTGAATCTCCATGAAGGAACACGTTGATGAAATCAAAAGGGTCTCCTTTATGGAAGGCTTTGAGGAGATCATGAGCAAATTAGCTAGGCACACAAGTGAAGTCACACTACCACACTTTAGTGAAAAGTGATGGTGGGGGGAGCAGTTTACTACACTTTTCGAGATAAGCCACATAATTGTTGCTTCTTATAAGATTGCTAATGTTCTAGCGTAGCTCTCATACTGTCACAAAGTTTGGAAGAATATGAGAGGTATTTTCACGACTTTCAAAATTTAGGGATGTTTTGATAATTTCTCTCAAGTATAATCATTGTCAAATTTCATGCCTTTCTTAAGGTAAAATTGATTATAAATGTGAATTTGCATCAAAGAACAAGGCAATGCAATCACCAAGATCTAACTCATGGAAGGCTTTGAGGAAAGAAGAGGAAAGTAATTAGGTCAAGGGGTGAACTTAGCACTAACACACTATTGTCAAAGGTGATAGTGGGGAGAGTCGTTTCCCTACACTTTTTGAGGTATGCCACACAATCATCTCTAAAATTAAGATTCTAAAGAAGTATCAACATTTCTCATTCATGGAAAACAACACACTTTAACTCGTGGGAATGGGCCTAATTTTGTAGTATCAATTATCAACTTCTCCTTATTTTTTGCAATAAGCTCTTAAGTGTGACTGGTATGCTTATATGGGGCTCCAAATGCCACTTGACCCACTAGTGCTCCTTGTAATGAGGCTACTAGACGCAGAGGCAATAGTAGGTCAATGAGAGATTGTATGAAGGATAAAGCCAAATCTTATTATGATGCAAAAATATTTTGAATAGAGTTTAATAAATTTATGAATGTTCAAGTTCTAAAATGTCTATATTCTTCTTGTTGTTGTTCTTTCCCATCAATGAAAGCATTAAATTTATCCAAAAGTAGCTAAAGCAATGGATAGAATAGAAAACTTTTGGATGCTCTCAACATTATTACAAGGAACCCTATTAAAAAATGTAGTCTTTAGTCTTTAATGGTGGACAATGAAAAATGTCTTTTGGCACACCCATAGAACATTTAGAGCAAGCAACTGCAACTTGAATAATGCACATTCACTTTAGTGCTTTAGAAGTTATAAGCACTTCACTCGATAAGAATTTGTTGATTTGTATATCAATAGGAAGCTTACAATTAGTAAATGCAATGTATAATAGGTAATCTTCATGTGCATGTACCTAATACACCTCTTGTATAACCTGTATCCCTTAGGACTTTAGGTCTCTCACATCTCCTTGTGGGTGAGGATTGGTAGGATCTCCCAAAATTTGTCGCTTCCTCTTGATGATATCAAAAGGGAATGGAGGTAGAAGAGATGGGATTTGACTTAGAGACACAGTGTCCCCATTGTCTTCACAATAAGAATTATCTCTCTTACTCTCCTCTTGCCTTCTCTCTTGATTCGAGTAGAGTCTCCTCCATTAACTCCAAGCTAATATATTCTATAGCTTCTCATGCCTCGTATTTATAGTTTAATTTAAGGGAGGGGGATTCTCATGAATCATGACCAAGAAGAGGAGTCATTTATGGAGGATATCTTGCTAATATAGCTATCTAGGAGCTTTTGAGATGCAATCTGATACTAGCAATCAATTCTTTGAGGTCCAGAGAGGCTACTTTCATGAAGCCCCCTCTCCCTCCCTTCCTTTTCTCTCCCTCTCGAGAGAGGGAGGGTGAGGGAGAAACAAAGAGAGGAAAAGAAAGAGAGAGAAGGAAGGGAGAGAGAGGGGGCTTCATGAAAAATAGAGAGAGGGAGAGGAAGAGGAAGAGGAAGAGAGAAATAGAGAGGTGGAGGGAGGGAAAGAGAGAAACAATGAGAGGGAGAGAGGGGGGAGAGAAACAAAGAGAGAAATAGAGGAAAAGGTAGTGAGAGAGAGAAGGGAGAGGAAGGGGAGAGAAAGAAAGAGAGATGGTGGGAAATAGAGAGAGAGAGAGAGAGAGAGAGAGAGAGATGGAAGGAGATAGAAAAAAAGAGATGGAGGGAAAAAGAAAGAGAGAGGGAGAGGGGGGGAGGGAGATGAAAAGAGAGATGAATAAGAAACAAATAGAGAGGGAGAATGAGAGAGAGGGGAGAGAGAGGGGGGAAAGAGAGAGACAAAGAGAGGAATGGGAACATTGCTTCCCATTTCTTTGTTTTTTAAGTTTCTTTTTTTCTCTCTTTACTTTTTTTTGGAGAGATGATGAAAAAGAAATAGAGAGGGAGCGTGACACAAATACAGAGATGGAGAGAAAGATAAAATTAGAGAGTGAGAGAGAAATAGAGAAATAAAAGGAGAATGAGAGAGAGAGGGGAGAGAGAAAAGTAGAGAGAAATGGGAAAATAGAAACTATGAGAAAACAAAAGCATATTGTATGCCATAACATAGACGATATGGGCAACAATGATAGCCATGGCATTTAAGATCATGAGACATATCTCAGCATGTCCTATGCCCTTGCACTTAGTACAAGCTGGCAATTCAACAAAAGAATCGCTTGTTTGTAGACCACATGAGCGCTTTGGCAAGTTTCAATTGGAGATTATTGACCAAGCAATCTTAGACTTTGAGCTAACCCTAAGAAAAGTATATACCAATTATGCTTTATATTCAAACTGTAATTGAATATCATATACAATAATATTAGATGTGCCTTGGAAATGTATACACAAAGATGTCGTTTCATCCAAAGGAATGCACTTATTATGGCCCATAAGAAGAGTTCGTGGGCATGCAATAGATAGAGTGTCTGAGCCGATAAAGCCATTGGAGGGCATGACGCTAACTATGCCCTCACCATTAGAAGAGATAGTGGGCCTTTCGGACCTTCCTCAAATCTTGGAGGCAATGCTTGATACATTGTTGAGATATTGAGCTCCACTCGTGATATGCCAGGGTGACCGTTATGCATTTATGTCACCGACTTGTTAGTTGCAAATGCGGTTGGTACACCGCCCATGAATAATAGCTAGATGACAGCTATCCTTATCTACTCTAGTTCATGGCTCAGTTAGTATGCCACCTTAGTTAGTTGAGTTTGGTTTGAGACCCATATATAGGGTTCTTCTATTTCTTTGTACTAGAGTTCTTTTGGCTTACACAAACAAGAAGAGAAAAACTATTTTCAGCCTCCACCTTTGTGTGTATTCCCCCATTGTGTAAGTGAGAAAGCTACAAGTGAGACTCCTTCCTTCTCTCCCACAATCTTGACATGGTATCAGAGCATGGTTCGTGGTAAGGAGCTCAAGAAAGCAAACCAAGTTCGCGGCGTTCTGGTAAGAGAACCAGTGTTGCTTTCATTTTTCTGTTTTGGGAGCAAGTCTCTGCAGGTAGCACAGCCGGAAAGTGCAAGAGTGCATTGTCTCAGATTGAGACGCCCTTCGCGGTATAGCAAGAGGGCAATATATACTGCGGGAGAGGGCTTTACCCATGATTGCCCTGTTTTTTTGATTTGAGGCCATTTCGGTGCCTGTTTTGGAGGCGGAAGTTTTCCGCACGCACTCAGGAAAAGGCCCTTTTTTTGCTGTGTGACCATTGTTCTACAGGTCGGTGAAAAGTTATTGTAGAAATTACATCGTATGCCTGTGCGCAAAGACATTGGGAGTTACAGAATCATCCTTGTTGCCTGTTGATGCAAAATCGTCACTAGGAAGTGATTGTGTGGTCAAATACCACTTTCGTCAGTTTTGTAGATTTGCCCTTGTGAGGCTGAAGCTGTGTTTTTTGCAGTGACAGAATTTTTTGCAGTGTTCAGTAATGGCGTCAGATTCTCTTTCACAGATTGTCAGTGAAAAGCTTGACAAGAACAACTTCCAAGCATGGAAGTTTAGAATGACGAATTTCCTTATGGGAAAAGGATATTGGGAATTCGTTGCAGGAAATGAAGAAGAACCAGTTCTTCCTGATGTTCCCAATCAACAGCAAATGCAGGCATTTAAAGGATGGCATGAGAGAGCCAGAAAAGTTATATACTGGCTGTCTATCAGCATTTCAGACTCTATGATTGTGCATATTCATGATGCAAGTACGCCAAAGGAGGCATGGGATACTTTGTCAAAAATATATAGCACAAATATGCAAGCCAGGAAAATGCAGCTCAAGCAAGAGTTGCACAATGTGCAAAGAGAAAGTATGAGCATCAATGACTACCACATGAAGGTGAACAAGATTGCAGATGCACTTGCGTCCATTGGGTCGCCAGTGGAAGATGATGATTTAGTTTCTGTGACCTTGAATGGTCTAGGAAAGGATTATGCACAGTTTCGAACATCGATTTCCGTCCGTGAAATATTTCCTGATTTTGAGGAGTTGATTGCTTTTCTAATTTCTGAGGAGCAGAGAAATGGTGGTGCTTCTTCTTCAGGAGGAACTTCAAAAGAAGCTATCTTCTACTCAAATGCTGGAAGAGGTAGAGGAGGCCGATCTGGAGGCCGTGGTAGAAATCAGAATATGTAGCAAACTCAATAAACCCGTCCTATGGAGGAGGACGTGGTAACTCTAGAGGTAAGGGGAGCCAAAGAGGTTGTGGTGGATGGCAAAGAGGCCAAAATGCAAACAGTAATGTTGAATGCTACTACTGTGGTAAAATGGGTCATATGGCTAAAGACTGCTATAAAAAGCAGAATGATATCATGAGTGGGAAATTGCAACAAGGGAATTATGCATCTTCTAGTAGACAGGGTGATGACATAAATGAGCATTTGTTTATGGTGCAGCACATGACCAATTCTGTGACAAGTACAGAAGAAAGCAATGATGTGTGGTATGTTGACTCAGGTGCATCAAACCACATGACAGGTCATGCAGAATAGATGCAGGATGCAAGGAAAATGGAAAAACCAGGATTTGTGGAGACTAGTGATGATACTGCACATCCTATTGTGCAGATTGGAAAAATTCCTTTGTCTATGCAGGATGGGAAAAAGAAATACCTGTCGGATGTATTTCATGTCCCGAATATCACCAAGAACCTGGTTTCTGTTGGTCAAATGGTTGAGCAGGGCTTGTAGGTCAGATTTAATTCTCATGGATGCTTTGTTGAGGATATAAAAAATAAAGGTCGCTTGATAGCAAAAGGAAAGAAGAAGGGCAGAATGTTTACGTTGGATGCAGACATGCCTGAATTGAGTGCAGCAATGTTTGCACATGGGACCGGTGTAGTTACAGATATTGATATCTGACATAAATGCATTGGTCATGTTAATGTACAACGACTTAAATCAATGCAAGCCCAAAATATTGTTGCAGGATTGCCTAAATTCAAGGTTGCAGAAATGCATAAGGTATATGAAGCCTGTCAATTTGGAAAACAGGCAAGGAAACCATTTCCTAGACATGTTCAAGAGAGTAAGAAGCCATTGGAATTAATCCACTCTAATGTGTGGACTACTAAAGCTGCATCTATTGGAGGCTATCATTATTTTGTTACTTTTATTGATGACTATAGCAGAAAAGTTTGGGTGTATTTTATGAAAAAGAAAAGTGAAGTTTTTGGGCATTTCAAAACTCTTAAAGCTATGGTTGAAAAAGAAACAGGCCTGCAAATAAAATGCCTAAGGTCAGATGGAGGGGGAGAGTACCTCTCAAATGAGTTTGCAAGGTTCTTGCAGGAGCATGGCATAAAGCAGCAATATTCATGTAGTCATACCCCACAACAAAATGGAATTGCAGAAAGAAAAAATAGGCATATTGGAGAGGTATCTCGTGCCATGCTCAATGAAAAAGACCGGCCAGATTTTTACTGGGCTAAGGCAGTTGCTACAGCAGTCTACATAAAGAACACGACTCCTACTGTAGCAATACATGGCATGACTCCAAAGGAGAGGTATACTGGTAGGAAACTTGATATTTCTCATTTGAAAATTTTTGGTTGCATTGCCTATGTTCATGTGCTAGATGAGTTGAGATCCAAGTTGGATCCAAAAGCTGAGAAGTGCATCTTTATTGGTTACTCTCTATAACAAAAAAGGTATAGATGCTATAACCCTTCTACTCGTAAGTTTACAGTGAGCAGAGATGTTGTTTTTGATGAGATGAGTAGCTGTTATAAACCAGTAAATGTGATTGATAATGTAGATGCACAAAATGGTAATACTGCACAGAATTCACAGCAGCAGTCACAAGATATTAATGGACCTGGAGCGTCCTCTAGCAGTGGTTCACATTCTTCGCCATGGACAGACAGATTGAGATCAGGAGAATCTCCTCAAAACAATGCAGATAGTGGTATGCATGTTTCACGAAAAGGAAAAGAGAAGGTAGATCAGCCCATGGTTGATGTGAATGCAGGTCACTCTTATATGGATGGTGAATCCAGTGGCTTAGAACAGAGCATTGATGATGAGTTGGATATTCCTTCTATTGTTACATCTGGAGTAAGGAAGACCAGGGATGTTTTGAGAGAACTTGGGAGTGAACCTACTTTGCGTAGGTCTACCAGAGCTAGGTATCCTGTGGATAGGCTAAAACATGATGGATTTACATCCATTCACTATGCCTATATGGTCAAAGTGATACAGGAACCAAAACCCACTTCTTTTGAGCAAGCCATGGGAAAAGAAAAATGGAAGAAAGCCATGGATGAAGAAATGGATGCCTTGGAAGCAAATGCTACATGGGAATTGGTACCTTTGCCTAAAGATAAGAATGCAATTGGTTGTGAGTGGGTTTATAAGGTGAAACACAATGCAGATGGTTCTGTGAATAGATACAAGGCAAGATTAGTAGTCAAGGGGTATGCACAAACATATGGCATTGATTATGAAGAAACATTCAGTCTGGTTGCAAGGATGACAACCGTAAGAGCAGTCATTGCTATGGCTGCATCAAAGGGATGGTCTTTACATCAGATGGATGTAAAGAATGCCTTCTTGCATGGTGATTTGCAAGAAGAGGTCTATATGGAGCAGCCACCAGGTTATGTGCATGCTGTTCATCCTGAGTCTATTTGCAGATGAAAGCCTTGTGTGGCTTGAAGCAAGCACCTAGAGCATGGTCTGACAAGATAGGACAGTATCTTGTCACTATTGGCTTTCAGATTTCCAAGGCAGATTTCTCACTTTATGTGAGAAAAACAGAGAAAGGTATAATGCTACTTGTCATTTATGTTGATGATTTGATTATGACACGTGATAGTGATGAAGATATCCTTTATGTCAATTTGAAGCAGAAGTTTGAGATGAAGGATTTGGGGGAGCTACGTTATTTCTTGGGCATTGAGGTGATTAGATCACCAAGTGGGATACGACTCTTGCAGAGGCAGTATGGATTGGACATGCTGTCCAAATATGGGATGACAGGCTGTAAGCCTATTTCAGTTCCTTTGGAGCAAAATGTGAAGCTGAGCGCAGATGCAGGTGAGCTTCTGGAAGACCCTACTATGTACAGACGCATAGTAGGAAGTTTGATTTATATGACTATTACCATGCCAGATTTGAGCTATGCTGTTGGATTGGTAAGTCAGTTTATACAGGCTCCAAGGAAACCGCATTTGGATGCGGCTAGATGCATACTCAGGTATGTGAAGTCCACATTGCGGTATGGACTACTTTATGAGACTGGGATTCAGATACAGTTCCATGGATACACTGATGCTGATTGGGCTGGAAGTATTTCTGATAGATGATCTACCAGTGGATATGTGTTCTCTTTTGGGAGTGCTGCAGTCACTTGGAGCAACAAGAAACAGCCTACAGTTGCCTTGTCGAGCACAGAGGCTGAGTACAGGGGCGCAACAATGGCTGCATGTGAGATAGCTTGGTTGCATAAGCTACTTTATGATATGCATCAGCCTACAGATGGGCCAATTGTCATTTATTGAGCTCCACTCGTGATATGCCAGGGTGACCGTTGTGCATTTATGTCACGGACTTATTAGTTGCAGATGCGGTTGGTACACCGCCCATGAATAATAGCTAGATGACAGCTATCCTTATCTACTCTAGTTCATGGCTCAGTTACTATGCCATCTTAGTTAGTTGAGTCTGGTTTGAGACCCATATATAGGGTTCTTCTATTTCTTTGTACTAGAGTTCTTTTGGCTTACACAAACAAGAAGAGAAAAACTGTTTTCAGCCTCCAACTTTGTGTGTATTCCCCCATTGTGTAAGTGAGAAAGCTACAAGTGAGACTCCTTCCTTCTCTCCCACAATCTTGACATACATAACTACTGTTTACTGTAGAGTAGAGGAAGTGAAAAAAGAGGCATTAAGAGGAAAAGTGCAAGGTGGAAAAAAGGAAAATGCACCTCACAAGAGAGCCCAGAAAAAATCTAAAAGGATGGGAACAACCACCACGAGTCCAAGGTGCAACCATGGAAGCTGCAAAAAATCCAAAAGCAAGAAGGCACACCTTTAAATGCAAAGGAGCAGCCAAAATCTTTGTAAAAGAGAGTCAGGCTCCCTCCTATGCAATTTGTAACTATGAATGGGCTATAGGACTAAGCTAAGAAGTTAGGGCAAAGGGAAAAAGGGCCTAGGCAGCCATGTAAAAAGGAGATGACTGCCCAAGGGAAAGAAGGCATGTATATAAGCCAAAAAGTTAATGGAAACTCTCATTCTTGGTGTGTGGTAAAAAGCTGCTTCTTGTTCTTCTCTTCTTCTTGCCTTCTTGTGTGTGCTTGAGTGAGGGAGTGTGAGAGAGTGAGGGAGTGAGGGAGTGAGGGATCGAGGAGAAGAAGCTCCCCATCTCCTCTCTTCATCTTCTTCTCTTGTCTCACGCAGCTATGGAGGATGGAGCTTGACGGAGAAGGATTGAGGTTGCTCGAGTTTGCATCGAGGATCGTGGAGCTATCGGTGTTGACGAGAGAGGAGGGTACTCGATTGGGCATTAAGGTAAGCTCACTACACCCCATAGGTAGGGAGAGCGCATTGGCTATGTGAGAGGTAGCCATGGCCGCTCGGCTTGAAACGCTTGACCAATAAGCGGTCCGTAGGTCTTAGGGGTTGAGCACGAGAGCTCCCTTCATTTTGGTTCCGTTATTGGGACCAATGGATTCGAGCCTTGAGCGCTGCGTGCTTCAAATCGAGCATGGAAGTAGGGGTTCATCCCTAAACTAGTGCTTGAGGTAGATAGGAGATTTAGGCATTCTAATCTACAAAACAAGAAAGTATTTTGGGTTTCTGATGTGTAGATGAGTAGGTTGATTTAGCCCAAGCATTGTCTTGTGATTTTTGTTTGCATTTAGGTAGGATAGGAGCAAAATAGTGTGAGCACATAGTAGGGTTTTTTATGTTGTATAACAGGCTGAAATAAGTAAAAGAAGGGCAAAAAAATGAAATCTTGAGTTAAATGCTAGTAAGAGGAGTAAGATTAAGGTGAATGCAGACCTGGGTAGGGCAATAAGAGGCCAAGAGTGGCAAGGGAGATCTTATTTTCCATTTGAGAGATTAAGGAGAGCTTGAGAGAGAGAGAGAGAGAGAGAGAGAGAGAGAGAGAGACTTGCTGATCCACAAAGGAGATCATGCACCTTGATTCTGGTGTTTTCGACTTATCCAAGTACCTAAGAATCTCTTTATATGCCATTGATGTGATTTGGAATGTATGACAAGGGGCCGTGATGAGCACTAGGAGAAATTGGCCAAAAATCATCACATTGTGCCATCAGGGCTCACAGTCGGACCATTGCGTCTTGGTCCTTGACTCCTAGAGTCAGACAGTCGGACCATCTGACTTTGAAAATTGCACCACACCCCTTGGTCCGATTGGACCAATTGTCAGATTGGACACCCAATCGCTAGTTGCAACTCGGACCAGCTGTCCAGTTGGTCAGTCGAACCATGTGGTCCCCCGATTGGACCCAGACCTCACGTCCAATCAGACACCCACCTCAATCGGACCCAAAAGCTCAAGTCAGACTAGCCTGCTCCGATCAAATCATCTGATTGGATGCTCTAGTCGGATCGTCTGATTCTCAGAGTCAGAGGGACAGTCTGATTTTGGGAATCAGACCAACAAACCAGAACAAGAAAATACAGACCCAGGACCAGTTCCACAGCTCAGAGCCAGCCAGGATAGAAACCAAAACACCCTTGGAAACCCACCATGGCTCGCTGAAGCTAGAAACTAGAGGAAACCGTGACTATACGGCCTAGAGGTAAACTCTAGGAGCCTAGCCGACTAGACTTGTAGCCCAAAGTTGGCCACTAGACTATAACCCAGCCTTGATAAAGTGTAGAGGGAGCAGCATAGACCCCATATAATCCTTAGGAGCGACCAGAGACTGCGGTTAGACCCATATTAGGTCGTAGACAAGAAAGGGGGATAGCTAGAATTGCATAATCATTTTGCAGGTACACCCCACAATGATTTCTTCCACATAAGTGCACTGGAAAAGAACAGAAAGCATGATTTTGCATTGTGCACAATAGAGCACCTAGCACTGAGTGAACATAAGTTGAGGACTGTTTTCAATAACAAGGAATACAGTCAGACTTAATAACTCGAAGGAACCCACCAATAGGAGACCCCAGAACGTAGTCGGGTGCCCTGGAGCCCCATTGATAGGATCCTCGAAGACGACGTCAAGACTAAAAGGACAGCAAGATTGAGGGCAAAGCACTACCAGAGTTGCTCGGACTAATCGACAACCTTATGGAGCAGGAAGCAAGAACGATGTCAGGAGCAAACGTAGACCAAGGAAATGATCAGCTAGACTTGGGTGAATTCCCAGTTGTGGTCCAAGATATGGTCAACAATTACGACCTGCTAACCAGGATAGTAATCCATGGTAGGCCAGTAGAGGAGGTGGTGGCAAGCCTAGAGGAAGAGGAAGAGAGGAAAGTGATTAGGAAAGCGTTGCAGGGTATAACTGCATACAATCGCGAGCAGAGAGCTAGGAAGCTGTAGCAGGACATAGATGTGCAGGAAGCTTGATGTGTGCTAGCACTAGTCGGCAAAAGCAAGACAGGACTAAACACGGAGAGAGAGAGAGAGCACTAGAGGTAGACCTTACGCTGAGCGAGCTTGTGACCAAGCAGCTCATGGACAACACAGCTGCTGAATAGAGTGCAGCAATGCTAGCGACCTCGCTACTCTCAAGCCTAGGAATTACTCAGGGGACGAAAAAATCCCTGTAGTAGCTAAGCAATTGGACAAGTACTGGCCTAGTAGTGACCCATACAACTTCATAGAGCAGTTCGAGCAATTTTGCGAAGCCAACAGTCTCATGGACCTTGCACAACACTCCCAGGCTTTTAGGCTCTGCTTAGGCGCGATAAAGGTAGGACATGGTACACCAATTTAGATGTAGCTGAGTGAGCAAACTTTACCCGCTTGAAGGACCTTTTTATCAAAAGATTCTCAAAGGCAAGATACTCTAATAACCTCGTAGTCTGACTAATGAACGTTAGTCAAACGGACAAGGAGGACATAAGAGACTACGCCACTCATGTGCGCAGTCTCTTCAAGAGAATCCCAACAAACGAGCGGCTCAATGAAAGAGCTGTCTCCACTGAATGGAATCCGCAGAGCGAGGAGTTGTACAAGGCTTTAGCGAGTAACTCTAGCTTGTAGTGAGATGTATTAGCTAGGGTCTTTGATGAAGCAATTAGGGTGGATGACCAGCTGAGAGAGAGAAGCTCTCGAAGTTAGGGCCTTTGACGAAGCAATTAGGGTGGATGACCAGCTGAGAGAGAGAAGCTCTCGAAGTTTGAATCGTGACAACTCGAAGTTTGAGAGAGAGAAGCTAGGGTCTTTGACGAAGCAATTAGGGTGGATTACTAGCTGAGAGAGAAGCTCTCGAAGTTTGAACCGCAACAACTCCAATCAAAGGATCTCAGAGAGGACCACAACCTCTAGTGAGGGATCAATCCCTAGTATGTAGGACAAGGCAAAGAGTGTAGATTAAGACCAGGAGCTGGCCGAGGTGAGAATGGAGCTAGCACGATTGCACGAATTGTTGAGGAAACCAGTGCAACTGCACGTCCAATGTGTCCATTGTGGCGGCAACCACCTCCCAACCAAGTGCTAGGATCCTAGATCTAGGCCTTGCACAAATTGTGGTAGGTTCGGCCATGATGCCATGCATTGTAGGTTGCCTAGGATATTCTCCTATGTCTACCAGTACAATCCATCGTACCTAGGGAACATGCCGCCAAATTTCTTTGGAAGAGGAGCCTAGCTAGCACTCCTAGCACCAAACGACGCGAAACCAACCATCCTAGGATAGAGATCAACCCGACAAGCATATGCAGGCCACCAGGACCCTACGTAACCCATCCACTGAGTGATGCTCCAATCCATTACGTGGAGAAGCCTAACAAAGACAAAGCCTATGTGAACCCTTACGCATCGTACGATGACGAGGGCAATCCAAACTTGATGGACTATCGACCAATACCGGTGACATCATTAGGTAGAGGTAAGGGCAAAGGATTTGTAGGATCCAATCTTGTGTTGGATTTGCGGTCACTCAGGCCAAGGCCATATCTCATCACGATGTCTAGAGAGAGAACAAGTGAATAGGGAGAAAGCCGACCTCAGATGTGTCGAGTGCAGCATCACTCATCTCTTCGTCAATTGCCCTAGACAAAAGCCATCCTCTAGCTCGACAATCATGCCATTTGTGCCTTTGGGGCTATTTGGAGTTGAGACATTCGATAGCAACACCCATCCCACTGCATGCCATGACCAGAGCATAAACGAAACAAGCATGCATATCATTGCCAGGACCCAGCAATTTAGATGCAACCTCAATAGGAAAGAAGAGTCAAAGGAGAAGGAAGAAAAAGACTAACGCAAAGGTCACATTTAAGACTGAGGATGTGACAACACTAGTGATTGGCAAGAAGGTCATGGATGTAGAGGCAGAGACCACCGCTCCAAAGACGACAGAGAAAGGAAGTGCCAAGGTAGGGGAGTATCCTCACCCTAGGTGCCAACTCGAGGCAATAGCCAAAGTCAAGGAGTGAGTAAAGAAAGCCCATGAGCACCTCAAGGACATTGAGCCTATTTTAGAGGATGAGATTGAGGATCTCTCTAGTGTGAGCATGCCAGTCTCACTTGCACGACCAAGGTCGAGAGACGTATCCATGCAACAGGCGGCGCCGCCTAGGCCAAGTTTAGATGCTATAGGCCAGCCACTCAGTCAAGACCAATGGCCAAGAAGCACAAACCTATGAGAGAGACAAGAAACCAACAACCTTCTCGCGACGTTAGTGACCACCCAATGACTCTAAGTCTAGGAGACCTACTCAGACATCACCCATGCTATGGCAGGAGTTGAAATACTAGGTGGAAGAACCGATGGAGCATGCCACTGCTGACTTGTAGGATCACAATGCAATCATGCAGATACCAAGCTTGACACTGCACTCAGTGCCAAATTCACTACACGTCAACGCCTTTTGGAAGGGCATTGAGACACACGTAGTCTTGCCTATCCTAGCCCTAGGAGATTTTACACGGAAGGGAATCGTAGTTACTGGGGCATGAGTGAGTGCATTGACCCGTACTGTGCTCCAGGCTTGGGGAAACTGGCATGTCAAAACTGCTAGGTTCAATGTCACTCTAGCTAACGGAATGAAAGTTAGGCCATTTAGAGTCTTGAAGAATTGGCCTGTGAAGATCACGGGTGTCCAGTTCTCTTTGAACTTCATCGTCATGAAGGGAGTGGATTACAACATTCTGCTAGGCCGACCCTAGATGAGGAATGCTTGAGTTGTTAAAGACTGGGGCAATGATCTAATCTTCTTAGGAAACCAAATGGAAGCAGTAAGGGTCAAGATGGACACTTGGAAGACAACCCCTATCGACCTAGATGCCATCTCTGCCATGCTCAAGGGTGATGTGCCAGTAAAGAAATCGTATCAGCCATTAACCAAGTACATCCCTTGCCTTGATGATGAGTGAGATTGGGTGCATGTCCTGGCAACCATCGATCTCCCATTCTCAGACAAAGAGGAGACATACAAACAGGCTACAAAAACTGCAAGCGTGTCAAAGAAGCAGCCCATAGTGCCACTTTGTATGATGGCCAGGAGCTCAAGCAACCAACCAAGGCCTATCTCTTTCCATATTCCTAGCAAAAAAGTTAGAGCTTCATGAGATCCTAGAATACCTATCATGTGGGTTGGCCCACAATCGCGCCGCTAATCTCAAACCCCCCAAGGTGGAAATGGACTAAGGTGCATGACCTAAACTTAATGTACAATTGGACCTTAGTCATCAACGAGGGAGAAGCTAGATATGAGAGCCTAGGAGATGACGTGCAATCAGGCGGAGTTGATTCTGATGATGAGTATGCAAACTTCCACTCCATTAGCGAGGGAAGCAAGGAAGAAGTAGACATCGTAGAGTAGGACACTGAAGGAAGAGTGATAGAGCAGATAAGAGCGGACTCCAAGCCTAAAAAAGGGAGTGCTTACAAGATCGAGAGAGGAGTCATGCGGATGGAGTGTGATCACTCCTAGTTGGAGCATGTGCGAGCAATAGATTACAAACACGTAGGGATAGCCCAACCACCGACAGCACCCTTACTTAGGATGGATGCAACCACCCAGATACGACCACCAAGGGAGACTTCCTTCTCTAGTGAGGATTGAGAGTTTAATTTCAAATCAGAGGTCAGTATAGAGAGTGACCCAGAGATACCCCAACCTCCTAGGACCAAACACACCAGGAGGGATATGCGAGTCCACCTGAGGCATAAACGAGTGAAGGAAGAAAGGAGAGTACAAGCAAAGAAGTTGGAAAAAAAATAACAAAAGAAACCGCAGGACCTACTGAAATGGTTTACGAAGTTGGAGAAAGGTGACAAGGTAGTGATCTTGCTGGGGGTGAAAAGACAAGGATAGACAAGTGAGCCGATTGAGGGAGCCTCCAAAGTCAAAGAAGCCAACTTGGCAAGGGAAGGCGAGAAGCCTCAACTTGTGTTTATAGCTGACGACCTGACCAAGGGGGAAGAGGCTAGTCTCATTGCGCTCTTGCAAGAGTACGCGGATGTGTTCACTTGGTCCTTAGATGATCTCAAAGGAGTGGATCTTAGAATGGTGACACACAGCATACCAATGGACCCTGATGCAGTGCCTATAAAACAATGACCATACCCTATGAATCCAAAACATGGCCAAGCCATGAAGGAGGAAATCGATAAGCTAATGAGGACAGGATTCATCTACGAAATAGAGCACATGGACTTGGTATCACCGATTGTGATAGTCATGAAGAAGAATGGGAAGATCCAAGTGTGTGTGAACTATAAGAAGGTTAACGCTGTGACAAAAAGGGATAATTACCCATTACCATACATAGAGCACATGGGTAGCATGTAAAGAGGCCTATAGCTTTCTGGACAGCTTCTCAGGATACAACCAAGTGCAAGTACATCCCGATGATAGGCACAAGACCACATTTGCCACACTGAGTGGGGTGTCTTTGCTTATATCGTAATGCCCTTTGGGTTAATGAACGCACCTGCAACCTTTCAACGTCTAATGTGCACCATCTTCAAATATATGCTTAGACGAGAGCTAGAGGTGTTTGTAGACGACCTATGTGTGGACTCTAGCTAGGCAAAACACTTGGAAAAGATGCAAGTAATCTTTGAACGATGTCGGCTTTACAACTTGTCATTGAACCCCTTGAAGTGCCAGTTCTAGGTCAAGTACGGATGCATTCTAGGGCACGTGGTGTCCAAGAACGGCATAGCCATCGACTTTTTGAAAGTCAAGGTCATTGTCGACTTGCCGCCTCCCAAGGATTATAAGGGGGTTTTGTGCTTCTTAGGTCACATCGGATACTATCGGCGCTTCATGTTGAATTACGCATTGATTGCACGACCATTGTATAAGCTGCTGATAGTGTTCAAGTGGACTAATGAGTGCCAACGAGGATATGAGGAGCTGAAGAAGGCTCTTACAATTACACCAATCTTTAAGAGCCCCAGACTAGAACATTACCTTCCACGTGCATATAGACACGTCTAAATTTGCTATTAGAGCTATCTTGTGCCAGCCTGGTGAATATAATCTTGACTACCCTGTGAGTTTCGCTAGTAGGCAGCTCACTGATACAGAGATGAACTACTCCACCACAGAAAGGGAGGGGTTGGCCATGGTATTCGCTATAAAGAAGTTTCGACACTACCTCCTTGCCATGAATTTCACCTTTTTTAAAGACCATCAAACCTTGTTGTATCTTGTAAATAAACCATGCGTTACAGGACGCATTGCTAGATGGTTGCTTTTTCTTCTAGAATTTGATTTCTCTGTGGTGGTACGCAAGGGCAAGCAGCACTACATGGCTGATCACATGTTCTGAATACCCACAGGAGAAGTTGTTGGACAAGGCATAGTTGACGATTTGCCGGAGGCTCATCTTTTCATCTTGTCTAGCGAGAAAGATTTGTTTAAAGCTGATCTAACGTTGTACTGGGCGGATGATATAGTCCAAGTGCTAGAGCGCGGTCTACCCGAAGCACCTATCAAGAAGGCTAGGCTTAGGAGACTTATTCTAAGAATCCAACCTTACCATTCAACTTTATAGGTTATGGCAAGACGGGTTGCTACGGCGATATGTGTGTGAGCACGAGATACACGACGTGTTGAGTGAAGCACATGGTGGGATTACTGGAGGACACTTTAGTGGGGATACGACAGCCCACAAGGTGCTGCAATCTCAATTGTGGTGGCCCACCCTATTCTTCGATGCTGCTAAGTTCATAAAGCATTGCGATGAGTGCTAAAGGACTAAAGTTCCTACATGAAAGGATAAGATGGAGTTGACCCATGTCATTGCACGACAACCCTTTGAGAAATGGGAATCGACTTCATTGGACCCATTAGTCTTGCATCACAATACTCACAGGCTAGATACATCATTGTAGCAACTGACTTTCTTACAAAATGGGCCGAGGCATTGTCAAGATTGTGGGAGAGAAGGAAGGAGTCTCACTTGTAGCTTTCTCACTTACACAATGGGGGGAATACATACAAAGGTGGAGGCTGAAAACAGTTTTCCTCTTCTTAGTTGTGTAAGCCAAAAGAACTCTAGTACAAAGAAATAGAAGAACCCTATATATGGGTCTCAAACCAAACTCAACTAACTAAGGTGGCATACTAACTGAGCCACGAACTAGAGTAGATAAGGATAGCTGTCATCTAGCTATTATTCATGGGCGGTGTACCAACCGCATCTGCAGCTAAAAAGTCGGTGACATAAATGCACAACAGTCACCCTGGCATATCACGAGTGGAGCTCGATGGTTTGAGAGCCTACAAGTCATCTTCTATGTATTACCAAATACGAAGGATGCAAGTCAAGAATCGTTGTTAGGACACACTTTCAAGAAGCAAGCACACTGCAACGTGGACTACGATCTGCAGCATATTCACCTTTCCATTGGCAATGTTCGAATCATGATAGCTTTCAGCAAGGGAAGCAAGGCTCCACCAAAGCTTGCTATGCCACCAATAGAGCTACCTAGGACCAAGCCTCTAAGGAGGGGGGTCGTGAGTCATCAAAACCCACCCAGACTACAAAACCACCATCAACTAAGGCCATCCCCAAAGCCACAGAGCGCATGCTTAAATGGGTGTCAATGCACCAAAAGTGACCTACTCATAGCAAGCAAACATTGCCTCGCAAGGCTAACAACTATCATTTGAAACCTAAGAGACCGACCTGACGCTATCGACGTAGATGCACAATCAAGCTGCGATGGATTCCCAAAGATCTATTGCAAACCCAAGGATACTACGAAGACAACACCTGGATATGGGTGCCCACGAAACCCAAGCTACAAGACCCACAAAACCCATGATGGTTGCGGTCATTGAACCCTGACCAATATATTGACCGAAAGAGCAGCTTGATACCCTAGAATCATTTAAGTCCAGAGAGCTTGGCACCCCAGTGGGGTTGCACAAGAGGAAAGCAATGCACCATCTATGCCATTGGAGCCACCCTCAGTACCCCAAAGCAGCACTGAACACACGGATCAAACTACAGAGTTACCCTTAGATACACCACTGCCCCTCAAACCATCACTGTCTAGCTCCATTCCACCCCAACCACCAGCAGGTCTTAGGCCTTCCTACAAGCAATCTGCATTTCTATCAGTCACCAAAGGACCTTACTAAGAATATGGGAGATGACTTGGTGACTTGCATCAAGCTCTTGGATAATACCTTTACCACATTCGCTAGGAGCTACAAAAGACTAGACCTCAGCTTGCTTGATGAACCCCTTGCCTTTGATGTTCATTCCTTATCCTGCACTTGGGAAGAATACGAGTTCATGACTGTAAAATTCCCCAAGGTTGCAAAGGAGTTGATCGATAATGGTGAAATCTCAAAAGAGCACGTACTCATCAGACAGCTAATAACATCATACTACAAGCCCCAAAGACCTGCATCACTTGTTGAGCTTGAGGAACTCACTCGCCTCGTTGACTCTGACTTATCATTCTTACAAAAATGGTATAATCTATGTCTCCAATGGGAGAAACATGGTTGCTAAGTAATGACTAATGTTGAGCAGCGACGTGAGATTAAAACAACCGATTATGACCCAACTTACGTAGCACCAATCTCTTTTAGGGTCTTGGCCATCACTCGAAACAAACACATAGACGACTAGGTCTTGGGCCCACCCTTATATTGATTGCATCCTTACGAATGAGGAGCTACATGTGGCTAGTCGCATTAACTCGGGTGATTTCCTAACCGATGTCTTAACTTAGATTACCCAAGTATGCATTAGCCCTCGTAATCTCGATCGTCATGCCCACTTGGAATACAACCTTGATTTCTACGATTAGCTTATGCCAAATTAGATAGCACCATACCGTGCTCAAATGCCTTGCCTCTCCCATGTCTAATCCTAGGAAGGATTCTCATCATTTCCTGAGGGGGGCGGAGGTAAGGTGATTAGGTGATTAAGAAAACATAGGCAAGAAGGAAACAAAAAGACTTAATTAAAGAAGCAGAAAAGAGTAAAAAAGGGTTGGAAAGAAAATGCCAGAAATGTTTTGGAATGAATAGGCTGCTGCTCTAAAAATTTCAGGTCTTTACTTCAACTTATTCATTCTCTTCATGGAAGCAAAATCAATTTCCTGCTCATCAAAAAACCATGTGAGGAATATTAATGTTGAACTATGGTAAATGACAGGTACCCATTATGGCATGGCAGGATAAAGGTGGCGAACTCCCCTTCACGGAGGAAGAATAAACGAGATACGGCCTAAGTGTAGAAACAAGGGGCTTCAATCAATTCACCTTCAAGCACACGCTAAACTTGGACAATTGGAGGAGCTGGTTGTAAAGCACCTGGTGGAAAAATGTGCCCTCCGGAGAAGTATGTGGAGAAAGTAGGGCAAGTAATGGACTACCACATGTGTGCAGAGTTCTTGAGAAGTTTTGATGATGCAAGGAAGTGCAGCACAGTGATAGTCAAGACAAGAGAAGAAGAACATCAAGTGGAGGTACCACTGAGCATTGCAGTGATTGAGAAGGCCCTAGGCTTGCTGTCAAGATAGAAAGATGCCCTCGAAGAGATGTATATGCCATGTTGGGAGTGTATAAGCATGATGTGCACAAGATGGATAGATAAGTTTGTGGGATAAGTCTGGCAGACATCCCAAATCTAGAAGTAAGGATGCAAGTGAAGATAGCCAATGCCCTCTTCTCAGGACA